>NC_087064.1:80806768-81130703 GCF_963678635.1 Symsagittifera roscoffensis | reverse complement strand
AAGCTCACCCGGTTGTTGAGCATCGTTTTCCATCTTGGCAAACCCAACCAAACTTTACCGAGAGATTGGTTTCCATTTCAAATGGTTGAAAATGATCCTCACAGCTTCATGACGTGAAAGGTAGCTCATTCGACGCTTTGACCCGCATTGACACTGCTGTCAATTCCATATTATCGGCAGCGTTATCTTCAAGTAGTTCACTCAAGAGTTTTAACGCGTCACTCACAGGATCCTGATGAAAATCTTTCTCCAAAAATTTTGCCCTTGATTTTATAAGTAATGAGTGAATATTCAACTCCGAAATGTCCGATATCGAGCAGGAGTTCAAATCTGATAACGTATCCCCGTACTTCATATTTATTCATCCTCTTCGACTTCCGGACTTAACTTTGTCCTCTGAGTATTGCTCTCGTTTCTTCAGGCTGCTCATTTCATGATTCTTCTCATTATTGGACTCCCGGAAAAAATCTCATTCTTTAGTCTGTGGTTGCGACATTATCAGTATGATCCCTCCTTTATTTCAAAAGTGACGTGAATCCTTTTGAGTCTGGGTCACTTTCTCCCTTGATTCATTTAAAGTCTCAGTTAAAACGTTCTGTGGAATGGGGGAGGCATTTGCTGGACCAGCTCCCAGAACTACTGCTGCGTTTACAGATGCCAGGATCTTGATTTCGGCTGCTTTTTCTACTGGCAGCTCAAGGTATCCAGGTACAGTGTGTTCTGACTTGTCCAACAACCTTGCCAGAGGATGTGCATTGTTGATTTTTTTGTCTTTAAACGAGATTTTTCATTCTATTTCTGCCTCTTTGGCTCGTCTTTCCCAACATTCATAAAACTCTGTCTTTCTGCTCAAGTTGTCAACGTTCTGGTGTTTTCACGCATTTTGTAGTCAACTAAAATGTGTAACCGTTCAATTGAATTATTCAGCGGCCAAGGTAACTATGGTTAATGGAATATAGTTTTAATCAAAACAAAACTTGATTTTGTTCTCGCAATTAAAAGGTAGTACTCCCTACGTAGGCTCGATATTTGACAACAAAATTAACTATTGAAAAACTTCCATTTCTGTTGACAAAATTCATCTCTGAATTACTCAGCACGTTTCTCCCATATGCCATATAACGGAAAGCAGTTCTCAATTTCTTCTTTTGCTGCTGATGCAAAATCCAAGTTATGCTGACTATCGATGGATCAGTATCAAGTATGTATATGTATGAGATACACCTTGCCTCCGTAGGATTTTGCCAAATCCCTGTAATAGTTGCGTATCCCAGAAATGTTATCAGCGTCGTGACTTCACTGCATCCGGACCTGAATTTACACCATGCTTGTCCTCCGTACAGCCTGTGTACTTTATTGATTAACAAAGAATTTCACGCTAAGAGGGTTTGCCCGCTCTAATAAAGTAATCGAATATAAAGCCCGCTCTATTCATGCAATCAAAGACCTCATCAAGCCTGACAGTGTGCTCTTTCAAGTAAGTTATTACTGTCACCACGTTGATCACGTAACACATTAGATGGTTCCCATATTTCTTCTGGAGATTGTTCAGAGGCTGAGACATGAGTCGCTTTAAGTCGCTGCCACGTTTCATATGCCAAATTGCACTAAAAACCAATTGACACACAAAACCCATCTTCTTTGTGTTCCGCCTCCGTAATGGCAAATGTAAAAGCGGGACCGAGATTTAATGTTGTGAAAAACTAAGCATCACAAGTTATGACAAGCTTTCATATATTCGTCATATAAGGTATTCATTTTATTTTGTTATTGCCTTGAGGTTGCAAAAATCTCAAAAAAACCTCCGTTTCCCGCTAGTCTCTTGCCTCAATGTTTCTGTCCACAAATCAGTCTATCGTCCCTTTTTGATAGGAGTTGTTTGTCGAACCGCACCATGCCATGATGTGAATGCACTCGTGCGCCGAAATGATTCAACGGAATGTTGAAGATTTCTTCTTATCTTTTGATCCTGCCTCTTGGCAGTGACCCAATTGACAATTGAGGCGGTCCCGTCCAAACTTCTGGTCATTGCGGTAGTCTCTTGCCTCTCTTTTAGTTCCTCTTCCTAAATGTGTAGCTTCATCGCATCTATCCAGGTGTCTATACAATCGTCCGACTCGTTTTTGAAGTATCCTAGCTTTTTATTACCTTTTTTGGACTCTCGCTGCTTTGATGCGTCGATTGGTGCTGAACAATCTACAAAGGAATGTCTCCGAGGATCGTTTCAAAGGCTCAAAGGCTCAACTGTTTCCATGAACATATTTTGAACAAACTGTGCTTTCGCTTTCAGCTGCCGGTGCTTCGGATACGCCCGTGTATTTGACTCATTGAAGACCCGCTGAAGACCCTTTTGCCCTTGCCGGGGGCTCCTTGAAAAAACAAACTGTGGGTGCTCTGGGCAAGTGTGTGGAGTTTGCTCTGCTACTTCCAGCTCCACGCTCAATTTTCAAGATATTATCAATTCTGCTCATGGTCGTCTGAGCTCGCTTTTCCTTCATGGCAACATTCTATCCAGACCCCGAATGTTTTCTCCTGCTGACTTATGAAAAGCTCCATCTCCTCTCATATTCATATTTTTTGCTCTCTGTTAGGTTCCCGATTCACCCTCGCTAGAATTTTGCCAAGACAATCGTCTTCTCTTTCAATCATTCGTTTCTCATGTTGACTGGTTTTCCTATTTCATCCGTTGCATCTTTTTTTTCAGCATCTCACATTCTGGCTGGACCGATTTTTCATTCTGTGTGAAAACTGTACATCTTGTTTGTCTGTTTTGCTCAGGATCATCGTCAATGCTCATGTCTAAAACAAAAGGGTCCTAGTTTGGCCGCTTAGATTTTGCGTTCAGCTTCATTTTTTCACCAGACGTGTTTACTACCTCACGATCCTCTCTGTCCGCCGCACGCTAACTCCTATCCACTAACAGCAATTTTTTTTTTCAATCAATAATTCACGTAGTGGAGGACCGGTTGAAGATTCATGCTTTCCTTTTCTGTTTGATTGACGTTTTTAATTTTGGCATCGACTGATGTACATTTGACTGAAATTTCTGTTCGACATGCCATAACAGGATTACCGTTGGACCCACGTCCTTCATAAATTTTTCACGTTTGTAGGTCTCTTTGGATCCACTTAATGTATTCACGCTCAACAAGCCATCCAGCTTTGGCAAGACAACCGGTGGCCCAATGATTAAATTGTTTCACATCGCCAGGCTGTTTATGTTTCTAGTATCTCAATTTCGTATGTTATGACTGGACCAGATAGAAAGGTTAGATAAGTCCAGTGATCTTGGATCCTCTTTCTTCAGAGTTTTATTTCAGTCGTAAACTCGACCGGCAACTCTAGGTGTCCCAAAAAATGTCCCAACATGACAACCCAACTGTTCAGCGGAAGCTCTTGACAAGTCTCATTATTTCAAAAAGACAATCGCTCCACTTGATTCGTAGTTTTTTCTTCTAAAATTATATTAAATTTTGTCTGATTGCTAAAACTGTCAAAAAGTGCATTCTTAAAGGCATTCGCAAACTATTTTTGGGCGCACGCTATTTATTTTCTATGTCCTTTAGGACCTTACTAAATATAGAATTTACTGTTCTAAATATAGAATTTATTTTTCAGATGTGTCCAAAACAAACACTCCCTTTTTTGCGTAAACACATTAAAATCAGCTCCTTAAGCAATTCGCAACTTATGTTTTCAAATGTTTCCTGAGAATTTTTATTATACATGAATTTCTGGCGTATGTTTTCCACGAACAGCTGCATTGGGCAGACTATAGCAAAGCAAATTCAAGGAAGTTGTCGTTATTGAATCAGTTTTCGATGCTTTCCAAGCCAGCTCTTTTTTCATGGTTTCCAAATGGCTTCCATGGTTTCTATAACTGACCACTCTTTGATTGAGATGAAATATGGACCACATCAGATTTTTGCTTTTCCAATGTTTACAATTCAGCTGTGCTTTTTTTTATACATTGGAACGCTACATCCAACCGCTACTAATATGGTTCTCTTTTTTAGAAGAAGCAATGGCCGCAACCTTGGCGTTGCACAAACACGTTTTCCATACGTGTTTCTGACGCCGGAGAGAGCTTGAGCCATCAGCAGCTGAAAGGTAGCTACAGCGTTACACTAGCCAAAAAAAAAAACATTTTATATTCTAGAACAAAACCAGCTCACATGCATAGCCCGTTTTTTTCCTATCATGGTTTCTGAGTAGTACCTGTCAGAATACAGAGCTGAAGTTCAAAGTCATGAAGAACTTGGCATTGCCTAGTTTTGAACACTTTTCGCCAATGCGTAGTGTGGGTTACGCGTTTGAGGCAGCTGTGGCTCATAATGGATTATGATGTGTCGGCCTGAAATACATAAGAACAAATCATCACAGCGACTGGCTTCTACCATTGATGATGAAGATGCCATGGACAAGGACCACGCGGATTTCTGCAGAAGACTTTTAAAAATGACCGGCGCTGTTTCTTCTGTGATTTGAAAAAACAATTAAAAACAGATTGAGCTCAGTTGCGGGATGCTCAAGGTGTGGCAAGTCTTCCTATGCAAGAGGGAAAATTTTCGCAGTTTCAGTTCAACAGGTATCGTTTATTGAATGAGGCAGAACCCTCAGAAACTAGGGAGTACAAGGAACCCTTGCAAAAAAGTCGCTACGGAAGGGGCTACTACCCGGGTCGAGGTCCGCGACTTAAGAAAAGACTTTGTAAGTCGCGCCGCGTACCTTTTTCAGATTGGATTTCGCAGTCGCGCCGCGGGCTTAAGTCGCGCCGTCAATCTTTTCTTACATCGCGCCGTCAGTCTTTTCTTAAGTAGTGCCGCTTAAGTCTTTTCTTAATTCGCGCCGTCAGTCTTTTCTGAAGCTGCGCCGCTTAAGTCTTTTCTTAAGTTGCGCAGCTTAAGTCTTTTCTTAAGTTGCGCAGTTCGTATTTTTTCTAAGTTACGCCGTCAGTCTTTTTTCTAAGTCACGCTGTCAGTCTTTTTTAAAGTCTGTCTTTTGTTAAGTCGCGCCGCTTAAGTCTTTTATCTAGTCGCGTCGCTTAAGTCTTTTATCTAGTCGCGCCGTCAGTCTTTTCACGGCACGACTTAAGAAAATTTTTTAGCGAAGCGACTTAAAATAAGACTGGCGGCGCGACTTAAGAAAAGATTTAAGAGCCGCGACTTAAGATAAGACCGACGGCGCGACTTAAGAAAAGACTTAAGAGCCGCGACATAAGATAAGACCGACGGCGCGACTTAAGAAAAGACTTAAGCGGCGCGACTTAAGAAAAGACTTAAGCGGCGCGAATCAAGAAAAGACCTAAGTGGCGCGACTTACGATAAGAGCTACGGCGTGACTTAAGAAAAGACTTAAGAGCCGCGACTTAAGATAAGACCGACGGCGCGACTTAAGAAATGACTTTCTGTATTTTGCTCAGTCGCGCATGTCGGAGTGGTTGATTCTCAGTCGCGCCGGTCTGTAAATGAAAATTTTCAGTCACGCAGGTCACACCATTACCTTGGGTCGCGCCGGTCCCGACGATTTTTTGAGTCGTCGCGGTCGCGCTGGTTTTTTTTCAGTCGCACCGGTCTTCAATTGCCATGTTTAGGTCACGCTGGTCTGGTATTGCCAATAAAAAACCGCGCCGGTCTAGAATTGCCAAATTTGAGTCGCGCCGGTCTTTTCTTAAGTCGCGGACCTCGACCCAGGTACCGAAGCACTCGAAATTAACGTCGCGACCAAAGAAGTTGAGGATAGGGTAAAAATAGAGTTAGAGAATACCCAATTACGGAAGCAGCTCAACTCACTTGAAAAAGAACAGTTTTTCAATGACAAATCTGGTATGCAATCTTCTGGCTTCCTACCGCGCCTTTTTCAATGTCCATTTCTTTCTTTATGAAACGAAACTTTCATCAATCAGCCTTTTGTCTCTAAAAAATTGTGTTTTTTCTAGTTCAACTTGTCCAGTAGTTACTTTTTTCTCACCTGTTATTTTACAATTAAAGTGATATTTTTGTGACAAACCTGATTTATTTCATGCTAGTTCTGTCTCTGTCTCTGTTGATCTTTCTGCATAACTTGAGCAAGTTGAAATCATTTTTTTAAACAAACTAGAGAACTCATTTTTTAACACTTCAGTTTAATAGTCTTTTCCAGTCTAAACTCTTTTTTTTAGCATGACAGAGACTCTTTACATTAATTTATTTTTTTTCCACAAAAGTCTATTTACAGCGGCAAAAAATTCATCTGCATTGAACCGAAACTCTTCATTCTTATGTTTCCAACATCACACTCAAAGGTAGCCCATTCTGCGTGATAAAAATGTCTTCTTACATTCGCGTATTTTTGATGTTGAGTGTTCGTTTAAAAAAAGCCCGCCTTTTACTACATATTTTAAGGTCTCTGAAAAACTACTGATGATCGTCCTCTGTGGCATCCACGTCATAATTGTGCAAGTTTCACTTAAAGCTTCAACGTCAATAAATGATGCAAATATTTGAAAATCATTTGTAAAAAAATGGTTTTTCAAAAAAAAAAAACGATTTCTTTTAATTTTTGGCGCCATTTTCTGGTTAAAAAAAGTATTTAGTTTCATAAAAATATCTTTTGTGCAAATTGCTTTTAGTTAAGAACTGTTACACAATTCTCAAAAAGCGTGAGCTTCATTGCTTTCTAGAGATTGTATTGCTTATATTTTTTTTCCAGGAATTATCTTTCCATTTCAAAGGATTTGAAAAAAAAAAAACATTTCAATTTTTTTTACTTATAGGTCTTGTCATCGCTCAAACAGGGTGGTCTCGTGAGTCGAACAGGGTCGAGTCGAAGAGGGTCCAATCATCAATCAAACAGGGTCAAATCAAGCGTCGAATAAGGTCGAATAATGGGTCGAGCACTTCATCCCGGGCAGTGTAACATGAATTGGGTCTGAGTTTTTTAATTTCAGATTTTTTAATCTGAATTTTTAACTGGTCTGATTGTTTTATTTTTCAAATTTTTGTGATCCACCTAATATTTCTTTTTTCAATTGGTGCAAAAATTTGTTAAACATATATGTAAAAACGCAACTGTGATCTAGAACCGCAAGTCCTTATTTTTTGAAAAAAATAGTTTGTTGATGGTAAACTTTCTAGATGGTAAATGTGTTACTGTAATCGGTCTTTCTTCTCGATATGCCTTGCAAACGACTAACTTTCAGTTATATCTGTTTTATTGTTCGTAACCAACTATAAAAAGAAAACTACTGGTTACTCAGTTTTTTAATCAGAGATGCATTTCAAAGTTCGAACAAAATAAATAAGCGTGAAGGTTGTAAAGGTGAAACCTATAACTAATGTACAAACTAATAGCTCAGGGCTTGTATTATAGCAAAGAATTTTTCTGCTTGCCTTTGCGAGATTTCTCTAATTGCAAAATCTAGATGCAGCATGGGGCCGTCTAAATTTTGCCTGCAAGGTTTTTGGGAATTATTTGTTGCAGGAAACAATTTTTATTCGTTGTTCTGACATGATTAAAAAAAACAATATAAATTTTTGTATGTGTCATCGCAGAACATTCAAAGTTGCATGCATGAACGAGCAGTTTCTTTTTTTAAGTGTTTGATTGGCAGTTTTTCTTGCTTATGAAACGATGCGATGACACTTAGGCAAATATGGATTGAAACCAAATTTTGATCATCGCAAATCAACATATAAATTTAAGTTGTGGGTTCTTTTTATAGTGCTTTGTGAGAGATTGGAAAACTAATTTGGTCGACCTATAAAAAAAAGGTCGATAAAATTTTTTGTTACACATCCGTTCCCTCCCCCCGCCCCTCGATAAAATCCTAGATCCGCTTCTGACTGAGTTATAGTAACTTCTCCTTTCATAGTAGCTTGAATACTAAAAAAACATCAACATCTGTTCAAACTGTATAAAAAAGTTTTTTCAAAAATTTATTTAGCTTGTTAATTTTGATTTACAAATTACTGGAACTACAAATTAATTAATGGAATGATGATCAATGATCCAGATAATTTGAAGATTGCTAAAATAAAGAAAAGCCGTACACATATTGCACAGAAAGCGTAAACATAAGTTTTCGCATACAATTTGATATACAAAAACTCTATTCAACATTTCAACATAGTTGCAACAAAAACATGTATCATCTAAACTTTTTCTAAGACAAAAACATCCTTCGTTATGAGTTACCATTTATAAAGCAGAGTTCACGATTGTAGATCGTTTTCTGATCTTATAAGGTAGATTTGTATTCTTTAAACGGATGTTTTTTAAGATTGAGCTACACACGTGAATGAACATTGAAGAGGAATGTTGAGCAAGTTGTGATGAACAGATAGGCAGACACAAACTCTAAATACAAATGAAACATTTACTTACTAGTTATCAGAAACTATTTAATTTTTTCAACAACAAAAAAAACAAGAAAAAAACAAAAAACATTAATGAAAACAAAAAACAAAAAAAACATGAAAGCTATTCCCGGTTTTGTACAATAAAGTTTTTGAGAAACACTAATCAACAGAAAAACGGTCAGGCAAAAGGCAAAACAAGTGAAATGAACACTGAAACATCTATATCTTGACATTCATACATTTCACTTTCCGTAGATTTTACCTGAAACTTCGAAAAAGAAAACCAACAAAATGCAACAAAATTTGATATAATTTTTTTCAATTCAAAATTACTTCTTGGATCGAAGTTTATCAAAATATAATAACTTTCAAAACTAGCTAAAATTAATCCAAAAAAAATAGAATAGATTCTCAATGAATAACTCGCTCTCCCAGCAAAAAAAGGTTAAACTTTTTTAATGATGCTAACTTTCAACTTAGTTCTTAAAAAAATTGACCATTATTCATACTTAGCATGATAGTAGCTTCGCTCTTATTCTTCGTGTCCCTTATAGCTCTCTTTATGTGACCATGGTGAAATTAGTATGGCTTGTCGCCGCTGTTGGACGAAGATGAGGTGGCGCTGCTGCTCTTGAGTTTCTTGTGTTGCACCTTGAGTCTTTTGTTCGAGATCTGACACCCATTCATGGCCCTGATGGCCTCCTCTGCCTGCAGGGGTGTCTCGTAGCTTACGAAACCTAGAAGAGTGGCTGCTGTTCCTCATATCAATTATTAAGTGTAGTTGAATTCAGTTTTTTTTTAAGAAAAAAAGGATGAATTCAGTTTTTTTTCAAAAAAAAGGATAGCCGATTGCTGCAAGAAACGCAGAAAAATCAGACCAAAATAAAAGCACAAAATTTTTTGTTCCCAAAAATGCGGTCAAAAGTTTTATCGCGGCTTAAATAAAAGCTTATCCTCCTATTATAAGCCTGCTCGCTCGCTTTGTTTGTTTGAAATTAGACTAAAAATCAATATATCACTCGAAATATCACCAATTTCGATTATTATTTCTGGTACCTGACTTGGCATGGAGAAAAAGTTTTAGGTAAAGAGTTAATCAGAATTCAAAATGATTGAGCTTTTTTAAATTTTCTGTAACCTGTCTATTCATGGCTAAACTCATCAATAAAAAAACTTAAACACATCATAACCCCCAGTCAACAAAAGGTGCTCTTATATTTTGATTAAACAAATAGTCAAATACAGCGGCCTGCGCTCTAGTTTTTCGCTTGAGATCTTTTTGCAAAACTTGGCCGACTTTTCAATTTGGTAATCAGCGTTAATTCTTTCGAAATCTGTTGAAACCTAAAACGACCGAGGTTTGATTTTTAGGTGATAAAAGTGTTTTATAATACTTTTGGAACGTTCAGATCAAAAATCGCGGTAAAGATGCGCTAAATACGCCATCTGGTGAAAGCGCGATGAGTTTACCGAAGCATTTGCTGAGGTTGGTGTTTTTGTCGATGAACACTTTGGCACTAATGAGTTTCCCAAAGGGGGAGAATGTCTGCACCAGATCGTCGTCTGTGAAGTCTGCGGGCAAGTGGTATATGAACAGATTAGCCCCTTCCGGACCCTCTCGCTGCTTCTCGTGTTTGCTCTTGGAGAGTCCTGAGGGAGTGGGGGGTGGTAGGAGACCCCCCAGAGCTGCTAGTTGCAGGGCGTCCAAGGTGGAGAAAGGGGTGGGGGCGCTTGTGTTGGGCATTAGGAAGCTCATTCCACCTAGGGTAGGATAATTCCATCAAATATGAAATATAATCACGCAAAAAAAAAACAAGAAAAAAGCTACGGCAACGCTAAAAACATGAAACTTCAACTTCATTTCAGCAATATTTTTGGTGTACTTTTTGTACCTCAAACTTCGTCTCGTCTAAATTACCTGCAGGTTGGAATTTTTTTATGACAGTAAGTTTGCCTGGAGCAAATTTATTTAATCAAGTTTATGGTCCAGTACTCGTATAAAATTGATTAAAAATTGATAAAAAGGGGAGGAACCAATTTCAGACTGACCATTGATGGCAAGTTGGGTTTGATATGCTTGTGCTGCATTCACCAGCAGCTGATCCACCAGAGGATTTGATCCCACTCCTCCCAGTGTCCCACCCACTATTGAGGCAGGATTCTGCCCCAAGAGACCCCCCAAACTCGCCCCATTCTGAAACTGACTGGGATCTATCATCTGTTGCATGTGGGGTAGAGAAGCCGTTATGGAGGGGTGGGTAAAGAGATGATGCAGGGGGTGGTGGTTGGGGAGGTTGGTCGTGGCGATGGGCGTCGCTGTTCCGCTGATGGTTCCTCCGAGTGATGACGAGTCTGTTGGCATTATGCATGGAGCACCGGTCAGATCTAAAACAAAACAGATATATTGTAGATGTCACCGACTAACAGTCAAAATAGCGGTGGTTGGAGACCAGCATGATCCGTGCCCATTTGTTGCTAAAAACGCTGTATTAAAGCGCAGAAAAATAACCATACAGTGCATGTAAAGCCTTAATCATGCCATCAGCGGCTTACCTTTAATACGCAGCTTGTATGTTATTTTCGAATGAATTTTTGTTTTTGCTCGTTTTAGATTCTGTTCTTAAAAGATTTGTTTTCTGGATACATTTGGATCTTTTGAGGAAGTTTTTATTGAACAGAATCGATAAAACAAGGTGTCATTCGTTAAAAAAATAGTTTGAAAACGTTTTTTTTTTGCTGAAACTCTGCGTGAGTATAATACCACCCAAAACCAGGCTTTATTCAGCGTAAAAAATTTTGACTACGCGTGCATTTTGTGCGGAAGTTTTGCGTGATGATCATTTAAAGAAGCAAGGATAGCCGGTTGCTGCGCAAAGAGCGCAGAATGTTCCGACCCTAGTCTTGAAAAAAAAATTAGAGTTCGTGTCGTTTGTTCTGCGTAGTATGAAAGGATCTCAACAAAAAACTATAACTTAGGCATATCCGATTTTCATAGTACCATATGCAAATTTGTCAACATTTTTTGTAAAAATAATCACCAGGATAACAAAAAAATATATAAAACCAATAAAACAAAATCGAACAAAAAAGCTCAAAAACTAAGTTATCACTGCTAAAATTAAGTTATTGTAAGCTATTAAAACCAGATATTGTAAGCATGTTCGCTTGCGTTATTCGCTCGAAATGAGACGAAAAATCAAAAATTTCAAACCGATTTTTCTCGTCACTGGGAATTTGTCTGCAATTTTTTAATGTCGTTTGGGTCGCGACTGAAAAAATTGAATATGATACACCTTTCAACCCAGTCCGATGATTATTTTTGGTTCCTGATTTTGCGTCGAAATAAAAATAAAATAGAAAAAAAAATAGAAAAAATTGAAACAAACCCGAATACAAAGTTCCTCCCCATTTTCAAACAAAGAGGGTGTTAGTTCTATAGAAAGAAATTTTTAACTCGAGCGCATATTTGTGTTTTTCGAATATTGAAATATAATTCAAACCAGTGTTCTTCGATTAAACTAAAAATGTCTCCGAATACAACTTAAATTTTTAAAAACCTAATGTTTGACTTCCAAAATTTTAATCATCTATCACTGAATTTTAAAATTTATACTGAGCTCGGTTTGTAGAATAGCCCATTCAATCAGTTCGAAATAAAAACAAGGATTGCCGGCTATTGTGCAAGTGGCATAGAATGTTCCGACCATAGTCTTAAAAAATGCAAAAAAAAAAAACAACTTTTTTCAAATTAGTGTAGTTTATTTTCTGCGTAGTGTGATAAAAAAGTCTTAACAAAAAAAAGACTTTAAGCATATTTTACAGTCATCGTACATAAGACCAAATTAAAAACTTTTTTTATAGAAAAATGACTAGAAAAACGAAAAAAAAACTAAAGAACTTTTAAAAGTTCACAATTTTCGAAATTTTTGAATTCTTTTGCAGAAGTTTTTGATTTCTAAAATGAGCAAAAAAACTTCAAAAACTAACTTAAATTGAGTCAAATTAAGTTTTTACGGCTTAAATTAAGCTAAGAAAAGATATTGTAAGCCTGCGCACTCATCTTATTAGATCGAAATTAGACCAAAAAATCAAAAATTTCAAACCCGTTTTTCACGACACTGAAATTTTAATTTTTTTTTATTTTAAATGTCGCTCAAATCACAATTTAAATGGTTTTAATATGATTCATCACTCGACCCATTCCGATGATTATTTGTAGTACCTGATTTTGCGTGGAAAATAAAAAACCTTTCACCTTTCACACCCGACTACTAAGTTCCATTGTATTTTCCAAATGGTCGGAACAACAAGAAAAAACTTCTGATTTACTAACTTGAGGCATGAACTCTTGCTGACGTCAGAGTCCCATTTGGCCCTCCCAACACTGATGACGAAGAGCAATTTGACCCCTGAAGTGCCATCTGCATTTTACCCAGCTGCAGTGCCTGTACATTTGGTCCATTATTAACTGTTGACTGAGAAGAACAGAGAAGCATTGAAGCTGGTGTGGGGAGTAGGCCGAGACCCGAACCCACGCCGGAGGAGTTGCAGTTGTTAGTGTGATTAATTCGTTGGCGAAGTTGTTGAGCTTGAGTTGGGGAGGAATTGTTTCGGATTTGAAGATTGCTCGGCTCCGGAATTGGCGATGGAGGTAATTTTATCCCTGTTTAAATATTGCTAGTTTGAATAGAATCACAAATTTTTAATATAAAATTAACTAAAAATATCAATTTTATTTTTTTTTGCCGTTTCTATTTCAAGTTAACTTTTTCAGAAAGCTTAATTACCAAACGAACGTTTTTTGAGGGTGATTTGCACGAAATACAGGGCACAAATTAACGAACCAACTAGTTCTTTTTTTTGCAACTTGGTTATAATAATCAAAAGCTGTCTGAGTTTACATTTGGTGTGGTGTATTTCGACATGCACACTAATATTTACACATGTTTGCAGTAACGAAAGGGTTATAACTGTATGTATAACTCACCTGTTATCTGGTTTGGAATGTTGTTGGAAGAAGGGGGGGGTGGGGAGGACAGGGTGCCGTTTTGAACCACAGTCTGAGGACAATTCTGTACCAGCTGAAAAGAATCAAATGAATTAGTTCACTTTTTGATATAAATATTCGGCGAAAGTATTAAGTTACACGCTCGAATGAGTCAAATCATCGGGTTCTATTTAAGAAGTAAAAAATCAGATTTTTCAAAATTCATCCACATCTATATCTTTTGAGTTAAAACTATTTTTAATAAATTTTTGAAGAATTTTTTAATTGATTAACTAATTAGTTATAACTTACGCTCAAATATGCAGGGTAATTGGTCGGTTGTTGCAGAAGAGATATTTGATTCAGATAGTTCAACATCGCCTAAATTGAAAAAATTATTTTAAAAATCAAAAACTGGTTTGTAACTATTCAAACAATTGGTTTAAATATTATAATAATATTGTAACTTTATGACAGGAACCAGATTTGAGTCGAATTGTAAAATTGGGATTGACGATTTTTTAATTTGGCATTTTTTCAGAATAGTGCGGTTTTTCAAACGAGATTTAAACTGACGCCAAATGGTAAAAAGTCTTGTTCTCTCGAATTCATATTTACACAAATAAACAGGAGTTAACGCGCTGTGGAAAATAAACAAATTTTGTAATAAAATGGAATATTTGTCTTTTTGGATGTCAGAATTGGAACAGCATTTTTTCGGTTAAACTCGTGGTAATTTAATTAAATTTAATGCTTGACTTGCTTTAGTAAGAGTTCTTTAGTTTCAGTACTTTGGAATATCAACGAAAGATATCCTACAGAGCCTAAGTGTTAGATAGTTAATATAAGTCAAGCAACTGAAAATTGACATTGCGAAGTTTGAATGGCGTTTAGGGGGGTTAAGTGTGGGGGGTCATGTTTGAGGGGAATTGGGAGGTTGTCTAAGAACAGCAAGCGAAAGTGGCTTTCGTTATTTTTCTCCGGGTTGCAATAAGAACTCAAACAAAGACTTGACTAGAAATACAAACATGCAAATAAGAATTGCTGCTGAATATTTATTCTGCTAGAGAAGTCAAGCCATAAGGATCAGTGTACTTAACACATACAACTGGTAGCTAGAATGACGACAAGTGTTGGCCTATTGAATCATTCTGTTTTTTAAACCAGGAAAAGCCTTCAGTTTTTTTTATTTATGATTTAATACTTTATAGCTGCAGTCCGAATAAAGTGTAATTTATTACGCAAAGAGCAATGCGCGAGATTTTTTTTTATTCATTAAATAGGGCCACAGTCAGAAAAAAAAACAGAATGCGTCTTTTCTTTTTTCAGTTACTGGACTTTTCTAAGAGCATCAAAAGAAAAGCTGAACTTAAAAGGAGATCCATTAAAGATTTAAATCTTTTATTTTCTGCTCATGCCACAATGCATGGATATTTTCCAGAAGTGATAAAAAACTAACAGCTTTAAAAAAGTTTTGCTAACATCGTTGATTTCAAAAACAGCCCGTTCTCAAAAAAAAGATTCAGCACTTTCGGATACTGACTCAATCAAAGTATTGCCCTTAATACTACAATTGAACTTTTGTTCAAAAAAAGACCGTAATGAGTTATAACCGATGGTCTTAACTCATAGAGTAATTTCGGATAGGGTACACCGTCTGCTCGTCACGCTATCTTATTTTCGGCCGGATAGATTCGTGCAACTTCTTAGTCTAATACCGATCCTAATCTTACTCTTATACTATTCTAGTCTCAGGTTGTTTAACTAGTCTCTGCTAGGCTCAATAGATCTAGGGTATACTGGTTTATTGCGGCTGCTGAAGTTCTCTTGGAGAGGCAACTAATTTCTAAGTTAAATTCAAATCTCTCTGGTGCTGAAATTACAAGTAATTTCAGCACTTACAAATAAGTGGGTTGTTAGTTAGATGGATCATGATTGGTTAATATTAAATACTTTACAGTGGTAAAATATCTAATTTATCCAATCATAAAATGTAGTTTAGATCAGGTTCCACCCATCCGGGTTTTACAGAGTTTTTTAGAATAGTTTTTCTGCAATTCAAAGGATGGATGATGGACGTTGGTATTTGGCGAACATCATATTTCTTCTGGGTTCTCCTGTTAGAGAAGTTCCAGGATCAATCGTTGTGTCTTCTTATGACAACGACTGGGTTTTCTCAACAAACTCAAATTTGATTTCAGAATGGTTTGCTATGACAGGTTTTTCTGTTTCATGTAGAGAACTTCTTTTGTGTTCAACCTAGTCTGGGAATGGCGTGCAGATTGTGCGTGGAGGGGATGCCTGGTTACTCGGATCTGTACGTATACTTGAACATCGAGGTGGTCATTGGTCTAGTTCAATGAAGTCCTTTTCTGCGAAGTCAAGTCGTACTCTAAATCCTTTGAGTTGTGATTGTGGACGGCATATTGATTGTGGTTGGCCATTCTTTTTCGAGTGTAGTGGGGTCCTTTTGTCTTTGGATGTTCGTCTTTGGTGTTGTATGCTGATCTATATACTGCAAGGTATAATTTACATTTTATAAAATTTTTATTAGTTCGGTGTTTTAATTATGATTTTGGTTAGTTGTTTTCACAAAAGCTTTTTGTTTTAGTTCGGTTATTTTGAAGAGTTACTCACCCTTGAGTACCTCTTATTAAAATAGAAGTGTGGTCACAAAGCGTGGATGTAGCGCGGTGGGTTAGGCCGGCTATAGAGCATGCTCAGGACGTCCTCTCTGGTGGGTTAGGCCAGGAGTGGGAGTATGATTTCGTGCGGTTTTTGTGAGAGGTCCTGTTATGTGATAACGTTTTATGTTGGGTTTATTGTGGTTTTTCTTATGTTTCGTTGGTTGTGTCCTTTTTTTCAAAAATCAAATTGTTTTTGGTATGGGTTTGTCTTTCGACTTTTTTGTGTTTTATTATTTCTTTCCTTGACTTTATAATAGTCTTTAAAAGAATAAATTATCCAGTTTTAAACTGGGTTAATCCGGTTTGGGTACCGTTGGTTTCCTTTTCTTAGTCATGCTATTATTCTATGTGTTGTGGTGTTTAGTAAGCTGCGTTGGTTAGTTTTGTTTAGTATATAATTCCTTTCCAACCGGGTTAAAGGAAAGTTTGAAACTTGTTATCGTGTGTTAGAGTTGTTGAGTGTGAAAACTTAAAACTGAAATTCATTATTTAAACAATTCTTCGTGGGCGAGTTGTGCGAGTTTGGATAAAATTCTTGTGCGAGTGAATGAAAATATCAAAAGATTAGTACTGCATTTTCGTTTTATCAATTTACTACATAGAATTTCAATTTTACTGCTAATTTTTTTTTTTGGGGAAAAATTAAGTTACAAATTTTCATCATTATTAGAATTACTGCTTTTAGGGAAATAATTTATAAATTAATTTACTACATTGGTATGATTTTTATTGAATTTATCTAGTGCAAAATATTATTAGAGTTTTGAAGAATTTGAAGAAGTTTTCTTTTTTTTATTTTTCTTTTGTGGACTTTGTAGGTGATCGTGGGATGAAGACTAAAAATCTAAATGAGACATGGATAAGAATGGTTAGTATTTTTCAAATTTATTAGTGAATAATATGATAAATTATACTTACCTGTTAGTCGTCGGGGAAAAAACCGTGGGGGAAGATGTCGTGTATTATGTCGGAATTTGTTAGTAATTTTGCTAGTATGCGAATGATGTTTTTAGTTTGAAGCAGTGGCCAAAGCAATTGAAGTGCTTTAATAGTTTTTAGTTCTTCAGTGCCAACTGCAAACTCATAAGGTGTGTTTTGGATGAGATTATATAATTTGTGATTGTATTTAGTGTTGTGAATGAATTCTAATATCGGGATTTCTATAGGTTGGATAAATTCATGTGGGATAAGGAAGGGTCTGGATTCTTCTGCGTTGAAGGTCTTCGTGATGGGACAAAAAATATACATTTGGGTTATGGGATCATAATTGCGAAGAATACCGTGAAGGTTAGTATCTTTGATGCAATATGTGAAGTTAAGAAAAAATGGTGATGTGTATTTAGAGTTAATAAATTGAAAACGGTGGTGTGGTTGTCTTGATGGGGTGTTTAGATCAAAGTGATTTTGTATGAAGCGATAATATGTATATGTGTGGGTTTGTTTAGTGCGTAACATAATGTCGTGTGAGCAGTGCAAATCGCGTTCTTGTGGTGCAAGGAAATTGAAGGTTAGTGAAAATAATTGAAATCTTTCTTTAAAACTTTCGTAAGCTTGCATGTCGGTTAGTGCTTCAGAAATGACGTGGTCGAATTTGCGATCAAATATATTGAGTGTAAATACACATGGTGTTTTTATGAAGAATTTTTCTGTGATTTGTGGGTTAGCGAAACGATCATCATCTAAAAATTGGTCTTGGTTAGCTCGGATGATGTTGTGATCGTAATATTCTAGCGTATATTCGTTAGCTCGGGGTGCAGTGTATGTTTTTAGTGACTTTTTATATCCTATATAAGTAAATTGTCTATGTGTTAGTGGTGTGGTGAGTCGATATAGCATATCTTGATTTCTTTCTATATCGATCTGAGTATTAGATAAAGGTAGGCAAAGGGGGTTAGTAAAGTGATAATATGATTTCCAATGAAGTGTAGGCATTAAAACTTGTTCATCTACAAAACTACGTGTGTCGTTAGTGTCGTTTGGGGTGTTCAAAGTATATTGTGGAAATGAAGGTAAGGTGATTGCTAAAATTTTTTTCGTGTTAGTATGATTTGGATGATTAATATATTCACGGGCTGTTCCTGGTTTTGTTGGAAATGGATGGTTTGGGAATTTTCTTTTGAAAGTGCGATAAGCTCTATTAGTGCTATTTGATGATTCGGTGGATGTGGATGATGGTGCTAATGATGCGGTATAAGCTGAAGAGGGTGTAGGGGTAGGTGGGTTTGCTGATTCTATTGTGGATGAAATCTGATTTATAGTGGGGTTTTCAAGGTGGAAGGGTTGTTGTTGTAGGGTGATAAAATTATCTAGTTCTTGGGAGATTTGGGGAGTATCTGGAGAATTGGATGATCGGTCTGAATGAAATGAAGAGTAGGTTGGGGTGACTTGTGAAGCATAAGAGGGTGTAGAAATGGATGGGAGTGGGTTATTTGGTTGAAAAGGGGGTTTTGAAAAAACTGAGGAGTTGGTTTGAAAATTATTGGATGGAGATGGTTCAGAGTCTGCAAATTCATCAGGGGTTTCAATATTTGGGTTATTGAGTTGTGAAATGGAGTATAAAACTGAGATATGTGAATTAGTGTCTGAATTCATGCCCGATGTTACATTATTGGTTGGGAAATCGGGTGGCGGGAAAGCAAAAAGTGGAATTATTGTAATTGGAGTGTTGAGGTTGGTTGGATGGTAATTTGAGCGGTGTAGGGATCCAAGTTGTCGGCTCATCGTGGGCTAAAAAATTTATTATTTTGAGACTGAAAAGCGGTGGTATGGGGTTGTTCTATAATTTGTTCATATGTATTTTCATCTAGTGAATGATGTGTCATTATATGTTGAATGGGACTTTGTGATATGGTTGGTCTAAAATTTGGATTATGTGTTATTGCTAAATTTCGAAAATTTCGTGGGACTAGGGATAATGGATGGTTATGTGGTAGGGGTGGTAACTGTGGTGCTGTGGGCGTTATTTCTACATTGTTATGTTCTTCGTCATATGTGTTCTGTCTTGTTGCTATTTTTGTGTTGTATTCTTTTATTTGTGCGTCTAAAAGAATTTTGTTTATTGACGATGAAAAAATTCCAAAAAATTCTGCAAATAGTAAGCGTGCTACACTTCCTTGTCTATTTACTTGTGTGTGTATAGCGCATATAATGTAGATTCCTTTTAAAAGTGAAAAAAGAAATCCTATAAAGTTAAACATTGCGTATAAAATAGTTAATTTTTCTAAGATGTAATAGGGCCATCCTAGAAAATCAAGAATTTCATTTTTGAGTGTAACAAAGCTAAAAATATTTATAGGTGAGATATCTTGTGGTCGGTATTTTTCACCGTTTAGATATATATAGTCTTTAATGTCTTTAAAATATCCGCTATAGTCTTGTGTATAAATATCTGCAAATCCTGCGGTTTCGGCAAGTTTGCGTAAGTTTTGGTCAATTGATTGTCTTTGTATAGTGTCCATTTGTGTTAATAATTCTTGGAATTGTTGTGTTCTAATGTGATGTTGGATATCGGATTTTGAATATATTCCAATTGACTGTAGGTCAATATTTGGGTTTCGAGCAATAGCTCTAATGCTTTCAGGTGAAAATTTTTTGAGTGATTGCATTAATGTGGCATATGGGGTAAAAAGGTAATATTTATCTTCATCAGGGTTCAGTTGTACTACATTGTGGCTGTTTTTTGATCCACATGGGACTGCGGTATCCCAGAAATAGGTTCGTCTTGAAAGTGTGTCAACGAAATGTTCTTTATTCTTATAAAAGATAGGGATTCTTTTATAGCATCGTTTATCTTCAAAAACATATAGTGGTGATACTTTTTTGGTACAGGTATATAACCATAAAATGTTTCCTTCATAGTCTAAAAAATTTGATCTATTTCCTGATAGTAAATATCCTGCATAGGTATTTTTAATACTGCTAGTGCAAGTGATTGTAGGATTTCTGTCCTTTCTAATTCGCATAGTTGGTGAAGTGTTTCTAATTCAGAGAGTGACATTTCTTAAAAAATTCGGCTAATTGTGTAGTCTAATTTCATATCTAAGTGAATATCATAGTGGATATTACCGAAATATGTACTATTCATTAGTGATAGTTCTTGTAAACGTGTGCTTCTAGTGTCATGGGGCTTTAGATGTCCACCAGGTTGACCTTTACTTTTTTGAAAATCAACTGGTATATAAGATGTTCCTTCGTTTATAGGGTGACTTGTGGCGTATGGGTCGATTTTTACTTTTCCAGTGGTCATGTCGAATCCTTTTTCGTATTCAACTAATATTTCGGAGTATTGTGTTTTGTGAAGTGGATTTCTGTATTTACATGCAAGTTCTGTTTCTTGATATATTTGAAAACGTGTCAATTTATTTTCTATATTGTGTATGTTTCTAAATTTAGAACTTTGTTTTCGTGATGGATTTACTTGTTCATATGGGATTGATTGTATAAAATATTTTTCGTGAAATTTTATCATACGAGCGTGTATTTTTGCTACTTGAAATGTTGTACATGTGTCTTCGGGGAACCAAACAATTGTTGCTTGTGTTCGTGTTGTAGGGTCACAATAGCCTTGATCGTTTTTACAGGGTAATCTAATTCCTTGATAGATCATTGTGTTGTCAGATAAATCGCGTGTGAGTTGTATTTTTTCGAGTTGTATTTTCCAATCGAAAAACATTATTTCTTGATATCCTTTATTTTTTGTGTCTGCTTTGCAGTTTGATGGGTTATTTATACCAATATGTGGTATCCAGTGTTTATCGTGTATGTCATAAGTTAATCTTCCGTGTGCGCCGTTGTATGGGTATTTTTCATCTAGTTTTATATGTCCTTGATATCTTTCAAGTTCTGCTTGATGTACAGAATCTGCAAAAACTTGGAAATATACTAATTTTCTATCTGTGTTTTTATTTCTTGTGATATTTAGTCTGAGTAACTCGTTTTTACAATCATCGGGATTGAGATGTAAAAGTCGTTCGATATTACTCTGGTAGAATGATTCGTGGTCAAGTCGGTTTTTATTTCCATTTGAGACTTGTGAACAATGTACCTTCTTTTCAGAAAATGTTGCTGTGAATTTATATCCTATGACTGTTGTTGCTTGGGCTTTTGAATAAAGTGTCGCTATTACATTTGTAGTTTCTATAGCTTGTGGTTCTGTTTCGCATTGTGATACTTGATTTATTGCATACTTGTGTAGTGTTTTTTGTTCATTTTCTTCACAATCGTAATGTGTTACCAATAAATCTTGGGGTCCTGTGCGGGGGGAAGGGTTTATGTTCTGATTGGAGATTGCTAGAAAAAAGAGTTGGAGAAAAATTAATATTTTTAGAATATACATGTGTATGATAATCCTGAGTATGGGTTATAAAATGTGATGTAACCAATTGTCTTTTTGGTATATCTGTCATATTTGTATATTACTTCAGTTGTTATAAAAGGTGGTGGCAGTGATTGAGCTGTTATATTTGGCGGGTTTAATGGGTAGGGATGTTGAGTAATGTTGTTTAGTTTAACCGTTATTTCAAATTTTAATTGTAGACTATTTTGTTGGAGTATTTGGATGTTATGATCACGAATGTCTTTGTGGATGTCTTGTCTATATTGTAGTCTATTGAGTGCCCAGTTGTGGAGTCGGTTACTTTCTGGGTGTTGTCCAAATAATGGTGGAGGTGCTGTGAATGTATTCCAGTCTAGTCTTAAAGGAATATTTGTTTATGATTGTTCTCGATATCTAGCGTCGAGGTTATTTGGGAAATTTAAATTAAAAGGAGTTGGTGAAATCTGGCTTATTGATGGTGTTGATGGTAGTGATAATGTTTCTGGTAGTGATGAGGATGTCGTTGTATCCGTAGAAATGTCTATTGGATCATTGAGTAAATTTGGTTCACCTTGTGTGAATGAATGTGTTGTCCAATATGGTAGTCGTGAAGTTTGGTTTGTGGGGTTAAAGGGATTTTCACTTATTTGTTCAGATGTTGGTGTTGAACCTAAGTAATCTGAGGGTAAGCTTGAGGTGCTACGTTGTGAAAGAAGCGTAGGGGTTTCTGGTAATATACCAATGGGGTTTTCTGGAGTACTTTGTGATGGGGATTGAGGTATATCAAAATGAACTCGGGGAGTTTGAAAATTTCTGTTTAGTCGAGGATGTATAATTTGTCTATTTATTTCGACTGTATTTTGGTTTTGACTAGGATTTCGTATTCTACTTAATTCTTGTGGTAGTGTTGGGTATAAGTTATATGTTGATTTGCTTAGAGGTGCTTGTCGTTGAACTGGTTCTAGTGGTTCAGATAAGCGAGCGTGTCGTTCTTCAAAGGTATATGGGTTATCTTGAAAGGAAATTCGTGTGGATGTTTGGGGGTTTTGGGTAGTTGAAGGTGGTGTTGGGTTATCTTGGGATAATGTCGGTGAAGACTGACTGAGTGATTGTTGGTTAGCAATTTTTGATGGTTTTTTATTTATTCTTTTAGTGGAAAAATTTATGTTTATTATAGTATTCTTCTAGAAAAAGAATTAGGAGGATTGTTGCTAGGGCGAATGTGATGATTGCTTTCTTTATACATTTACATATTGTCAAGATGAGGGATGATAGAAATGTTATAAAAATTACAAATAGTAAAAAAATATCTGTTCTACTAAAAATGGTTCGTATCATTTAGATAAGTTTTGTGAATCGTACCTGTGGATATAGTCAATAGCTTTCGAAAGTTGGAGGTATAGTTCAAATATGGAATAGAAAATTAAAAAAATATTGCAAAAAATGATTAAGATTATTACAAAAGATTCAAAGGTATCAAAAAGAAATATGATTAAAAGTTTAAATATCGTTAAAAAGTTTATGAGAATGTTAAGAATTATGTTGACTGGTCGAGAGAAGAGCATTTAAGAAATGGCTTCTCGATCGAATATTTTTTGGTGTTTGAGGCAATTTTCAAGTGTGGTCGAATTATTTATTGGTTTTTTGACAAGTGGGTTGAATTTTGTGAAAAGTTGTTGGGGGCAAGTTTTATGGTGATCGGGAGGTCTTCTTTTTCTTTATTTTTATTTGTCAAATGATCTGGGGTATTTTTGAGATTTTTATACTTTAGGCTAATTAAAATGGTCGTTCTTTTACTTTAGGCTAATTTAACATATTTGTTTGGGGGGTATTTGGGGTCTGAGTTGGGGAAATATTGTTGATCTTTGGTTTATTAGATAAGGGAGGGTTATGATATTATGGTGATATTTATTTTAGTTGTCAAGTTGGAATGGTTTGCTTATTGTTGACCTGGAGGTCGCAAAGTTATAGTTATAGATATGCCTGGAGTTTTAATATCGTTCGTCTAGTTGATTTGTGCTATAGTTAGAGAAGGAGACCGATTGGATGAATCCTATTGGCTAATTATGAACTAGAGTCGCTGCGTGTTTGTCAGCATGTTATTTTGAAAAATGAAAGTTCAAAATATTTCAGAGGTGCAAAGATTATGAAATATAAAATTAAAGCTGTTTTTGAAATTCGACTTTCTTTAATATTTTAGATTGTGGGATGAATGTTTTATAGTTTTTACGTGGTTGATTTCTAAGTCGTGATGACTCTCTATGTTCTGATTTGTCGATTTGTTCTTGGGGTATTATTTTTTCTGTCAATTTTCTATTTTTTCTTTCTTTTTGAGCTATATTTTGATCTAGCTTTTTTGTATTGTTTTTTGTTGTAGTTGATTTTTTATTTTGATTTTCGAGATGAATGTCATGTTGTTCCTTTGTTTTATTCTCCGTATGTGGGTTATTTTGAATAACTTTTAAACCTGTGAAAGAATATAATTGAGTTAGTTCGCGTAGTGCGTATTCTTTTGGGTAATAAGGTAATAGATTGTTTCGATGTTGAACAATTTCTTTTTTGTCTGAGTCGGTGATTTTATATGTGACATCAGTGGGTTTGGCAATTATTTGGTATGGTAGGGTGAAATTGGTCCTTTTGTAACAAATGAAATACGGTGGTTAAAGTACAAACTTTGTCCTTTAAAGTCTTGTTTTTGTGCTATTTGTTTTTGATTTGGATAAGGTTTATTTAGCTGACATACTATACAATCATTGCATAGTACTTTTATCCAAATTGGTGCATTTGGAAAATAAAAGTTTTGTATGAAATTTGAATATGTTTTCTCTGATCCAGAGTGTCCTTTAATGTTTTGTGTATGTGAGATATTAAAAGCTATGAGAATCATACTTAAAGGGAGACAGGGAACTGTAGATTCATTTAATTGGTATTCTAGAAGGTCTGTGTTTTCATTAATTGTTGTATTATTAAATTTTCGAAAATATCGGAGGAGTGTTTTATTTCCTAATATTGTTGTATCTGCCTTTACGGGTTTAGTTTTATATTTGTGCCATGATTTTAGTTGTCTAATTATTGGGTCAAGATTTTGATATTGTTTCAAAGTATTAATTGTAATTTTATCTTTTGGGGGGAGAAAATTGTTTTCAATTTCTAATTTAGATAAAGGAATTGTATCAAGTGGGACATGGAGGTCAAAAACTTGATTTATTGTGTATTTTGAATCGTTTGTTTGCGGTCCTGATAAATTTATTTTATCAGTTAGATTTTCTTTTTCAATTAACGGAGAAAGGTCTTTTTTATGCGGGTATTGTTTTACTCTTTTTTGTTGGGTGTTATTTTTTATCCATTGTGAATATGGAATTGGTTTAAAAGTTGATGTTCCAAGTAGATCAACTTCGTAGTGGTTATTTTGGCAATCTAAATAAAGTGGGAAGTGTTGTAGATTATTTATTTGTGATTGTTCAACGTCAGTTTTTACTGCATATTTCGATTCTAGTCGGGGTGATGTTTCATTTTCTGCAAGGTAAAATTTTATATTTTTGGGTATTTCAACTGTAGTTTTACGTGTAAGTAATTCAGGTGGTGTATTTCGACTTAAAGTGTCTGGTAATGCAAGATTCTTTCCTGCTGTCCAAACTATATGTAAGTTTGGGAATTTCATTAGAATTAATTGAAATCTATAAACTCGGTGATTTGGATTAGATTTTTGTGTAAAGAGAAAAATGATTGGTTTGTGATCTGTGAATAGAACTGTTGGATGTTTTGATCCAAGTATCAGAAATTCATATTCTGTTAGTGTATATATTATGGCTGTACATTCTCTCATTAGAGTTGAGAGTCGTAGCTCTGCTTGAGTGAATAATCGAGAATTTGCTGATATAAGATTCATTTTGTTTGTGCCATTGTGTGATTGTAATAATGCTGCGCCGATGCCAAAATTCGAAGCATCGCACATTGCATAGAATGGTTGATTTGGATCTGGAATTGTATTCGAAATTTGTTCAGTTAGGAGTTTTTTAATTTCTTCAAATCGTGCTTGATGTTCTGTGTTCCATTCAAAATTATTTTGTTGTCTAAGTATATTATAGAATGGTCTTAGGTATAATTGCATTTTATAGACATATTTGCTTAAAAAATTTAACATTCCAAGGAATTCTTGGATTTTCTTTTTGTTTGTTGGTGGTTGGAGCTTCTGAATAGCATCAATGCGTGATTTTAATGGAGTGATTGTTTTTCTTTCTATATTGTGTCCTAAGAATTTAACTCGTGTTAAAAAGAAGTGTGATTTATCGGGGGCGGCCTTCAGATTTTCGTTCTGAAGTATTTTGTGATAGTGTTCTAAAACATTAAACATTTCTTCTTTTGTCTGTGATTGCATAAAAACATCGTCTAGATAGGTGATTGCGTTTTTCTTTAGTATTAGTGGTCTAAAAATTTTACTCATAAAAGCTGAAAATGCTGCTGGTCCTATGGATATTCCATAGAATAGGCGGTTGAATTCATATTGCTGATTTCCAATAACAAATTGTGTTAAGCGTCGCGATTGTTCATCTAGTGGCATTTGATTATATGCACTATTCATATCTGCGGTTGTAAAGTATTTTCCGTTTATTTTTGTTAAAATAACTTGTATTGGTTCAATAGGCCAATTGCATTTTGATTCGTCTATTAGTGAATTAAGATATCTAGCGTCTAGAACTATTTTTAATGATTCTCCTTTTGCTAGGATGATAACAGGGTTGATAAATGTGTTACCTTTTGGTTGTTCTTCTTTGTTTACCGGTGATATAATTTTGTATTGTTCTAAAATATCGAGTAATCTGTTCACTTTATCGTGTAAATGAATTGGTACTTTACTTGCTCTTTGTCTTTTGAAAACTGCGTCAGGTTTTAATGGGAGATGTAGTGATGAACTGATTTTGTCAACATCAAATTTCGATGTTGAATAGACTGATGAATATTTTATTAGCTGTTTGGCTAACTTATCAAATTCGTCTTGTGTTATTTGTGAATGTTGGAAGTTAAACATTGTTAAAAATTTCTGTTGATTCTCTGTATAGTTATTTATGTTGAATGTAGGTTTGAAATATGGGGTTTTTGTGAAATAAACTGTATTTTTTTTTTCATTACTTATTATATTATTTATGGATAATTCTTCATTAAGAATTGTGGATTGACAAATATCTAATAATTGGAGTATATTATTTACGCGGTATGCTTTTTCGTGTACTGGTAATATCGTAGCGTTGGTTTAGCAATATCCCAAAAGTCCTAAAGGTAATGTTACTTGATAGGGTGTATTATTGTATACATGTAACGAAATAATATCTGAATTCGAGTTTTTCAAATATTTTATGGATGAAATTGTGATTTTGAAAAATTTATGGATAGGTTTGAATTCAAAGTCTGACATATAGAGTTGTTGTTTATTTTGTTTTTTATCATATTGGTGAACTTGTTTTATTGAAAAATTATATATGTTTCCTGATAGTGGTTTCAGGTGTTTTCTTTGTTGGATATATATTGGATAAAATTTTGAGAAGAATGGTGGTTGTTTATTTAATCTTTGAAAAAATGTTAGGGATGTGTCTTTTGTTTTTGTGTATTTATCTTTGATTAGTATTTTACTATTCAAAATGTTGATTGTTGGTATATATTTAGAGATAAATGGTATTCCAATGATATTGTGTTTAATATCAGTGATATAAAATATTTGTTTAAATGGTTTATTTAAAATTTTATTTTGCTCTATTGTTCTTGTGGGGAGAAGAAATAATTGAATTTTTCCATAGTTTACCAATGTTGATCCTTGTGCTGTTGCTAGTTTACTGGAGGTTTCAAGAGGTGTTAGTTTTGGGTGTAATGTTTTTATCTCATTCCATGTGGGAATGTTTATTATGTTTGATTCTGCTCCTGAATCAATTAAAAAATCAATTTCAAGATCTGGTGGTTGAAATTCTTTGTTTCTTGGACTTTCTAAAAGAAATGGTATTGTCCAAATTTTTTCTTTGGGTTGTTCTTTTTGTATATTTTGATAGATGTGATTTGTATTCAAGCATTTTGTTTTGTCATTTTCATTGGATTGATTTGTAGTGTTGATTTCGTTAGTTTCTTGTGCCGTTTGTGTGGAATGGATGGGTTCAATATAATAATTGTGAAGGAGTTCTAATTGATTTTCATTTATATGGGATGAAAAAGGTTGTTCATATATAATAGGTTCGTAGTCATTTTCGACTGCTATCATATTGATGGAGATAGTGTTTTCTGTATCACTTTCTGATTCTGATGATCCACAGTTTATTTGATTTAGTAGTAGTTTGTCATTTACTGTGTCGTCAATACCTGGGGGGTCTGATGTTGTTTCTGGATTTGATTGTACGTAATTAATATGTCTTTGATGTTTAGGTGTACTACTTCTGTGGCGATTGTTAGAATTATTATAATGGTTATTATTTCTGTGTGGTGATTGGGAATAATTTCTATAACGATTATTATAACTTGAATGTCGATTTTGTGAATTATTTCGTGATCTGTTTTGATAATTATTGTTTGGTCTGTTATAGTTTGATCTGTTATATGAGTTATTCCTTGATCGATTGTTCGGGTAATTCTGGTTTCGGTTGTTTGAATAACTCTATTTCGATTATTGGAGTAGTTTCTATTTCTATTATATGATGAGTTTCGTGACTGATTGTTTGGATAGTATTTATTCCTTGATTGGGAATTAGATCTAGAAACAAATTGTGTTGTATTTGAATTTGATCTGGAGTAGTTATTTCGACTATTTGGTCTATTGTAATGATTTTGTGACGAATTTTGTGTATTTCTTCGTTCTGGTGATCTTCCTCTATAACTTGAGTTATATGGTGATTGGGTTCTCGTGTAATTGGTATTGTTCGGAAGTGGTTTTCCTGAACTGTTGTTGCTGTATACATTTTTGTTTGGTAGATTTTGATCTTTCTTCATGTATTGATAGAATGATTTATTTGGTTCTTTATATTTTTGAGGTTTGTTTTGATTGTCCTGTTGTTTTTGTCTACATTCAGAAATACTATGTCCGTATCGTCGGCAATAATTACACCATTTTTTGAAAGATGGTTTGCCTTTAAAGTTTGGGTGTTTTTCATAAATATTGAGTATTTCAGTGATTTTTTCATCGAGGTCTGTATCTGATTCCTGTATATTGTTGATATTTGTGGTATTTGTTTCAATTCGTTTAACATATTGTAATTTCAGATTTTCTGTTTCTTCAAGTTTCATTATGATTTCCGCTTGCTCTAGTTTGTCTACTAGTTTTCGAAAATCTAAATCGGGCTCTCGAATTGAGGAGGGATGGGATGCTCTCTTTTTTATTGCTATTTTCCTTAATTGAGGTGTTAAGGTCATCATTAAGATTTCTGTCATTTTTGTGTTTTTATAGTCGTGTGTTTTTAATGAATATGCTTTTCGAACTAGTGTTTCGATACGTACTGCTAATTGTTTGATGGTTTCATTTGGTAATCTGCGAATTTCATTACATAAAACTCTTTGTTGTTGTTTGTTTCTTTCGGAGTCAAACATTTTTGAAAATTCTTGTGTAAATCTTTTCCAATTTGATTTTATTTCTATAGGCAATACTGAAAACCATTTTTGGGCTGCGCCGTCTAAGGTTGTCTGTATCAACGCTGTGCGTCGATGTATCCAATTTTGATGTAGTGGCGTATTAATTGGTTCAGGTCCTATATTTAAAATTAAATTTGCTGTTATTGCATTTAAATAATCTTCTACAGAATATTCAGGGTCTGTTCCTGTGAATATCATTAATGGTTTGTTTGATGTTATTGATGATCCACCCATAAGGTATGGATTCATTGTCATTTGTAATGATTCTGCGGCATTTGGCATTTGTGAGAAATTTGAGAGTTGATTCTTTGTTATTTCGTGTTGTTGAAGGTAATATGGAAGTGGTATTTCATTTTGC
The DNA here is from genome assembly GCF_963678635.1 of Symsagittifera roscoffensis. NCBI lineage: Eukaryota > Metazoa > Xenacoelomorpha > Acoela > Convolutidae > Symsagittifera > Symsagittifera roscoffensis. The sequence goes on along the minus strand of NC_087064.1, from coordinate 81,101,416 downwards.
ATTTGTGTTGGTTGATACGAGTGTGTAATCATTGGGTTTTGTGGCTGAATTGGTTGAAAAGATTGTGTATTAATTGGGTTTTGCATTTGTATTGGTTGTTGATTTTGTGTATCTGTTGGGTGTGGAGAAAAAATTCTATGATATGTATACGGTTTCTGCACTCCTTGTCCACGATATTCTTGAGTATATGGTGCAAATATATCTGGTTGTAAATAATCATCGTCAGATGATAAATAATCCGTTTGATGAGGTGCTTGCTTTTTATTTTTATTCTGTTGAAAGAATGGGTAATTTTCACTACGATCCTGTGAAGGATGTAAATTAGTTTGAAAATTTACTGAGTTGGTTGTTGCCATTGGGTTATCCCAATATCGAGATCTTACCTGATTATTATTATTTTTTCGTGGGGGATAGTTTGTTTTTAATGAATGTGCGTAATTATAATTGTGTTCCGCAAAAGTGTTTCTTGTGAACGTTCTGCGTGTTTTTGACGGTATTGTCATGGGTCTATATGTTTGATAATCCATTTGTGAATAATTTGGAGCAACCGAAGGTTTAGCGGTTGATTGTAAGGTTACTTGTGCTAGTGAAGTGTTTGTATTTCTTGGTGTTGTTAAATTTGGACGTATTGGTGAAATACTTTGTTGTGTAGTTGTTGTTTGGACAATTTCTTCATTTATGAAGTGTGATGGTGTTTGAATATCTTGTTGAGTGAGGTTCCTAGTTCCATTAAGGTTTTCATTGTGTATGACGGTCGAATTTAAACTGTTATTTCGCGTATCGGGTAAAAATGTATTGTAGTTTAATGGTGTTGCATCAATGGATAATGGTATTACCCTTACATAATCTCTTACATAAGATATTGCACTTATTGCCTGACTTGAGATTGATTGTGGGATATTTATGAATGCATAATGACACCATTCGGGGTCCCAAACGTAGTCTGATTGTTCTGTGATGGCGGTATCATCGTTTGAATTTTGGGGTCTGAAATTTTTTCTTGCTTGAGAAATTAAATCTATATTATGTGTGAAATAATCTATTATAAACCATGCCAAAATTTTTTGTAAGTCATGTTTTGTATGTTGTGAAACTTCATCTTTAGTGAAATTTTCTTTAATTATATGTAGAAAGGTTGAAAATAGTGTGATTTCATGTCGTACCTTTATATTTTTAGATGTCTCATTCGGTGAGATATGCGGGATTGGGTTTTCGTTTTCTAATATTGAAATATAACTATATATTATTGCAAAAACTTCATTAGTAAATATGGAGTTTGCTCTTTGTGAGTTATGATATTGTATGCTTTTTATATATTCTGAGAATACTTTTGAAAATTCTAAATCAAGATCGTCTGTTTGAATTACATATTTGTGGTGATTCGGGTTTGGTGAGCTGAATTCTATGGTGTAGATTCCGTATTGTTGTGTTAAGTTACATATATTTTTCAGATAGTGATCAATAATTTGTCTTTTTATTTTTACATCTGGGAACTCTGTTTTACATGGGCTAATTCCAGGTTCAAACAAATTTAGGAGGAAATTCTTGCAAAGATCATGTTGTCCTCTATTATCGGGTGCATCTACTAGGAAGGGGTAGATATCGTCATCGTCTGGACTATCTTCACTTGGAGTGTGTGTTTGGCTCATTTTTTCGTTTAATGACTGTTAATAGGTAATTATCGATGTGTCTAATTGGTTGATTCCAATTATACAAGTGTACTGGTTTGTGTTTATATTGCTTTTTTATTCTTCTTTTTCCTCTTTTTGATGAATTTGAAGTTGTTTCTGAGTCGGAAAAATATAATTGATCGTGAATAGGGCAATTTTTATCAATAGATTCTTTTAATTTATAAAGTTCGTCTAAATTGCTGACTTCTGATTCTGAGAATGCGTTTCTATTTTTGGAAATTTTTTTTCGTGTTAATTGTCTTTGTTTAGTTATTATTTTCCTTTTTAGTGTTTGTCGTTTTGTTCTGATATATCCAACTGTTTGTGTATGAGGTGTGATTACAAGGTCGTATTTTTTGTTATCTATTTCACAGTTGTGCAAAACGATTGTTTGTTTGTTTCCTAGATTTTTAAATGACATAAGGTTTAGGATGACGGATGCAAAAAGTTGTTAGATGATTTTTTTTTCTTAAATTGTTAGTCCTTACAATTTTTTGGTTAGCTTAACCTGGGTCTATTTGTTCAGGGTTGGAGAGAAAAGTATATCGATTCCGAAGAATGATTTTTTAATTTCTCGTGGCTAGTATAAGCTAAGGTGTTAACTTACTTAATCTTACTTAGGGGTAGTGATTGTGTTCAAGGGTTGGAGAATAGTAAATCGATCCACAAGGTTCAGGTATAATTAGAACGCGAGTAGTTCGTTAGATACTATTTTAAACTTACTAAGTCTAAGATTTATCCTGGGTCTGGTAAGAAGAGGGTTCAAGTGAAGGATGAATAACCGAAGTTCTTCACATTTTATCCTAATTTGAATGATTAGTTTTGTTCAAAAATTTCTATTAGTCTTGGTATTTTTGAAAGGGTTGGATAGTGAATCGACGTTTGAGGTCGTTAGACACTAGCTAAGTGGGTGGGGGAGAACAAAATTGTTCTTTTTGATCCAAGGATAGGCCTTGATGATCAAGTTTTTTAAATTTAATTAAATAGAAAATAATTAAGATCCAAGGATAAGCCTTGATGATCTGATTTTAAAATTAAGTGAATTTAAGTTTAAAATGGTTTAAAATTATTTAAGAAAAGATTTAGTGTTTTAATGATATTAGTGAGCTTATGATTGCTGTTATGTTTTAGTTGATGAAGCTGGGACAACTGATGATTTTATGATTACTAACAGTTTATTGTCATGCTACTAATTTTTGTTTTGATTTTCAATAAATATTTTCCAAACATGTTTTATAGAATACTGCAGAATTTTAGGAAAACGATCTGAGATCTTTTTATCAATCGTTTTTGTATATTAATGTTTTTGTTTAGCGCCTGAAATGATCATGAAGATTGACTTCAAGATTTAAGTTTGCAAATGAAAATCTAAATTCATTGCTAATAAGATTCTAAATATAAAAGTTTGTGTTGGCTTTTGCCGTACTATCATATAACTATTTGGTAAGTTTCTACGTTGTCGTATGTCGTCTCTGGTTCGAGGTCTTCTTCCAATTCCGGGTAGTTCTATTATCGTTCGGAATATTGGCTCTGATCTATTGAGTCGTAGAGACATTTCGATTAAATTATCGTCGTGTAACATTTTAAAAATGTTTTGTCTAAATTCTAATCTATTTTTGGTTAATTCTAAGCTATTAAGGTCTTGTTCGAGACTTATGGTCGCACCAGATGAGTTATAACCGATGGTCTTAACTCCTAGAGTAATTTCGGATAGGGTACACCGTCTGCTCGTCACGCTATCTTATTTTCGGCCGGATAGATTCGTGCAACTTCTTAGTCTAATACCGATCCTAATCTTACTCTCATACTATTCTAGTCTCAGGTTGTTTAACTAGTCTCTGCTAGGCTCAATAGATCTAGGGTATACTGGTTTATTGCGGCTGCTGAAGTTCTCTAGGAGAGGCAACTAATTTCTAAGTTAAATTCAGCACCTGTAATTTCAGCACTTACAAATAAGTGGGTTGTTAGTTAGATGGATCATGATTGGTTAATATTAAATACTTTACAGTGGTAAAATATCTAATTTATCCAATCATAAAATGTAGTTTAGATCAGGTTTCAGTAACTTTGTTAAACTCATGATATACGCCACAAACAACAACTCAACACTCAAGTGTTTCATCCACCATTTTTCAAAAAAAATCTCAATAGTTTACTTACAAGAAAGGCTTCTGTCGATTAAACTCATATTTTGTCACAGTTTCTGTTCTTTGTTAATTTGTTAAAGGTTTCAATCTAACTCTCAACTTTTCTGAGAACACCGTCGGCGCCAATGTACGACATTATTTGGAAGGTAGCTCAGCAAAATGGAAAATGCCTGGTCTTAAGCTTTCAAAACAGCACATAACGTCCAAAACATCACCACGTGAATGCTCAAAACAGCACATAGTCCTAAATAATGATACCAACTCATTAATAGTGAATATATAAACCACGAAAGCAAAAAAAAGTAGTCCAATATCCAATAAATTTCCTTCCGCATAAAAATAAGGTTGCATCACAAAAAACTAACTTATCTCAGGCAAAAGTTTACCACTAAAAATTTCAATCAAGATTTCGCTATCACAAGTCATGGGATCAAAAACTCAGAAAATGGATTTTTTCAAGGTACTTGACAAAATTAGGAAAATCAAAAATCTGATATCAAATGGAATTTAATGCTTACTTTCTGTCTTGGAGAAGGTGTGAAACATTTTAAGTTATCCAATTTCTCTTTTGTTCCGACGATGTCACAAAGTAACAAGAAGAACTATGGCAAAAAACTTTCTTTCCTCGATTTGTGGTACATCAAGGAAAACTAGTTGCAGACCAGGTGTGTAAAATTTTTTAAACTTTTTTGATCGCGATTCGGATTGGAAAAAAAAACTTGAGAAGTTTCAGAAGTTTGTCACTGATGTAAACTTTTTAATTTTAGTGACTAATTTACAATTATGATTTTTGCTTGTATACAGAGAGTGGCAGAATAAAATTTCATTTTAAATCTACTGTTTTTCAAAGGTTATTTTTATCTATGATCACCTTAACGTTGCAAATTGATATTTAAGCAAAAATGTTCCCAGATAATTTTTTTTCTCGTTTTTTTTTCTATAAAGGCTTACAGTTTTTTTAAAAATCTTTTGCTATTTTTTTATTATTTTTTATTAAGATTACCGAGGGCGGAACCTTCTGTGCTATTTTCTCAGCACCCGGATATCCTTATTTTTTGATTTTATTAATGCAGTCTCTTTGAACTGAAAAATTTCAAGCATTACAGATTTTTCGAGCAAATAACAAAACTTGAAATTCTTTCAACAAGAAAAGGTTGTCTCATCATTTTTTAAAAAATTTGTACAAAATAAGAGTTTTCTGCTCTGTTTGCGCAAAGAATTTGAAAATGAAGCGCTTAAAATAACCAAAACTACCAAAACGGAATAAAGGTCAAGTTATCATCTTTCCTCTTCCTCTAGAAGCATTTGGGAAGATCTTATCTTGCTTTTTGGTAATATATTCAGGGAGCAGTTTGTATATTCAGGGAGTGGCGAAAAAACATTTTGCGAAAAAACTGTTAATATAAGTGTTTGTTGTAATGTATTCGATTATATACTTCATTGGGTTGTTGCGTAACAAATACGCGCAATGTTTTTCAAACAGCAACTCAACAGCAAAAGAGTACTGCTGCAGTCGCACCAACGTTTTGCGAGCTTGCCAACAAATGGTAGGACTCTATACGAAAGTTAGGCTCTTTTCCAGTTTCCCCCACCTTTCAAAATACCGAGTTTTATGTTTGTTTTACGTGTTATTACGGCTAAATGCGTAATGTTACGCTGTAAAGTATGAAGAACAAATCTGTTCACAGCTGTTGATTCGTTCACCACGCCAAATTTCATTGCATTATGACAAGGTTAAATAAACTTTTCAAAGTTGAATTTGAAAGGGGGGAAACTGGAAAAGAGCCAAAAGTTAAAGCCTGTTATCATCGGGAAGCCGGCAAATACTGGGTAGCCTTACCGCCACCGGCAACTTTAAACCGACACTCGACTTTTTATATTTTGACGACTTTTGACGTCTGGCAATCAATGGGACTTCAGCTGAAATATACTTTTTTGGCAACCTAAAACTTTTATCGGATCTCTTTTACTGTTTCCTTCTTTTTGCAAAAAGGGGGAGATTCGTTACTAGGTACAAAAATCATATATGCTTAACTGAAAAGATTTTAAATTAAAAGTGTGGCAATTTGTTATTAGATACCAAAGGTGGGGAAATAGTTAAAGAGATCCCTTTTAATCTTGAACTCATTGCTAAGTGGTTTCAATCCAAATTAAACAATCGATATAATACCTTAACCTCCATTGTTTAAGGGCGAGAATTTTAACTTGAACCTGGCAATTAAAAAAACGACGTCTAAATACAAAAAATTGCAGATGAAGAAGATATTTTAATTGAGTCATTTTAATTTTGCCAGGAACAATGACGTCCATAAGATGAAGACGATATTACACCGTGCTAAATATTTGTCTCAACTTTTCGAAGTAAATGCCGTTTTAACAAAAAGTGCTTTTTTAACTGGCTCGTGCTCCAGCAGATCATTGCGAGGCCAAATAGTGCGTTTTTTGAATTGTAAGCGAATTCCCCAACAAGGACGCTCCATTTGTTCTTCTTTTGTTTTGACAAAGTTTTAACATGTTTAAAGACTTGTCTCTGGAATCCAGAAACATACAGACACATCATTGTGCGCCTATCCAGTGCACAGTTTAGCCTCGTAAAGAATTTTGGCGCTGGCGATAACGAATTTTTTCAAGTAGTTTTCAAATTTACATATCAATTAAATTGCTTCAAAAGTTGTTATATTTCATTCTCAAAAATTTGAGAGTAAGGCAGTATTCTTCTGTGGGTATACAAAATTTTATCAAAAACACTTTGTTATTAAGTCAAACAATAATTGAATGAAAAAACGATCCCAAGCATAAAGCACGGGGTGGTTTTTTCAAAAAAAAATTTTGATTTCTTAATTAGCAATTTTTGTTAAACTTATTACTTCAGTTGAAAAGTATTGTTGTTCGGACTTATATAGTTGTATTTTTGAATTAAATTCGAAAACTTAATTCACTTAACTTTGATAATTTTTTGTAAAGTTATAAAGGCTTAAAGATAACCAATTTGGTCAAATTGGGTTAGTTAACGCGCTATTCAATTCATGCTATTGACGAGTAAACTGATATTTAATCCGTCCTGAAAACCGTTCCAAATTAAATTGAGGTAAGCTATTTGTTGAAATTAAGACATAACTATACGCCAAAATATCATTTTGTTTCTCACTTAGCAAAAAAATAATCTCAAACAAAGTTTAAAATTTCTATAAAATGAACACTACTCCATCGACTTGAGAAAAAACTAACAGTAAGAAAGTTTTCCGGACCTAATTAATGGATGATTTATATAATAAGATCTTATGCAGTAAATAACCCTAATTCGGCATTTCTCTATCTAGATATGAAACTATTGCGGTTGAGACTGATTGTTTAATTAGCCAATCAATTTCATCTTCCAAAATTTCCGAAATTTATTTCAAATCTTCCAAAATTTCCCGAAGTTTGAAATAAATTTCAAATCTTCCAAAAACTATTGACCAAACTGATCAAAACATGATTCTTTGTTCGGTTTGAACCATTTTACTGAACTTTTTTTAACTGCCCAGTTTCACAAGTGATTTGAAATTATTTTGATTTTTTTAACCAAATGTCAAATTTCTGTTTAATTTCAATTTTCAAAGTTCTTTATTTCCAACTTTTCATCAAATTTCCAAAAAAAAGAGGTTGATCAGCAGATAATCACACTTATCTATCTACTTTCGAAGAAAATGACGGAATATTTGTGCTTGGATGTTTTTTTTCCAGATCAGTTTTGATTTTTCAATTGGCCCTTTTTGCCGATTTGCTTAATATCAACTCAAAGTTTTGTTGAGTTGAGCTTAAATTAAAAAAAATCACCTGTGACCGTTTTGTGTAAAATTTTGTGGATTCAAAGCTCGCCAACTTGGCCAATGTGGGACAATTAACGCGCCATACGTTTAAAAGGTAAGCGGCGATTTAATTCGGCTAAAAATTAATTTCAAATTGAAATGAGGCATGCGATTTAGTCTAATTAATGTTTTGCTATGTGCAAATAATATTACTTTGAACTCTACAAAGCATGTGCGAGATTACTTTCAAAAAAATCTTTTTTTAATGTTTCATTTTTTTCAAAATTTCTTCAATATGTTAAAACAAACACTACTCCAGAGAAATTAAAATGCAGTCGAATTATTCATCGCTGCGCCTTGATACTAGCAATCTTGTTTTCTTTAGATTTAAGACTTGTAATGTTAAAAGCAAGGTTTCTGAATAACTATGCTAATCGAATAGACGCAGGATTGCAACTTGTTTCGGAATCAACTAGCTACTGAGCTCTGAAAAACAAAATCTTGTTTTATGCTAAAAATTGGTATATAAGCTAGCAAAATTTCGTTTCCTGGCCAAGATGATTTTAAAGGGTAGCAGTTTTCTTACCTTGCTTCTTGAATCAGCTAACTGTCGTATTGAGTGTTTTGTAGTAAGTTTAAAAACTAGCAAGAATTCAGTATGAAGTTAGTTGAAATTCAAAGTTAGCTGGGTTGTTAAGCTAATCAAATGAAGCTAATAGCGGATGTCAAATGTCTTGTCAAATGACTCGTTTTCAGACATGGAGTACATTACTTCAGATTCGGGGCTGCCTGAAGACCTCAATGGTCGGGCTAAATTTCAGTCCGCTTGCTCGCCTTTTGCTCTTCGAAACAGGAAATTAACGCCATTTTAATGTGCCTGATTCTTAAATTAAATGCTATTCTACCTACGTGACGAGAGAGGCGCTAATGGAAAAACAGAAGAAATAGAAAAATGGGAGAAATAGCTGAATAATTGGTTGAGTAAACTTAACAAAAACTGAAGTAACGTAAGATGAAAAACAAAACGTACTTTTAATCATAATGTTTACCTATGAGATTAGCTGAAAATTGCCTCATTCTTTTGACTTTCAAGAAAAGGAATTTATATTTTTTGACAAATTAAAATCTTTAACGAACAATGAAAGAATCCCTTGAGCTTCTGAGCTCAATTTGTTTCAGAAAAACAGACTGCTCCTTTGCAATTTTGTTGCTATTTTGCTAGATTGGTCCATCTGAATGCGTGAATTGAAGTCATTAATACATTGCATATTGCATTTTTCATAATTTCCTTCTAAATTCCCAAGGCAGAAATTAACACTTCTTTTTATGCAATCAAAAGCCCAGCACTTGATTGCTATTATGAAAACGTAAAAAAAAACAATATTGCCTATTTTTCAGCAAAGGTATTTTTCAGCAAAATATCAAGAGCTTTTCAAACATGCATTATTGCATTATTTTTCTGGTTTAAATACTTGACTTCGCAATCTAACGGGACAATGCGACTATAAGTCGCACTCCGAAGGGTTTACCTTACTTTGTGCAAATATGCATCCATGCATGAATTGCGATGCAATCAACCCATAAATAACACATACTGAAGCATACTCTCCAGTTAGACCTTTTTTAGAAACCACCATCAGCTTATAACTTAGTTGGCAATCGATCATCATTGCTTTAATATTAAGGGTACCCAATTTATACTTATAAAAAACTACAAAAAAGGCAACATGACACCAAATAAAGATGTATCTTTGGTCATTTCAGTGTTAAAAAACAGCTTAAAAGAAAATTAACGCTATAGGATCAACTTCAGATCAAAAGTTTTCCCAGCAAAAAAATTATCTTTTTGCATTTCAGATAAAATTGGTATTCAAAATGCTTACCCAAATTTTTGCGATGATTGCTGTGGTCGATAATTGTGAGCAGCTTGTGCAGAATTCGGTTTAGTTCAGCTTATTTTTCTGTAATTGCATTTTTAAAAAGTCTCAAGAAGGACTTGTAGATGATGGAGTGTGATAACACAATCTAGTGATTTAGTCGAGATTAATATTCCCAATATTGTTCTTAGACTTTCAGACTAATAACGCACAGAGCAGTAAAAAGTGTAACTCTTTTTTAAACAATACTGTTTATAGTTACGATTTTTCACAAAAGAGGTAGATCTTGAATTTGCTCGAGGGAGATTTTCTTGGCGGAGTTTTAAAAAACATAAAAGTTTTCTGGATCAATTTTTAGGTCGAACAAATTGGCTATCCAAATTATCCTGATGCACTAAAAAGACCTTTTTTTTAGCAGGCAGAGGTTTCAAAAACTAGGCCAAAAAAGCCATTTAGAGCATTTTTTGGAAAGTTTTCATCAAAAAAATTCCTTTTTTTGAAGCGCGCGCGTTTTCCCCTCAAAAAAAGAATATATTGACCCCAAGGACGCCTTTAGAAAAATTACAGAACGGTCGTTGAAAATGGGTGCTCTAAAGTAATAACAAAGGGATTATTACCTGGATCGCAAAAGATACCCATCCCTGACGAGACGGGCAAGCCCCCCCCCCCTCTTAATTGGATCTATCATCTGTAATTTTTAGGCGGATCCTCTGTCGGTAAAAAAAGTTTCGTAAATTACTCTTTTTGTACAATAAAAACATCTTTTGTTTTTTGTTTTTTTTGCACCCCCTACTTTATAGCCCCGTAACAAGATGAGCCCACAACAATTTACAACTTTTCAAAATCGATAATTTGTTTCGAATTAGGTTCTTTTTATAACTACAGGAGTTTTTTAATTAAGTGTACTAATGGAGGCCCAAAGAACCAGTCTTAATCCAAAGTCTAGACTATCGGCAAAATCATTTCTGGTCAAATCTAAACCGCATCTAGCAGCTTGCATGTTATTTCGTTTTGCTTCGCAAAATTTTGCAATTAATTTTCGATGCTTACCGACGCTATGGTTTCGAATTCATTCATTTCAAATAAGTTTCACTTTGATTCTAAAAATTGGTATTAAAATGGGATTAAATTGTAGTGGGATTATCTAGTTCTGGGGTTATATGATAAGCTTGGGAACCAACTATTTTATGTCGTCAAAAACTGCGGTTTTCTTGTACATCGGTTGGTAAGATTCTTGTTGAAGTTTCAGTTAAAGGCTCATCAACTTTTATGAACAAGCTTCCCAGGTGATACATGGAAAGTAACGTTGACTAAAATTTTTTGACAAAAACACTGTAATAAAGGTTGCACAAACTTTCAATGAGTCCTGATTGGAAAACTTTTTGCAAAATCTGGTAAAGCTTATGATGAGAAACATTTTGTTATTCATAATTAATTTCTATATGTACTAACTCAAATTCAGTTTCACAAAATTTTTTTAATCTTTCCTGTGCATATCGCAAGTCTCAATACAAGTTGTTGTTACTCAATATTTTGTCAGAAACGAAAATTAACGAGGACAAGTTTTACATTTTTGTTTTATTTGATGCAGAAACAAACCAAATAACTTAGTTTTTGCTAATTAGTGTAAATTTTTGAAAAAAAAATGAATTTTTTCCCCTAAAATTTGATGTTCTTGTATTTTAAAAAATAATAATTTTTTTCTTGCAGTAAAGTTAAAGCCTTTTTTCCAAAAGTTTTTTTGAAACAGATATAGAAACAAAGCATATAAAAAATTGCAAAAGACAGTTTTTGAAAACAGAAATGAAGACAGACTGTTTTTCACATGCAAAAGATAGTTTTTGAGACAAAAGTGCAAATATATTCCAAGATCAGACAGTTATTGTTCAAACTTGGCAGATTGTATATTAATTTTGTCTGTTCCAACTTTTGCGCTTCTCTATCAGGGTTGCAATTTTTCAGATACGTTCAATTCAAGGCCAAATAATCAATAATTTTTTTTAATTTAAAAAAATTCCGCCGACGCTTTTTTTTTCAGCATTACCGGCAAAAAAACCATCACAAAAGTTGAAAGAAAAATGTCTAGATTGAAATCGGCTTAAAAACATTGTTTGAGAAATCGTTAAAAACAATAAATGAGCTTGCATTAATAGCTTCTTTCTGAAAGTATTCTTTGTGGCTCTTCTATGAGCGCCAAATTTATCTTCTCAAGTTTCTTAATCTATGTGAAGTACAATCCCTGTACGTAATTCACAACTTTATTAGAAAATTTGACCAATAAAAACCTTTAATAATTTTAAATAAATTACTATTGAGGCATTGAAACATTCTGTTGAATTCGATAGATGTTCTTTAATGTATCTGGTTTGCTTAAAAAACAAAATTGTATCGCCTATCTTGAATGGTGTTGGAATAAAAAAGGCTTTGAAAATGGTAAAAGCAAATCATAAGACGAGATTGTCAACGAAACTCACCTTCTCCAAAACTTCAACTTCAGAAGAAATTTTTAACTATGCCGATGTCGAGTAAACAACGCAAAGCGGTACAAAAAAAAACAAAAGCCCGACAAGTAAATGGTTCAAGTAAGAATTTTGACGGGCTTATATCAGGTTGTCTCTAAATTGGACCCAACATGAAGATGGAAAAGTGTCAAATAGTTGCGCATTTTGACATATTATCGCTCCCAACAATATCCACAAAATTGAATTCGGGTCCCAAATTTTGTTCAGTCACTGGGCAAAATTGAAGTGGGAATAAAGCACAGTTCAGCAGTGATTTTTACCCTTTCCCGGGACAAATTTCATCAAAAATCTCTTTTGGGGAAACTCATTAAATGACCAAATGGTGCTATGTAGAAAACGTTAAATATATATTTGTTATTCTCTTTTACCCCCTTTTAAAATTACTTCAACTCTACGCCGCAGTAAGCAAACGAGGCTAAAATAAACAGCTGATGTCTGATTTTTTCAGCCCGCTTTCTTCTGAAAACATTTTTTAATCACGATTCTGGTCGATAGGTTCAGAGAACAAAGCAGTGAAATGCTCTTTTAATTCATTAGGCCGACTTGATTAAAAACGCACGTTGTTTGTTCTCTCCCTACCTGCCGAAGGCCATTTGTGTTAAGCCACAACAAGTGACCAAAATGAATTAAACAACCAACGGAAACAAACTAACAATTTTCAATCAGCATAACCAGTTTTTCAAAAAAAAAATGTTTACTTTAGTGACGATTTCCTTTTTCATAGCAAATTAAAATGCCAGATTAATGTTTTTCATAAATATTTGTCGCAAAACTATGCACAAAAACATCAAATTTTTATATTTAGTACTATTTTCAGAACTCTCATTAAAAAAGTGCAAAGTGAAATAATTAATCTAGTAACGCATAAAAAAATCTAAATATCTTTAACTCAAGTTAATTCGAAACAATTTCAGAGCCGGATTATATAGCCGCTGACGCGTTAATAGCACAAAATTGTGTCCGGACGTTTGTGTACCAGACAGTTGTGTCCCAACGAAAATAGTTCAAAAAACTGAAAATTACCATGACAAGAAATTTTCAGACATTTGTTTCCCAAATGTGTCCACTTTGAACTACCGTTTTTTTTTCAATCAGCTCGGCAATTTGTCTTGGACACAAATTTCTAGGGTGGTGATACTTTTTGAAGATTTGATGGTTTTGTCATGGATACAATTGTCCCTGACTAAAATTTCTTTGCTAAAATCAGACAAATTGGCAGTTTTCAAACCCCCACACGTACACGAAAAAATTTTTGCAGATAAAATAGATTTCCAAAATTGCACTCAGGATATCAATTACTTTCAGATGATAAAAAAAATCCCGTAATAAACAATTATTTCAAAACTGAAGTTTTTCTGATTGAAAAAAAAACAAACCGAGCATTATTTCCTCCTTTTTTTGAAAGTTTGAACAGTATATCACGCCAACTAATCTAAGCAACTTTGCCCCTATCCAACAGCGGATTTAGGTAGGGCACGGGGGAGGGGCAGACGCCTTTCCCTCAGGGATTCGACCCCCTTCCGACCCAAAGGGTCCCCCTTTGTACTACTTTGAGATATCCATTTTTGGTGACGGACCCTAGGCTTATGAACTTTCTAAATTGCAGATGAAATAATGCCCTTTTTACCTATGCCTTCAAACAGTTTTTCAAGCAGGTTATTATTAGGAGAAAAAACCCGAACTTTACATTTCGAAACTAAGAAAGATAGCTTCTTGCTGATGCAACAACCAACAACTTTTTACTTATTGTTTGGAATAAGTTCTTTTTTTTATTTTTTCAAAAACCATTTTAGCCGAATCTCTAAAAAAAAATTCATACTGCTGCTTGCAAAAACTTTCTTAGATAACTTCCAGTAAGCAAAAAGCCTCCAATTTTGAACCTTATGTCACCCCAAAATTTATTAGCTTTTTCGAGAATGTTTTATTTCAAATGAGATGTTTACCATCGAGAAGATACGATATCAAAACTTAACCTGATCTTCCTCTGAGTCCATATTGCACTTATTTTCTGTTTAAGCTACTCTAAAGTTTTTTGATCTTTAAAATCAAAACTTTTTAGGATTACTATAGCAAGACTTTTTTTCAGTTGCTTTTAGCAGAGCAAGTGCGCCTTGTCTTTTCTTTAGAAGTTTAAAAATTCATTTGCATCAACTTTAAAACAAAATTTTCAGAGTATTAACTGGAACTTTTGAACAAACTACCGGGTTGATAAAAATTAAGATCAAGATCTTTCTCATTGCCAACTTTGCAAATTTGCAACTTTTTTATGTGGGTTTCAAAATTCAAATTGAAACAGTTACACGAAAATTTCTGATGACTGGAGAAACAAAAAAACCCATTTTGTAATAAACAGCAACATGACAAGTACCATTTTTGCAAAAGTTTGGAAGTTTGGCTGTGTTTTTTTTTCATTTTTGCGAGCTTTCGTTTGAGAAATGGAACATGTACCCTGAAATGTTCCGACGTTTTTTTTTGCGGCACCATGTTTTGTTTAAGCATGATCTCAGCCTTAATGAAAAAAACGAAACTTTTGAGCATCAATTTTTGAGTTTTTTTAAAATGTTTCTCATCACCTAGACTATGCTTTGAACGTTTCATTCCACAGGTAGATAAACTTTTTATCACAATTTTTACGATAGTTTCTTGTCAGCATGATAATTAATATTTTAATATTTAGTTTCTAGCTTGCCTCAATTTTACAATGTGTTCTTGTAATATTTAGCTAGTTGTATTTCATTTAAAAAATCAATAACACAGGGTGATATTTTTATCAATCAATCTGATGGATCTGACTTTAAATTTTTAGTCAATTTTTTTTGTAAAAAAGAGAAAATTTTTCTTTTTTTTTTCAAACTTTTTCGATTTCAAAGTTTTTATACCTCTTGAAACAATTGCTTACGCCGAATCCCGGCACAATGAACTTTCCAGTTACAGCACAGTGAGCTTACCAGCGTCAAAACTCTCGTTGTTTTTGCTAAAAATTCGTTGAGGGCGCAACATATGACTTTATAAGCATAATCCGGTTTCGTGCAACTCATCAGTTTCTTTTTGTTCAACAACTTTATGATATTTTTCGACTTTTTCAGATTAATTACGGCAGCCCTGAATAGTACAACGTAATTTTGCATCAAGCTCCCAAGATCCATAAATTGTAGTCAATTTTTGTTAATCTGCGGCAGAAAAAATTTGATGTAACGTAGATGATATTTTTTTGGTGTATCGTTTACGTATGTCACTTTAGTTGTTTTACCAGAATTTATGAACTCTTTTTTTTGAATTTAAGTTAAACAGTCCCCAGAAAAACATTTGGGTGATCGTTTCAAGACTCTCCTTCTTAGGCACATCCTGATACGTCTTGGTAAAACAGCAATTTTCCCTCGGGTCACCTCCTTGATGTTGTATTTTTTTGCCAGATAAAGCAACTCGTTATCCAATATGTATAAAAAAAACATCTTTCACCGTAAGTTAATTTTTTTTCAAGATAGCAACCATTCCGGAAACTCATAGTCTGAAACATCGTTTTGAAGCCAATTTTCAATTTGAAAATTTAATTCTCAATGCGAGAAAAGATTTTGGCCAAAAAATGAACCGATCATTGAATTCAAATCAATTATTTTTCTCAAACGCTTCTAATGCTTTACTCAACATTTCTATTCACCGGTTATTCATTTTTATCTGTGTTCTCACTAAACTTTAAAAGACACAATTGATCAAAACAACCGATAGCACTCTTCGATAACTCTTTGAGACAACCTGATAGATATGAATTTTAGTCATTTTTTGTAGAAAATTATCCTACAATCATCGTTAAAACCAATGTTGAATTTCTGAATTTCGTCTTGTTTAATTGTCCGGGCTTTCTTCTTTTTAAATTTTGTCTTTTTTAAATATCTGGGTTTCTCTTTTTTTAAAAACTTCCTCTTTATTCTTTTTTGTTGTTAACTGTCCGGGTTTTTTCCTTTTAAAATTTTCACAAAACATCTTTGCAATTAGTTTATTATATTAAACTGGCTAAAATAACGGAACTTTCACTGGAAAATCTTGCTTTTTCAGTTTTTTTGACAGATAAAGCGCCTCCTCATCTACCGGCTATCAACATTTTTTTGTGTTCTGTCAATATTTTTTCTAAATATCGTTTCTTGAATGAATCGATATTTCAATTTGATTTTTCTTTAAAGCAATCTGATAAATTTTAAATTGAACTGCTGTCAATTTATATTTTATTTAATTTCATTTATTAAGATGCACCGATCGTTCACAGCAAATAAATTGTTTTCTCGAATGCTTCCAATGTTTTCATCAACTGTTAAGTTCACCGGTTATTCACTTTTAATGATGGTTTTTACGATACTTTTAGAAAAGATGACAGGTCTGAATCTTTTTGCAACTAACTTAATCTTTTGAATTGCAATTATAATGCATTATTTACACGAAAGGCGATCTTGCTCAAAAAAACTTTTTGACAGATAAAGCACCTCATGTTTTGGCGCAAAGATGCTCCGATCGTTCAATTCAATTAAACTTTTTTTTCAAGTGCTTCCAATATTTTCATCATCAGTTAAGTTCACCGGTTATTCAAATTTTATGAGTGTTTTTACGATACTTTTAGACAGTATGATCGATCTGAATCTTTTTTCGAACAATCTTG
The DNA here is from genome assembly GCF_963678635.1 of Symsagittifera roscoffensis. Taxonomy (NCBI): domain Eukaryota; kingdom Metazoa; phylum Xenacoelomorpha; order Acoela; family Convolutidae; genus Symsagittifera; species Symsagittifera roscoffensis. The sequence goes on along the minus strand of NC_087064.1, from coordinate 81,084,761 downwards.
ATCTTTTGAATCGGCAATTCTAATGCATTTTTTACCCGATAGGCTCTTGCTCAATAAACTTGCTCAATAAATTTTTTGACAGATAACGCACGTCACGTTTTGGCGCAAATTTGCATCGATCGTTCAATTCAATTAAACTTTTTTTTCAAGTGCTTCCAATATTTTCATCATCAGTTAAGTTCACCGGTTATTCAAATTTTATGAGTGTTTTTACGATACTTTTAGACAGTATGATCGATCTGAATCTTTTTTCGAACAATCTTGATCTTTTGAATCGGCAATTCTAATGCATTATTTACCCGATAGGCTCTTGCTCAATAAACTTGCTCAATAAATTTTTTGACAGATAACGCACGTCACGTTTTGGCGCAAGTTTGCATCGATCGTTCAATTCAATTAAATTTTTTTTCTCGAGTGCTTCCAATGTTTTCATCAACAGTTAAGTTCACCGGTTATTCACATTTGATGAGTGCTTTTACGATACTTTTAGTCAAGATGATAGATCTGAATTTTTTTTGATGATGGCAAAATGATAATTTTGCTGGTGAACTACAAAGTTCATGGGCTATTCTGCCGCAGCCATATTTTACCGATTGAATCAAAAATGGAAAACAAAACTTTGCATATCTGAATAGAATAGAAACTACTATTTTTAAAAAATTTGTCTAACGCCCAAAAAAATATTTCTTCATAATTGTGCTCACAATTGTCAAACGATTAAAAGAAAATCTTTAATGTGCTATTTAGACTAATGAACAGTTTGCCATTACTTTTGTAAAAGAAGTTTACTGACACGTTAAAAAATTTTTAGATTAGGCGAAAAAACTATTGGAAAACCTTTACTGGAATTGAGCTCAAAGTTATGTTTCAAACGCTTGAATCAGTATTTTTAATCATTAATTGCATCAAAAAACTTATTATCAATATTATTTTTGATAACTTTCACTGACGTTTGTGAAAATTCTTGAGCCAAAAAACCGCTGATCAAGTATTATTAATTGATTCTTGCAAATTGTACGCTGGTAATTGGCACTGAAATTCTGGTTTTAGTCCATACAGTGCCATAGAAAAACTTAAGAAACAAAATCGAGTCTTTCAAAATTTAATATTTCAGAAAAATAATTTTGACAAAAAAAAAATAAGTTAAGCATCTATTGATAAAAATATAAGCTCCATAATATCATTTGAAACAGGTTAAGCTGAGTAAATGAAGAAAAAAGTGGCACACTAGCTGACTAAATTTTGGAAAAATTAAAAAAAATGGTGAAAATTTGATATTTTGATTGTCAAAAGCATCAAACTACCCTTAATTATCCATCGGCAAGCTCAGTTTTCTAAAAAAAAAATTAAATAACTTTGAACTAAAAGAACCAACAAAAACTTTTAAAAAAAGAAGAAGAACATAGTTGAAACTTTTAGCCACGCTTTGAAAGTGTAAGCAAAAAGTTAGCGCCGCCCAAAAATGTTTAAATTTTTTTTTGATAAAATATCGCTAAAAAAACTATTCAGTTTTAAGTACAATGTAGAGATGTTAACAACAACCAAACAGTGCATTTTCATATCCTACAGTAAGCATTCAGCTATGAAACAAACTGAAGCCTATATACCGTTCTCATGCCAGACCCTTTTGACCAAAATTTATAATAAAAAACAAGTCAAGTATCTGGCTCAATACATCCTTGTCAAGGGTTGTGAGTAAAATAGAGTGCAGTAACCAACACTATCGCAAAATAAAAGTGTAACAAACACTATCGCAAAAAAATCCATGAACAAACACTAGTGTTATAATACATCCATGTCGAGGATTATGAGTAAAATAAAGTGCAGTAATAAAAACTATCGCGAAATGGACTGTACTTCTATACTGAAGTTGTTTTTTGTTATTTATTTTTTCGCTCGCTTTATATATGTCATTGAAAAAAATGGTCTGAGTCGCACATCGCAAACATACGCAAAAAACGTCCATCTGTGTTTCAAACATCTGCCTTTCAACTCCTCACTAAATTTTACAAAAAAAGTAAGAATTTCTATTTGCTCAGCGTGATTTTCAACCCTTGAATGTATGCTTTTTGGGTATCACTTGATGATCGAAAAATTGATTGACCAGTCATACTTTTAAGATGTTATTTAAAATTTCATCAAAAATGCTCATTTTAAACGTGAAAGTGATTAAAACAAACCATCTCAAGCCTACTTACTTAATCTGTCACTTTCTTCGAAGTTGAACAAAAACAAACATGAGCAAGAAACACAAGACGAAATCATATGAGCTAATTATTTGATTTAATTTGACTAACGGGATAAAATCTTCTAAAATAATAAAGAGATTGTTAAGTCCATTTATTACAAACTGATTATAGCCTAAAGGTAACATTTTTGACTCTGAGCCCGGAAGATGGGTTCGATTCCCGGTCCTAGCCTGATACTTGGATCATCAAATTAATAGATTTCAAAGCAAGGGTTTGGTCCAAGGGGTATCTGAGGCAGGGGAAAGGGTGCGACAGAAAAAGGGAGGGGGTTAAGATGAAAAAAAAACATGAGAAATGAATTTAAAAAATTAATGAATTTGGTTTAAGTAATTTTGATTTTCAATTTTCATGGAGACATGTTGGTTTAACAGTAACAAACTGTTCTTTCGTCCCGATAGATTTTGTTCTGTCCCCGCAGTGGCCACTTTTTCAATTTTTTGTCTCAAATAACCAAAATATATTTACTTTCATTGTAAACTACAAATTTTGTAAAGTTTGCAGGGTAGACTTCGAACAGATCAGCTGATCTCGTTATCTCTTCTGTTCAAGGGTTGCTTACTTTCAGTATGTTGTTTGTCGTGTTGTGTATACTTTTGGATAAAATAAGTCTTCTTTTTTTCTTCTTCTGCTTCCTTTTTCCCCCTTTACTAGTTGTCTTGTATTCGAATACCTTAACTAATCATTTTTATCATCAGATATTTTTGAAGCTTGAAAACTGTCTTCTTTTGTATTTTCACTTTGATTACGAGTGCAAAACATTTTTTTATTCTAGAGTAAATGTCGTTTGTAGTTAAAACTCTTTTAGCCGTAATTAGACCTGCAAAAAAAATAATTTTCTAGCATAAAAAAGCTGTTTGAAATATTTGCGAATAAGACTTAACTACTATTTCAGATCAGAGCTATTTTTCATTGTTAGATACATATATCCATATTCATAGTCCTAATTCACTTTTACAACTGCAGTTTTAAATTATTGAACAGATTTTTCACGTTTAAAGCTACCTTAATCTATGTGAGTGAAAAAACATGAGCTGAAAAAAAACTTTAAGAAGTTCAATAAAAAAATTTTTTTCGTTTTGTTTTTGGTGAAATCACTATAGTCGAAACATTCTTGTTTTATTTACAATGGAGGGTCATGGTGGAGGGGTTATGCGTCCGTTTCACGATCAGAAGGTTGGTGGTTCGAAGCCAAACATGATCCGTGCTCATTGGTTGAAAATGAGGGATGATTTTATCCAGCTCAAAAAAATGCATATAGTTCCTAACCAGAGGGCAACCGCGGTTTTCCGCAAAGAGTTGAAAGACTCCTTATTTGCTGTTATTTAATTTTTTTAATGTATTTTTTACAAACATGATTTGGGAGAAATGTTACGCCTATTAAGATCAACTTTAACTTCATATATAATGCTGCTAATCGCAGGATGGAGAAACACGTAGGAAACAAGTTGTAAAAAAAACTTGTTCACTTTGGAAGTCACTAATCGCTGGCAGATTTGTAAACGAGTTTCTGACGGTTTTAATTTCTCTCAGTCATAATGATTTATTCTTTAAGAACTATGATAAAAGGGAATAGAAAACATAATTGAATTTCATTTACAATTTTGTTGATCGTGTATCATTACACTCTAGTGATTATGACGCAATGATTCGAATTTATAGAAATCTAGGCGATTGGGGGTAATGGCTTTGCATTTTTAGCCGGCTGAATTGGATTTATAATCTCATTAACAGAAATCGCGTTTTTCGATTTGAGTTTGTTGACTGGCAGCAGCATTGATTCCGTTAGGTGCTGTGCATAAGTTGTGCTTTGTTTCTGTGTGCGTCGTGGACCCTGTTTAACCCGCCCTCCCTCGCGCACAGTCACGCCCGCAACAACGTCCATTGATTCGATGAGAGGCGGTGGAACAGGCGCTACGCCATTAGACGCCGCCCGATCGTAAGTCAACTGCTGCTCGTTTCTAAACTCTTGCGTCTGTTTCTTCTTCGGTTCGCTGGCGTCAAACTTGGCGCTTGCCTTTTTAGACGGCTTTGGGGGACTAGGTCCGGTAGCGATCGGATTGTACTTTCCAGTTCGCATCGCAACCAGACGTTGTTGAGCTGCTTCAACTTCCGGATCCACGATTGAGAAGTTTGTTTTAACCTGAATCGGGGCAATATTTTCGACCACGGCTCTACTATCGACTATAACAACGTTAACATCCTTGACAGGGGCCTCGCCAAGCCCCGGAGGTCGCCCCGCTTGGGCTTTCAGTGCTTGTTGCATCTTTGCGGGCATTTCACTTGACGTCATTCTGTCGGTCGCATCGGCATTTTCGTTTTGCACCGTCTGCTGCAGAAGTCGCAATTCTGTCTCGAAGATCGTTTCACTCATTCTTGACACACCAGCTGAGCCTATGGGTCCCCTTTTGGGCTTAAATTTCGTCTTTCGTTTCTTCGGTGGACCCGTGTTATCTTCAGTTTTCTCGGGTTTGCCTTGTTCTGGTTTTTCGGTTTGGGTATTGATTGCCGACTCCTCGCTTGTTTTGGCTTCGTTCGTGATTTCTTCTTGTGCTTCGTTTTCTGGATATTCAGCGTCCTTCATCTGGTTGGTTCCAGAGTCCACTGCAGATTCCTCGCCTTTGACACTTCTTCCAGTTGTTCTTGCAAGTGATTCGGTATCTTCGTTTCCAAAAACAGTGCAAGGAACGGCTCCGACTGCCCAGGAGTCGAACGCGACAGCTTCTGCCTCGTCATCTTCCGCCCAACAAGAATCCAAGAGTTGCTCAGTTTCTCCACAGTCGCGCTCTAAATATCTCAACTCGACTATTTCAAGAAGAGCTTCTCGCGCTGTTTCGACTGTAAAAGGAAGAAGTTGTCTTTCTATGTATTTTTGGTAACAATGATGCATAGTATCATGGAGCATTTCTTCGAGGATTCGGGAGCAAAACGCTTCATTTTCCTCTTCCACGACAAGCTGATGCCAGTCATTCTCGGAAAATTTTCCAGCTACAATTTCAGTTGTTGTGCTCAACGCGGCAACTGAGTCCTTACTTGTTGCGGCTCCAGCTGACAAACAACACAACAAATAAATACATCACAATACCTGAGTTTCATTAATAAAAACATTGCCATAATATGAATATAATTCAAGACGTCAAAAAAAATTTGATGATGATGACCAGATTCAACTCCAATAAGGTTTTGAAATACAATTTTAAGAGTTTTTATTTGCTTATACCGTACTTATAGATAGTAAACTAAGCCTTGTCTCACTGCGAATCTGCAGATCAAAATTCGCGAAAAATAAATTCACAGCAAATAAGATTATTTTTGAATCTTAGCGATAAAATCACAAACATGGCAACTGATTTGACTAACCTTTGTCTTTGTCCCTCGATTTATCAGCTCTCGATTTTACCCGTGATGTCATGTTGTCTCAAAAAACTATTATCAAAACTATCATCGCATCTGAAATTAATTTTCCTATTAATGAGGAGCCAATCTTTACACAGAGGCGAAGCAGAGTTTCGTACCACTTGTAATCAAATTAATTAATTTTCCTATTAGTAATGAAATTAATTTTCCTATTAGTAAAGAGACAATCTTTACACAGAGGCGAAGCAGAGTTTTGTACCACTTGCAATCGTACCACTTGCAATTAAAGCAGACAAAAATTGAGACGAAAACCGCTATGTTGAAAAAAGTTTTAAGAAACGTCGAAAAAATTAGATCTACCCAAATTTGCTTATATTTGTCTCAATTTGATTTGAATAAAATTCTTTTATAAAAAAAAATTGTCAACTAAGCTAATTGAAAGTAAAATATGCCTCAAAACAAAGCTTACGAATCGGCAACAAAGACGTCAATTTTGAGCAGGCACCTGTTGAACCAAAATGAAATTTTTCCATGAAAACTGAAAAAAAAACAATAAACTACCCCCCGCAAAAGACTCACAAGCATAAAAAATTTGTTTCGCTCATCCAACGACGCACTATGATGCTACTAAACCGATTAGGTATAAACCGGAAAACTTTTACGCCAAAAAAAACAAAAAAAAAACAGAAATTATAACGAGCCGGAGTTGGTGAACTTGAAACCAACATTAAAAAAACATTGAAAAGAACGAACAACTGAAATGAAAACCTGCTCAAAAATTGTAAATTGTCTGTTAGTTGATGGAAAAGCAGATTTGAAAAAAATATATTCAGTGATTTTGATTTAAAAAAAGTTGTTACAAGAAAAAGCCTTCGTTCCGTATTGATAACGCTTGGTAATCGCCAGCATATTAATCGCATGCGTAACAATTCCGTGCACAATTATTGATTGTGCAAAAATCTTTTTTTTTGTTTAAAAAAATTTATAGTAAATACTTTCCAATGAATTTAAAATAAAATTCGGCAAAAACCTTGTAAATTAAACACCTTCACTAATGGGGCTTTTGAAATGACATTTAGAAATTTAGAAGACAGAGTCCGTGCTATGGCAACTAAGCCGACAAACAATAAACAGAATGACGATAGTCTGGAAAAGCCGAAAACTTTTAATTTTTATTTTAAAAAAACAGGTCCCGGTCGGATTCGTAGCAAGGCTTTTCAAACAAGTGCGTTACCTCTACGTCAGATGCACTGGAAGCTTGATTGATTTTAATTTATTATGAAGCAAATTGAAACACTTGTAACATTTTCACGACCAAACTCTTGTGAACAAAGTTCTTCACAAAAAAAGTCTAGTACCAGGTTGCAACGCCCTTGCTTATCGCAATGATAACAAGAATAGCCGATAGCTGTTCTGAAAAAAGCTGATAGCAAATTGAAAAAATCGAAAAGAAAAAAGTTGGAAATTTTTGTCTAAATTTCATAATATTTTCTAAATCCAGTTGCTCTGAAAGTAGTAAAGAATATTCCGATCACAACTAAATAGCAGAAAATTTTACGATCACACTTTCTTGCACAAAAGAATATATTCAAAAAATGTTGTATATTCTTTGAATTTTTGTGTATTCCTTGGGTGGAAATGGGTGGGGTGGGGGGAGGATAACTTTTCGTTTAAAACAAGAACATCTTCTAAAGCCAAAATTAGTCTAACTATCAAAAATAACTTTTTTGAATACTTCTAAGGTTGTAAATCACTATATTATAATGTGGTGGTTCAAATAACTAAAAAGTTGAAAATAAACAGAGGCGAAGCGAAGCGTCGCATTAGCTGCGACCCAGAACTACAAAAGTACAAAAAAAATTTCATACTTCAGAATTTCAGAAATTTCTCAATAAGAAATCCAAGCTACTTAGCAGAATACCATTACTAATACCAGCAAACGAAAGTAAAATTGACCCAAAAAAAAACAAGATGCAAACTCTCAAAACTTGGTTACTGCGGTAACTCAACACACGGTAACTCAACACGATGCGGTTACTCAACACACCTTAAGAGTGACCTCAACACTCCAATTGCACCCTATCTATCTTATCATCCAGAGCCATAAAAAGAGCAATCGGTAGAAAATGTGGGTCCGCTGCTTCAGTTTTGCCGCTACAGAGCCTGCCTACTTGAAGAGCCGCTATCACCATGGCCGAACATAAAAGAAAAAAAAAATGTTTTTTTTTCTCTCTCTCTCTCTCTCCCTCTCCCGGTCTGTGAATCTATATCTTTATCTACCTCTATCTCTATCTTTTTCAATCTATCTATCTCTCTTACATAATCGATCTCTGCAATTAAATCTGAAGCTCGAAATAGAGACAGGTATAGCTACAACACAGTCACAACCTGCGATACTACCAGCATATCCTGACAAACTAGCCGACAGAAACTAAGACAAAAGTCATTAAATCGAAAAACTTATTTGAACATAAATGACAAAAACTACATTCCTAAATTTTCATAAATTGGCCTTGAATGAAGTTCAATTTGAGGAAAAGATGTTAACACCGAAACACAATTGCCAGCTATGAATTAACCTTAGTACACAAATTAATAAGCGTTTATCAGTGAAAAAATACTTCGGTATACACACATACAAACACGCTCACACATTAAACTCAATTAGGTTTCTCAAATGACGCTTCCGTCTTATTATTGAACCACCGCCCCAAGCCTAGTAACCAAAATGTGGTCCCTCAAAACTGCTATCTTTTTTACTGGCGGTTATATTTTGATGGGGGCAACAACGGTTGAGACCTCAAATGACGGAATATGAAGCCACTTTTTTGAGATAAAACAAGTATTAAACAAACAAAGATAGCCGGTTACAGTGCAATTAGCACAGAATGTTCCGACCACAGTTTTAGAAAAAATACAAAAAAAGTTTTTTCAAATTGGTGTCGTTTTTTCTGTATGTTGTGATAAAAAATCTGAACGGAAAAAAAGAACTTGGGCATATTTGAGAGTCATAGTAAAACAGGTCAACTGGAAAACAGTTTTTGAAAAACGAAGACTAGAAAAAACGAAAAAAAAAATTAAAAATTTAAAAAAAAAATCAAATTTTTTTGCAGAATTTTTTTGAATTTTCAAGTTTTTGATTCCCAAAATAGCGCTAAAAAACTTTAAAACCTACCTTTCTTTCCAGTAAAACTAAGTTTTCACGGCTTAAATTAAGCTTTTTTTTGTGAGAGTCCTTGATTCAGCCACTGGACTGCGGAAATTGATGGCGTTAGAGAGTTTATGCATTCGGAGAAGACGACCGACCATCAATACACGCGATGAGTACCGGAGCCGCCCCTTCAGTTACGTGTTCTAAGTAAACCACTCCATTGAGAGTAACAACTTGTGTTACAGCTTGCTGTACTTCTAACTTTTGATGTGTATATCTTTTTAACTATTTTTATATTTTTTGTAAATACCATTATTTTTCAGGCTATGTTTTAACTAATGATGAACTTTCTGTTCGAAAAGCTTTTTAACACAACATTCAACATTGTTTTTGCTCTTTACAATAAGCTTAAATAAGCTATTGTTAATCTACACAGTCACCTTATCAGCTCGAAATTAGACCAAAAATCAAAAAATTCAAACCGGTTTTTCTCGACACTAAAAATGTTCAAAATTTTTAATGCATTTCGAATCACGACTGAAGAAGCTTTAATATGATATATCACTCGACCTATTCCAATGATTTTTGTGTAATCTGATTTTGCATGGAAATAAAAAAACTAAAACACCCGAATACAAAGTTCCTCCCCACTTTCAATGGTTGGAACAATAAGGCGCATTATCTCTTTGATCGATAAAAAGTGGAAATTATACAAAATATTAGCTCATAAACTTACAAACTACAAAGAAAAATCAAAATGTCCTTCACATATAATAACACTTGATTAAGTTAGAAGAAAAGACCATAATGTGGAAAATAATAAACTAACAAAAAAGAAGACAAAAGATAGTCCGGACAATTAACTTTTTTCAAGAAATTTTTTAATAGCAAAACGTGCAGCTCCTGGCTGGAGTCAAACCACAGTCTCTGTCGTACGCAGCAGCATTTGCATTATCTCTGCGTCAAACAAGCAGAATTAGAAGCTAAAACTTGATATGCTAATGAAGTTAAATGATGACAATTCTGCGAACAAAGATAATGGCGGGAAAAAGTCTGGTCAGCGGTAGCAACGCCATTGATAATCGCAAGGGTTTTAATATGAGATTACATGGTTTTTACTGCATGACTGCGCTAAAAAAGAAGTCGCAGACAAAATATACTGGCTCTTCTAACACTTCCCGAATGTAGTTTGCGTTCAGAGGATACTTGTCTTCCGATATTAGTTTTTTTCTTTTTTTTTATTTCCACACAAAATCAGGAACCATAAACTGTAATCGGAGTGCGTCGAGTGATATATCTTATTAAAGCTCTTTCAGTTCGACCGATATTGGAAAAAAAAACAATTTCTCAGTGCCTGGAAAACCCGTTTGAAATTTTTGATTTTGGTCTATCTTCAAGCAAATAAGATGAAACAGCAGGCACAGTCTTTAGTTCTTCCACCAAAAACATTTGCAACAAAAAAATGATTGTAATGCGGGAAGTGACTTACCATATTACAACCATTTCAGTCGAGATTCGAACAACATCAAAAAATTCGAAAAGCTGTCCCTGTGTTGAGAAAAACTTGGTTGAAATTTTTGAGTTTTCGTCTGATAACGAGCGAGTAATACAAGCGAGCATGCTTAGAAAGATAAGCCATGAAACTTTTCTCCAGTAAAAAGGTGTTTGAATTTTTTTATGCCATTTTTGTAATACAAATTTTTAAAAATAATAATTTTATGAATTAAAAAAATTTCTGATTCTGACTCAGATTTTTTTTTATCTGTTGGAGGAAACCAAAGATGAGCCGAATGATTAAATGGTCATCAAAATTGATGGTGATTTTGACAGTTTAACCAAGTTTACACCATTAGCAAAATAACACAAGGGCGTGAACACAAATTATAAAAAGACGAATGTTAAAAAAAAAGATCTTCTAATATAAGTTTGGTTTTGAATTTCTGGCCATCATCTGAGATATGGCATCCTAAGGCATGAAGCTCTTAAAATTTTGAGCAATGGTTCACAATTTCTACATCACGGCAACGCATGAAGTAGAACTCATAAACAACTGCTCCAAATAGGCTTATGCAAAAAAGGCAGGCAACAGTGCATTTTTTTCAGACACAGAGCTTATACCATTGAAAAATCTGAAAAGGAAGTCGTATACAGAAATGAGCTGAAAACGGGAGCCCTCTTTGTGAAAAGCCGTCAGGACCAAAGGAACAACAACATTATTAGGTTTTTCATCTCTGCCAGTGAAGTCTCTCCGAGGAATGCTATGAAGTCATCGGAAAAAACTCTTTGCTTTAAATTTAAAAGGACTAAGAGTGTGATCAATCTTCAAGCTTTTACAAAAACGGAAAAAAAAGAGCAAAAAAATTTGCATCTGTAATTAGTGCAACAAAAAAATAATGCAGCGAGTAAAAGCTTCCAAAAATTTTCACAAGATGTTAGATGAAGAAAAAGATTTCCATTAACAAAACAAGATAATTGCAGAAAGATAACCTTTAGGAAATTACACTTGACCTCAAGAAATTTTATTTATGTGTAAAATATGAAATGGGTTCGTCGAGCAATAACTTTTTAAAGTAAAATCATGGCATTTTGATTCAAAACTTGATACGAAAATTTACAAAAAACAAATCACATCGAATGAGCCTTCATATGAAAAAAAACGCACGTGCAATATAGTTGTTTTTTGCCTGATTTCTACATTTTAAAAAAGAAAAATCTAATGTACGGGTGAAGGTTTTTTTTTGCGCCCCACGACTAAAACTAAGCCATGATTCAACAACAACTGTCGGAATCTCAGCTACTAACTAATCATGTTGTTTCGGTTATTCGTGGTGCATATTCAAAATCATCGACGTCATGGAAAATCAACTCGCAAACATTTGTGTCATGGGAAGTATGGAAGATGAGAAATACAAATTGCTCCTTCTGATATAAACTATAAGGAAATGTAAGACTTCAGCAACAAACCAGGATACCCGGTATCCGGTAAAAATAATGTCAATTGAACAAATATGATAATATTTGTTGTACATATTGATTATGAAACTCTTAACTAAACAAATCTAATTTACAATTTGCAAAAAAAAAAAAAAAAAACTAATCATGAAGTGCTGATTGAAACGAAGACAAAAACGCGCTAGAAGCAAACAAATCGACTGAAGAAACAAAACAAATTCAAATAATCAAAATCATCCCCCATTCTCGAAAGAAATTGTCAAGTCAGCTGAAAATCTGGCGCAGGCGTATCAAAGTTGTGCTTCCGATATACTGAAACATTTCCCCGGAACAATGCAACAGAAGATGACAATCTCAAAAACAATAACTGTGACAAAAGACGACACCGCAAACTTCATACACTAACAGATATTGCTCCCCCGGAAGCTGAGCAAATTATAACCAGCATCAAAAGCGAAGGAAACACTCTACTTAACAGGACGGTTGTTTTTTACCATGGGATGCTTTCCAAGGTCCCATAGACCCAAGAACATTTACCCTGAACAAGCCAAAATCAAATTGTCGCGTTTGCCTTATGTATGCAACGTGTCGATGTAAAACTGATTCTCGAATTACGGAAAACCCTATATTCTAACGTGAGACCTGTATCGTAGCTGAACCTGGTCAGTATATTTATTAGGAAGAGCATTTTTAGTAACAGTCGCCTACTTAAGTCACATATGAGGTTAAAGAAAAATAGGCCCTATAACCATTGGCTCGAGAGTCAGGGACACTATCTCTTGTGCTTTTCTACCTCAAGCGTTCGGGGCCAATTCGGTTCACTTTCGACATGAGACTAAAACCTTTGTTACAGCTTAAAGGCCACTACCAAAATACAACCCCACTCAAGAAAATAAGAACGTCCCCATACTTAGGTCTCAAAATACCTAAAACACGCGAACGCCGTTAAAAACAGGGTCGGAAACTTACGTACATTTACTTTTTATTTGACAGTGGACCTTTGATCCATTTCAGGTGGATCAACCTAAAAACTCTCCCTAACTCAACATAACAATATAAAACACACTCAAGAAACTTAAATTGGGTACTCACATACTAGCAGCACCTCTAGAATTGAGTAACTAAATTAATAAGTAACTCTAGCATAAATGGGGTAATCAAGTTTAACTCAAGAAGTTTTGAATAAGTCAGTTTTAAATCGAGGGACAAGTTTTGGTTCTGGACCATTCGGAGAGTTCGGTTGTCCAACTTTCCACCGAAGGTTCACTCTGGTTCACTTCTAATATATCTCTTCTTTACTCGCGATCACTCTGCCTTCTGTTTCGAATAAGACAGCTCTACTCTCGTTCGAATTATGTATCGGAAATTGTGAATAGCAACTTCCCGCTGCTACCCGCTGTAACATTCGCCCAAATACTACACAGTGACGGAGCGTAGAAAAAGTACCTATCAACGACTGGCAGGCGTCAGTTTCCTTAATTCTACTCTTTTTTCACCGTCTCGACCTTGCCAGTTGATTTTCTGGTCTGTTTAGGGCTAAGTGAAGAGTTACTATTTTTAGGCCATCAGTCAAACGACTTTTGATCAGCTTTCGTTTACATGCGAACACAACCACATAGCTGAGTCTCGGATTCTCAGACTACGTGATTGCTATTAAAAACACTGCTCAAATACCCTATTTTTTTTATATTTTTGGTGACAGTTCTTTTTTAAATCCATTGGAGCTGGATTGACCCTTTCCTCTTCCTAGCTACTCATATATTTGAATATCAAACAATACCGGTGTCAATTCAAAGTTTTATGGCATCAGAGTAGCTAAAAAGTTAGTTTACTACAGTCTTTAACCATATATCAGTCTCTGGGGGGCCGAGCCTCCGCCTCCGTGTTTTCCTCCAGATAACGTCGTTATCACTACCAATTTGTGGCACGGGAAGGTACTGCTCTCCACTGCTTCCCCACTAAAGCCTCCCTTCTCACTAATTTCTTCTGCAAAGGGTCTTATCGTGCGTGATCGTCACGATAAGAGGCTTCGTGTTTTTATCGTTCTCGTGCGACTGTTTTTCACTATGTTTGCTGTGGTTCTGACTTTTTCACCTTTTTCAGTCAAAATGGCCGTTTTTTTTATTTCTGAGAAATATTCGTTAGACAATAGAAACTTTGAAAAATTGAAACTTCCAGAATATTTCTACCCTCCTTCGCAGCAATTTTTCGTCAATAAGGCCTTTAATCGTTTTCTCGTGTTTCGCCGGAAGGTTGCGCTGTGTCAATCTGGCAGAATGGCACATACTCCCCTGTTAGTCCCCATCAATGTCCCTATTGATCGCATAACTCCGGGTTATCGTCAAGTAGTATTCCAGTTCTCTATAATCACCCTTACAAATCGCATTAGAAAAGGAAATTTATCTACTCCACCTCAACTCACTAGGGGTCACAAATGGCATCGTACTACATCTCACTGCTTTTCAACATTTTCACAAAATTTGCACCATGAGGAGTGTCCTAGATAAAATTTCTTTTCTGACTACGTCATCTTTTTAAAACTTCTTTTCGCTCTTGCTGATTGAAAAACTTGGGACGTGGCACGGCCACGCAACCGTTAAAATTAACTTAACGTCACTCACCAAGTATAATCAATTATATATGCTCTCATCCTCCATATTGCACTAAGAAACTCTGTGGCTAGGAAAGTTATCGAGGTACTCACCCTCTTTGAGCGAGCTTACCCAAACTTGCCAGGTCGCCACACAGTGAACACGTGTCTTACACAGGTTAAAAACATCGGTCGTGTTTAAATAGGTAAATACACTCACCTATGTTCTATATATATATATACATAAGTAGCACAACTAAAACTTTCTTTCAACAATTTCAACATTTGCAACAATTTTCAAAGTTTGGTCTGACCAAACAAAATCAGTACAAAAAATTTAACAATTCCAATAATCAAACTTGGTTGATTAGTATCAGTTTTAACGCACAAAGACAATCAAGTTTTTCTCCTTCTCTCTTTACTCCTCACACTTCTTCCTCGTCACATCTTCGTCTATCCATTTCTTCTCCATCCTGTTCTTCAGTTTCACTGTCTTTTAGAACTTTTTCCAACATGTCCATGGAGTTGCGGGCAGTCCCCCATCTCTTCTGCTCTAACAGCTTCGGTTTACAACAAGGTAGCAAGTATACATTCACCTTTTGTTCCCGGTTCCTGCAAAATCTGTTGTGAAGAAACAGGCTCACATTCCGTTCTAGGTGAGCTCGTAAGACCTCTCTCTTTTCAGTTTCCGTAACACAAGGCGCTCCAGCTACCCGCTTCACCGCCGTGGTAACAGCGTTTCTGTGCTTTAAGAATGCTCTTTTATAGGCTCCCAGTCCTATATCTAGCTGGAAGGATTGATAGGCTTACGTGTTCCTAGACACATGACGCTTCGCGCGTTCATACATCCATGATGTCATTTCTGCACGGAACCAAGGCATCAATCTTTGCCTCGATCGACCATATTCTTTCAATGGCTTTGGGTATTCTCAGAATCCTGCAGGTGGTTCTGAAAAGAACTAGGTTGCGGTTCATCTTTACGTTGCTTAGCTAATTAGGTGTCGGCACGGCCGTATCCTGTTCACTTGTGCCCGCGTTGGCCTCCAACCATCTCACCGCCAGCATGACACTAACCACCACGACCGACACTTGTTAATTTTGATCGTACAATCCCGTGGAGTATAACTCCTCCACGTCCCATACTAACACCAGATTCCCGCGTTTGGGGTACGATAACGTCTGCGCCAGGTAGTGACAAGGATACTCCCCATGGGTCATTACTGTTCCTTCGGGTCCGATACCCTGAGGCTCCCAGCAACGGTTCCACTTCCATCATTATTCTATGCACATCTTCCTTTTCTTCTATGGTGGGGAGTTCAGTGGGTAGCGCTCCACTCGCTTTCTGCTTCTGGAATTCACTCACATTACCTTCGTTCAACCTCATGAACTCTTCCCCCAGTAAGTCTTGCAGCTTGCCTTCAGATCTCATCGGGACGGCCCGAATGATCTTTGCCAATAAGTCATACGACCTTTCTGACATTCTGGCCAACCTCAGGCACTTTGGCACAGAGAAGAGTTGGTCAACCAACACCTGCTGTGTCCTCGCGTCCATCACCACCTTGTGCGTAGGATACCTACTATTGCAATATGGTGCGGAGCCCGAACCCACCAGATATTTCGAGCCAGTAGGTCTATGATAGGCCTCACTATCCTTCAAATTCATTTCACTTTCCAGAGCTTCTCGCCAGCCTCCAATCTTTTGCTCTGTCTGCAGTGCTCCAGGGAATACTTCCACACTGAAGGACGTCACTAGCCCATGGGCACGCTCTAGGCGCTCCACTGATTCTATCGAGCTCGTCATGCTGCAAAATCCCAAGGCAGTGATCAAGTTTACTTTCGTTACACCTTGACAGTCCGCGATCAACTCCATTCCACTCTTATCCGACATGCTCAACCTCCCATACAGTTGTGCCAATTGGCGATGCTGCTCGCTCAGCGTAATCAAGCAATGTTCCGAGTTGCACACATGTCCGTCCATTCCGCCATTTAGGGCTAGACAAGTACCCTTTCTCAGCCAGTCACTCGATGGGCTTCCTTCGGATGGTTCCGTGGATGGGTTGTTCTTCTGCTTAGTTACTCTCATGGCCAGCAAATGGTGTATCATGGCCAGATAGTGTAAACTCGCGTCATCATCCAAGTCCAACGTAATATCTGCCATCATATCCCAGATTAAACCGGCGTTTGAATGTGGACACCAAGAAGGCTTCATGAGTTTCCACATGGTTACTAAGCTGGTTTTCAAGGGACCGTCCCAAGAACCACAATCAAAACTCACTTGCCCCTTCAGCTCGGGAACCGAGGGTTCGACCACCCGTTCTTCCAAAACAATTCCCAGCTTGGGTTGTTCCATCATCAACATGCCAATTTCCTTGACCCGCTCAACCCAGAAATCAAGTACCACAACTTGCTCGTAGTCAAAATCCGCTTCCCTGGCTTCCTCATTCACAATGGGATTATATGCTATTCCTGGTGTACCAGACAAATATTGGAACGACCTCAACTTCCCCAGTGTTGCATAGTCCTTCTGTCCCCTAACTGCTTTAATTAACTCCCGGCTCACTTTCAACTCTTTGTTGGAAAACCTTCTCACTTCTTCCAACCTGCGGTAGCTCTCCATGTCGTTCGACTTTGTTTGGTATGGCCAGCGGCATGTCCTGATATAGCTCCAGGAGTGCCCTCAGGAAGTTTCGTTCACCGTCAACTCTCCCTTGCCGAATGGTTTTTATGCATTCTACCAACACAGGAGTGGGGATAAGATCCACCACGAACCTTACGAAGCAAAGGGCATACTTACGCTTAGCCCAGGCTATCGCAAAATCGTCTCTAGAAATCAACATTTGCAGGGCTTCCATCAATTCCAGTTCCTGTTCCTTCAATTTCGAGTCGTTGTTGGCTTCACATTTCGCCTTCTTGATTACCATCAAACACCAGGCCAAACGTACTTGCAAGTCAGATCTTGTACACGGATAAGCCAGGTATGCTGCCACCGTTGCCGGCGCATGCATCGTCTCGTCAAAGTATCTTTAAAGGGCCGCCCTCCAAGAGATCTTTAGCAGTTTTTCCAGCCCGATTTCGTTTGCCTCCCAGGACATCGCCATGCCGTACTCTTTCCTATTTAAATTAGAGTTCTCCGTCAGCTCCTTCAGATACTCCTGCATTGCTTGCTTCTCGTTCCAAGCCATCAGATGCCCTCTCGCGGAATTCCTCGCCTTCAGCATCTCCATATAACCCCTTGCCGGATCACCACGTGGACCGAGTCTGGCACAGTGATTCGACCATACTCGACCACGTCCAGTTGTCCCTCCAGCTTCATCCGGGCCATGTTGGTTCGCGAGGGCTTGTAATCACCAAGTCCTCCAGATCCACACTGACTGATGACCTCCATTTCTAGCTTAGTATCCGCCAGAGTCCGTGCATTTTTCTTCGATTTCGTGGCCGATGTGGTCAAACCTGCCAATAGCATAGGGGGAATCAGGTTCTCTTTTTCTCCCCCGGCCAGCGTCGCACCATCTCCTTGCCCACTCTCGCCTGAACGAGCTACTCTTGCCAAGGAGGCCACCACTGTGCTGGCTTTTGACTTCACCACTTTCTGGTTCACGGCTCGGCTTCCTGTCTTTCCTTTCAACCGCTTCAGCCCTTTTTTGGCTCGTCTGACGGGTAACTTTCTCGTGATCTGCTGATCATCGGCACTGTCCTCTGTAACTGACTCCGTCAGAACATCATCAGACTCTACGGAGTTCATTATCTTCTCTAGAACCTCGCGCATGATGGGTTGATTTAATCCCACCTTCATCACGGACTGCGTCCCGTATCTACGTATCACGTCCCATTTCCTCTCCATGAAGGTCACTCGGTTCCAGGTTACTCCTGTCTTACGTTCAAGTTTGCTCTGGTATCTCTCCCACTCCTCTTCCGGTAGCGTACTCGGAAAGGATACCCTCTTAGTCTCCTCAATCTTCCTCCTCCTTGGTGACTCATGGAGCAGTGTCTGTAGGTCCCTCCTCCGGTAGTCCATTGCCAGGCTTATTGGGTCCACCGGGGATAAGCTGGCCGGCGCCTCTTTTGTA
The DNA here is from genome assembly GCF_963678635.1 of Symsagittifera roscoffensis. NCBI lineage: Eukaryota > Metazoa > Xenacoelomorpha > Acoela > Convolutidae > Symsagittifera > Symsagittifera roscoffensis. Next base: position 81,066,398 of record NC_087064.1, on the reverse strand, counting down.
GGGGACATGAAAGACGATAGTGTCATCAGCAATAGATTACCATCAACTTCCCCGTCATCGTCTTCACTAAACTGGTTTTCCAGCAAGTCTCTCTACAACGCTCCTAAGTCCACTCCACACGACTTCTCGTCCTTTCCCTCCATGTGATCATCGTCCTGATCCATCAGCTTGTCGTCATTCGCATCAGGTTTTGGCTTAGGTCCCGAAGGGCCTTGTCGCATATCCATGCCCGAGTCAGGCCGCGCCGGTACGGTCAGTTCCCCTGCGTTATAGAACAACTCGTCATTCACTAGGAATTCTACCGACTCCTCGCCATGTGCCGCCAGATCATCCACCGTTATGTAGATGCCTCCTCTGCCTTCTTTTGCCACTCCCAGGATTACTACTTTCACCTCTCCCGACCACTTCAATCTTGACAGATCATCTGCAGGTTTATACACATCATTCCACACCTCAGCCGTGACCTCTGGTCTCCTGGAAGGTGGTGCCTTGATTTTCTTTCGGCTCCAAGCATCTGGGAATGTGAAGTCGAACGTATGCATGGCCGCAGCGTTCCAGCTGATGAAGCGCGGCTCCATCCCTCCACTCCATTTCAGCATTTTTTCTTGTGCATCACGAGCCGCTCCGATGCGAGGGGCAATGGCGGGAGATGTGACTCCCAACAACATCCTCCTTATCGGTGGGTATCGAGGGCATTGGTCCGGCAGCGGCCTTGGACCCAGAAAGCCACGCTTGCTGGTTCTCCCTGACGTGTGCATAGGCTTCCGGCCAAAGTGGGACCCTCATCGCCTCTCCTGAATCCTTCACCACTGGTCGCAGATTCCAAAGCTTCGGATTAAACTGCACATGGGAAAAATCCTCGCGGCCCATCCGGCACTCAAAATTATTGTTGAATTCCATCAACATCCATCCTGGCTCCGCTATTCTTCCAAATAGCCTGTCGTAGCTAGCCAGCCCTCTCAGCTCCTACTGCTCCACCCAATTCAGCACGGAGAAATCCACCACCGAGACCAGGTTGACATACAACACTGAGTTCCTGTATGCCTTCACTTGCACATCCGGGAATACAAATGACATCAAGGGTCCATACACCACCGTGACGAACTCCCGTAGTCCATGAATTAGAGACAGCAGATCGATCCGCATCATAACAGCCAGATATGTCAGCAAGGGCATGCCACAATACTGTTTACATTCACCCGAATCCGTCGCCACCTTATCTTCTCCTGCGATACTCCTGTTCTGTTGCAGGAGATATTGGAGCAAGAGGATCCTCCAGTGCTTCATCTTTTTGAGCGAGGAGGTTTCCAACTGCTCGTTGAATTCACGACTTGTTCCTTGAAGTTGTTTTGGGTAGCGCAATAGCACGAGCAGATCGCCCAACCGACCATACGTCATAGCGATCAAGGTGAGGAGTTTGTCCAATTTTAGGTCTGCCAAAGCTTGGGTGAAGAGATTGGCAGGTCCCTCCACGAAATTCTCGTGACCAAATGTCACATACAAGGCTAATATCAGGCCGACCGACAGTTTCCGGATATCCTTGACAAAGCTCGCGATCAGGTTCCGGGAGGCCCTCGGGTAACACGTCGACAGGAAGGATGGCGTCCATCCCACTCCCATTCCACCCAAGATAGCGTCTGACCGTTCGTATTGTGCCCTCGTGGCCAAAATATCAGCTTGGAACTTATCCAATGACATCGTGTTCATGTCATGCATCAATTGCAACATCATGCCCCCGGCTAACTCCCTCTCATTAAACAAGTTCTTCAGAGACGCGTGTATCTCTTTGATTACCGTCGGTGCATGCTCGAACGCGTCATCTCCCAAGGTACACAATCTCGGTGACAAGTACAACCATGAGTTGGTGTGTGGCTTCGTGCGCAAAGCCAATGCCATGAGATCCTCTTCTGCCGATGTCATGTTTTTTCTAACTGTCCTCCCCTGCTCATTCTCTGCGTAATCCATTTGTCTGAATCAAAGATCAACGGTCACCTGTTGTACCAAAAACTGATCGTCATCTACCCCTGGTCTCAATTTCAGCAATCTGGCGAAGTTGGACAGCTCTAACCCCAGGACTTCATCCGGCACCAACCGAGTTGTGCTACAATCCTTGAATCCCTGTATGGCATTGGAAATGTCAGCCCAAATGGCAGGAAGTTCGGATCGTAGTAATTGTTGGGGTCCACCTTTCTGATTGACGCGGGTATTATCACGCTGAATCGTCACTCTGCTATTGTTGTGACCATCGTGTACACAAACTGAAGGGGTTCTGGCAATGTGGCGTACCCCGGTGATAACACAAAGACGACCTTCACTACATTCTGAGTGAAGCGTCGTTGTAATGATGATTCTACATCAGCCATGGCTGAGAGCAATGTCATTATCGCCTCTCCTATGACCTCGTTGCTCGGGATCGACCCATCCGTCAGACGAGCCAACAACCCTCTGCTCTGCAGGTGATCATTCGAGCCTGCAACTACTATCACCTGCGACTACCCTTCGCACACTTATCATCATGCATGCTGACTGTCCCCAGTCCAACTTAGGCGCCGTCAAGAAAATCACATCGGGCAAAAAGAGAGAACGGGGCGGGTAGAGGTAATCCGAACTGGCCACTATCAGGTATTTGGCAGCCTTCATATCCAAGGTATCATAGGCGGCAAACAGGCTGTCACCGGCTGGTGCCTTCAGTCCCGCATATCTCTTGTCGTCTCCTTCCACCGAGGTTGCTCGGGGATAGTCTCTCGAATATTCAACAGGCGCCTGACCGGGTGGTTTAGCGAACTGCCTGTACATCTTGTGATGCTTGTTGTTAGGCTTATTCTCTGCCAGAAACTTGCCCTTCCGAGCAGGTGGTGTCAGTTCTCTGGCTCTCCGACGGACGTCCGTGAGAGATCGGGTATTCAGGGGCCCAAAGGTATTGTCCTGGGGCAATCCATTGAGGACGTACCTGGGCGTAGTCGCGGAGCTAAATTGTTCCTGTTTCGCTAACAGCCAATCCACGCCCGGTATTCGATATAATCGCGACACTGTGGGACCCTCTCCGCCAATCATCTTCCTTGCGTCCTCCCGACACGTCAATGTGTTCATGTTTAACTTCGCTGACATGTCCGTCTTATATCGTCCCCAACCGCTGGGGTCTGGACGGTTCCAAAGCAGCACGCTACTTGATTCAATTCCCTCCACTGGCACGGCGCTCGTCGATTGTCCTGTTGTCGAAGCAGGAGTTGTCGTAGCGGGCGGGTCATTCCTCCTAGACACGGTCTGGGAGCTAGTCCGGTTCTGATAAACCGATCTCCCAAGTCGGCTCTCCAACGGTTGTGTTCTCTGAGGCGGAGCCGTCCCCAACCTTTCTCTCATGTCTGAGCTTGGAGCAACGGGAGCAGCTGCACCCGTTTCCATTGCCAGGGGCCCGAGGCGATTAGTGAGTGATTCTGGCACGTTGCCCCTCACTCTACCTCCTCCAGTCGAACTGGTCCGAGCCAGTGAGCTGGTTGTCCTCAATTCTTGCTCCATTTTGAAGCTTACATCCGCGGTCATCGCTATAGCGCATGTACGTTCCGTGAGTATGAAATCGCTGTCCGTTATGACGATATTGTTTGAATAATGGTTCGTTAGGTCAAAATAAGATTCAAAAATTTGCCCAAAAGGTGGTTTTTTAGCGTTCTCGCCTTCCGTTTCCAGTTCTTCGGTTTCTCTTGCCAATTTCAATTTTTTAATGATCAGGTTTTCGGTGTGGGTGTGTCCTACCCCCACTCCCCGGACAAAAATATCCATCGAGGTCCCCGTCGATCGCCCAAAGTCGAGCAGATCGAGTTTGGATTGCGGAACGCGTAGAGGGCCATCTGGAGCGACCCGGTTGGACTCGGTATTGTTATGGCTGACGTATTTGATGCCGCCGGCGGATCGTGGAGCCATTCGAGCACTCGCAAGTTCGTTAATTCTTGCTCATGAGTCTGCTCCACCTCTGGTTTGAACTCTACTTCTGGTTCGGAGCGATCGTCGATCCAATCCTGATCCATGTCATTTACCAAGTCGATCTCTCTTGGCACCGCTACTTCATCCAGTCCCATCAGCGACTCCATCATATCACTTAAAACTATCCTGTTTATGACGAAATCCTCGCCATATGGGTTGTACTTCTTCTTGCTCCTTCCTTTCTTGCTCTGGCGTGTCTCCAAGTTGAGAGGAAAGTCAAGTTGTATTCCTTTGTCAATTTCAGTTTGTTCTGGGCAGTCCCAGTCCTCTTCAGCATAAGGTAGAGTTTCGTCGTCCACCTCTACTCGCTCGGTCAACTCCAGGTCCAGTGGTAGATCGCAATCATCCACCACTTAATTTCCGTCGTTTTTGTCACCTCTTTCATTCACCTCTTTCATTCACCTCACAAATAGTCTCCCTCTTGCATGTCCGCTGAGATGCACCAGTCCTCTGATGAGGCATTGTGCGGTTTGATGTTTTCGTAATGAGCTGCTCTTCCTGTGCTCAGTCGATAAAACCGACCTCCTTGGTGCACTTCTGTTATTTGAAATGGGCCACGCCATTTTTTTAATAATTTTTTGGTTCCCTTTGGTGGAACTACTTTCTGGAATACCCAGACGTAATCGCCAACTGAGTAGGCCTTTGCATCGGCAGTCCTTTTATCGAACCTCCTTTTTTGTCTAATTTGCGCCTGTTGCGTGTTCCTCCTGCATAAGTCATTGAGGTCCTGCTGTCTTCTAATGACATCACGCACGTACGTTTGCGGTGCTGTTCTCTTCCCTTCATATTCAGGGTAGAAAAACGTCAACGGAAGCGCTTTTTCGTGACCCGTTAGCATCATATGCGGACTTAATTCCGTGGTGGAATGCTCTGTACTGTTGTAAGCACCCATCACTTGCGGCAAGTGTCTGTCCCAGTCATCCATGTAGCGTGAGCAATAGACTCTCAACATGGATACCAGCGTGCGATTTTGCCTCTTGACTAAACCATTTGTTTGCGGGTGATAAGTGGTTGAGTGGGCCTGTGCTACCTGCGACCTTTTCATTAACTCCTTCGTGAGATTACCCACGAATGCTTTGCCATTGTCCGATTGGAATGTGATGGGGGCAGTAGTGCCTCGCTATCCACACATTTATCAAGTGATCGCATGTTTCTTCGGCTGATGCTGTCATGCAGGGTGCTGCCTCTGCATATTTCGTAAAATGATCAATCATTACCAGCACCTGATTGTAGCCCGTGGCTGTCATGCATATCTTCTGGTGATCAATCTGCACTACTTCATTGATTCCCGATGATTCTATTGACTGATGAGGGAATCTTAGTTTTCTGGGGTCTTTCGCCTGTTTTTACAAGCCTTCTTCAAACCAGGCCATTCGAATCGTTTCTGTATCCTGTTGTACACTTTGTCCACGCCTTGATGGCCCATCTGGTCATGTGAATGAAAAAGCAATTCGGTCTGGTATTACTGTGGTAACACATTCGAATTGTACTTGTAAAGGACCTTGTCCTCCTCTTTAAGTTCACAGGCCACAATTCCGTCTTTGATCAGGTACAACAAATCTTTTCTTTTCAGGTAGAACTGCTTCAAGATCTTATAGCTGTCTTCTTCCAAATCTCTTTTATCAGGTGCTCCATTCTCGATCCATCTTTTCAGGTTGCTCGTCATTCTGTCATTACGTTGAGCCCTTAGGAAGTCCGACACCCGTATCTGGCTTTCAGATGCGTCTTTATCATGTTTAATTGCCGGCTCATTATCTCCGGAGCATGAGCATCGTCCATCAACTTGACGCACCATATCTTATTCAAAGGCGTTGCTTCCTGCACAGATGGCTCCAGATTAGTACGGACGACCGTACCATGTGGTAGTAATCTGGTTGGGCATTTCGAAACTACTATCAGCTCGAGCTCATCGGCGGCATTATCCACCACAGTGCCTTCCTCATACCTGTCTCTATGTACTTGTCTCTATGTACTTGTCTCTATGTACCTGTCTCTATCCGGATCCTGATGCATTTCTCGGTCCAGCCCGCGCTGTTTCCAGTCCACCAACAAGGACTGAATCGCAATCTCCAGTACATCAGAGTTAAAAGTAGTCTCAGATGTGTTTGTCCCAGTACTTGAGCCTCGAGTCATCACTTGAGCCGAATGATTCCACACCATCATGTTCCAATCTGTCTGTGATGTTTCTCGACTCCCCGGACAAAACTCTGTCCCTTGGTCGCTTTGAATACGACTCCTCGGACAACATTCTATCCCTTGGTTGTCTCATCAACCTCTCCCCGGAAAAGTCGTCCTGTACGGGCTCGAAGGTGCCTGACTCCCCGGACATTGTCTCGTCTCCAGAAGAACAATGTGAGCTCGGCTCGTACTCTTCTTTTGCATCCGTGAAATGTACTTTTCTCGTGAAGCTGGATTTCGACTCGACCCTGACTTCTTCAGTGGCTCCGATCGGGGTCGATTTCCCACGTCCTGTGAACGAAGTCCTCAACAAGACATCCTTCGGCATTGAGGTCACGAGCTGGTTCACTATCGACCGGCAATCCCATTCCACATCGCGACTGCGAATGGTCGCATGCCTCTTCTCCGTTCTCTCAGTGACGGTCAACCGTTGGACGGTCTCCATCCACTCACGATCATGTCTGTCGACTTCTTAATCCAGCAAGTCACAGAGCCTCCCCATGACGTCTTATTAAGCAGGTCTATGCTGTTGATACCCAGCCCGGTGAGCTCTTGCTGCACCAGATTGGATCGGACTAGCCGAGCCAATGGGACAGGATCACCCCTGGCCAATACCTTTATTACAGCGGTCGTCTCCACCGGAAGTTGAGGGTGTCCTGGTATGGGGTGCCCTGACGTGTCCAGCCACCTGGTGAGTGGTAGTTTATCGTAGGTTTCCTTATCTAGAAATGAAAATCCGTCTTTGATCTCTGCCTGATTGGCCTGCTTCTCTTCTAAGCGCTCATAGAATTCTGTCTTCTTACTGAGGCTATCAGCATTCTGGTGCTTATCACGGGTACGATGCTCTATGATCATGTGGTATCCATCCAGGCGCACGATCCAACGGCCAATATAACTTTGGCCCATCGAATAGGTTTTCAGCCAGGCTAGGGCACGATTATCCACACGCAACTTGAAGGTAGCATTCCTCAAGTAGGCCCTGTATCGCTGAGGACCTTACTTCCGTAGGCTATCGGACGGAGAACCGTTCTCCCGTTCCACTCTTGCTCCTGGTGAAGTATACCTGATATCGCAACCACTGATGCATCCGTGTTTAACACAAACATCCCTTTCTCCGTTGGCATGCCGAGGACTGGTGCCTCGCAAAGTTCACGTTTAATGTTCTCAAATGAAACTTGTGCCTCATCAGTCCAAGTGAACTTTTTGCCTTTGTTCCTCATCAACTGTTGCATGGTGTATATCTTATCGGCGTGTCCCTTGAGTAACTCCCGATAATAGTTCGCAAACACCAAAAAGCTCATCAGTTGTGTATCTGTCTTGGGTGCCTTCCAGGTCAAGACCGCTTCGACCGCTTCGGGATCCGGTCTCACTCCATGCTTATCCAACAGGCGGCCCAGATATTTTATGGAGTCTCTGAGGATTTCAAACTTTGAGGGTTTACACTTCAGTCCCACCTGCTTCATGCAAGTAAACACCTCGTCCAACCTCTCTATGTGATCCTCTAGGGTAGGCGTTGCGATGACGTCATCATCGACGTAACACATGATGAGATTCCCGTACTTCTTTGTCACACTCGTGAGTGCCTGGGCCATTAGTGGCTGGAATTTGGCCGTCGCGTTGCACAATCCAAACGGCATCCTCTTCCACTGGAACAGTCCCAGCTCGCACGCGAAGCCCGTTTTCTCCCGATCTTGTTTTCTGAGTGACACTTGCCAGAACGTGGAGCCCAAATCCAACGTCGTGAAGAACTTCGCGTCCCCCAGCTTGGAAAGGCTCTCATCAATGCGGGGAATCGGATATGCGTCCTTTATCGTCACTGCAATCAGATAACGGAAATCACAACAAAACCTGAGTTGCCCCATTTATTTTTAGCCATGACCACGCCACAAGCCCACGGGGACTTCGACGGCTCGATCATCTCGTACTCCATTAACATCTCGATTTCCTTCCTGCACGCTTCCGACTTATGAGGGGTCATTCTCCTCGACCCTTACCTATGAGGTACCGAGCCCTCTTTTATCTCAATCTCGTGTTCTACAAAATTACAGCAACCTATGTCGGCCTTATGTTTCGAAAAAACGTCTGCGCTCCGACTTAGCACCGCCCTGAGCGAATCTAGTTCCTTGTCTAATATTTTACTCTTCAAATGTTCTATCTCAGGTAGGACCGGTTTATTCGCTACTAACTTTGTTTCTGTCGGTATCTCAGGAAAATTCGAACAACTAGACAATCCATCATCTGTTACCGACTTCATTGAAATCAATTTCCTAGATGATTTCAATTCATTTACTCTCTTCAGTATACATTCTAGGTTCGCATGCAAGTGACATTTAGTTAGGTCAACCTTCTTCAAGTTCTCCACACTCTGAAAGTATGTGTTCAGAGGCAATGCATAGCCAAGTTTCTTTCCCCTCTGTATTATCACTATGGTTGCTTCTGTGTTCAACAACACACTCACATACATTAAGCTCAGAGTGAGTGAGAAACTTCTTCCTAAAATAGCCGAGCTCTTAGTGTTTGAATTTGGTACCAGACACACCTGTCTGTCATTACTGAGTTCATTTAGTTTCCTCATCCTAAACGTCACTACCACGGCTTGGTTTGGTTTCAATCTCACTTTTCGATCCAGAAAAACTGGCACCTTAGCCTGATTAATTAAGATCTTATTCAGAGGTTTCTTTTCATAACTCCTCTCAGGATCTTTGATCCTGATCAACCCGTCATTGGGGTCGATCGTGACATCAAAATTGCGTACGAAGTCCCTTCCCAGGATGAATTGATCGGACTCGTCCAAATTTTCCACCACCAGGAAGCTCATCCAGAGATGTCTTCCTCCAAGCTGCAGTGATATGATCGGGGTCCGTCCTGTCACATAGATTGCTCCCTAATTGGCAGCTGCCAGTCTGATGTTTGTCGGTTTTGACTGGCATAACGCTGACCCCTGCTCCCGTGTCTAACAATCCTCTCACTGAAATTTTTCTGCCCTGCACATCCAGCACGTGTGCGGCCAGATCGGCTTCGCAACCTATGTGTACCGCATCCTGATTGAGCATGGCATTATGTCCGATTCGTCGCACCTTCAGCTCTTCTTGACCAATGTATATCAGGCCTACCTGATCACTAGCATCAGTTACGTGAGCTTTTGTGTAGATATTGATGTCGTCCACATTCATCAGAACCGGATATGGGCCATGGACTTCGATGTAGTGTCCATCCACTCCAAATTACAGAAGAAGCACCTCGGTCCATACTTCACAATGAGCTCTCTAACGTACTCTTCGTGGTCCTCGTCGGTCGCATCAACGTCGTCGAGAAAGTGGCCTATCGCCTTATGTTCTGTTTGTAAGGGGAACATGCGGAAACATGGTGATCCATCGAGCCACAATTCGCACAGGACCTCCTCTTATCCATATCGTCGGGATGTTTTTACCAACTGGAGTTCCAAGCTGTAGTTGCCATAATTGCTGTAACGGTTTCGCGCCCTCGGTTTTAGGAGCAAGTACTCACGCGACTTCATACGCAAATCATCGGGCGTGGGCACCTGGTCAAGCGACTGGGTGAAGTGTGTGGCCAGCATTGTTTTTCACTCTTCACTCTTTACTCCATCCATGAATTTCGAGGCAACCGCTAAGTTCCGCTCGGATATTCTCTCCTCGGGGTTGCTTCTTCTCCTAAGTAATTCAAGGTCGTCCAAAAACTTGTCTATGGATTCATCATCTCTTTGACGCCTCTTCTCGAACTTCACCATAGCTTGATGCCCCTGTACTCCAGAGCCAAACTGATTCAGCAGGATGTCAAATATCTTGCGAGCGCTGTCTCGTTCATTGGCCCTTTTCGCCATTACACAATTCAGAGCGGTACCCTCCAGGTTGCTTGTCAGTGCGCTGCATTCCTGTTGCTTTGAGAGATTCTCTTCTTCAAAGTGCAACTTCATCACCTCTATCCAAGTATCAATGCAGCCGTCTGACTCGTCTTTGTATGATTTCGGCTTTTTCAGTGTTCTTCTTGACCCCTCTCCTCTCTCGGTTGACTTCGAGAGCTTGGTGATGAATGTCTCGAGAGATCTATTCAGAGGCTCAAACATTAAGCATACATCGTCGTGTCTTGTGAGACCGTAGTCAGATCTGGCATCAATCTGACTTGTGGCACAGTGGGCAATCTTGTCTCCGGGGTGGCATCCGTCTCCGGTGGGACCGGGTTCGTCCAACCTGGCCTCGATGGGGCTTCCCTGGACCGCTCCCTATTCCTAGATTCGTAATTCGCTCTCGAATTTTGCTGGGCCCTGGCATAGTTGCCTGTTCCATCTCCATCATTCGCCTGCCGTGAGCGCTCCCTTGGGCTGAACGCTCCTCCCGATTACTTCCGTTTAAGATCTCGTCAAGCTTCCGCATCATCAGGTCAGATTTGGCATCTGACCTTTTTTCCAGGCTAGTCATCGTATGAGCATAAGTATTGTCATAATCGTTCAACAATCGCTCGATCTCTCTTGTCATCCTAGCCTCTTTTTCCTCTGACTCCTTGTTTGCCTGTGCCAAGCTCTCCGCCAGGCATTGATCGGTGTTGCGAATCAATTGAGCCTGATCGACTCTCGCCTGCGACTTCACGTGTGTCAGTTCATCTCGCAAATTCTCTCGACCCTGTTGAGCTCTCTCGTCGACTTGATCTAATCTTTTAGTCATGTCCCGTCGCAGTTCTTCCAGGCCTGTCATACGCCAGCAAACATGTCACTTATATCGCCAGCTGCTCCCAATGTCGGGGTTAGCCACAGAGAAGATGAGGTCAACTGCGGTTGCAGCCTGGTACTCGATGACGCGCCGGCCTTTTGCTTGCCCATCGACATCATCAACCTGTCGAACGTTGAGGTCGCTCCCATCGTTATCCCATCAGACATGGGCCTGGTCGGCGAGGTGGACAACGCCTTCCTGCTCATGCCGTTCCTTGTGCACGGCGTGAAATCCACATCCGGATGGCTTATCTCCAGATGGTCATAACTGGAAGACAGACCTTCAGTTTGTAGTGACGCCATGCGCTCATCGTACAAAGACTTCAAGCTCTTCTTGGCTTTTGAGCCCGTTTGTTCTTCACTCGGGCTTATACTCGACATCATCGCGTTCTTGCTCTGCTTGGCCATAGATGAGTGGGTATTGGCCGGATGTGAAAGTTCGTTTCTCCACCTATGAGTCTTAGTCTCTGATTTGGACATTTCCCTGAAAAACACTTCCTCTCGCGGCTCGACCTCGGAACGCTCCGAGGCCTCCTCCGTACTCTCAACTTCCTCCCTTTCGAGGTCCTCGCTTGGCTCAAATTCGGGTCGAATAAGCGTTCGTTCCCCTTCGTCAAAGGGATCCACCAGCGCCTAGCTCGCCGGTCAGGCCTCGGCGCTTTGCCCTTGATTGCCATCGAGGTTCTTCTCGCTTCTCAATTTCATTCCGCTCACTGAATGATCAACTTGACCTTTTGTCAATTCGTTGTCAGCGAAAACGTCGGAAGTGCTGCTAAACGAAGATTGGCTACGTCTAGTTTTAAATTTTCGCGTGCTTCCTTTGCTCAGCCTGGAAAACTTAGTAGTCGATCCTAACGAGTCTCTACGCTGCATATTTTGTAATAAACAGTAGTATTCGCACAACTTAATGGCAATGCACACGTACCGCAAATAAGTTTAAATTAATTTACTTAACGCTACCTACTCGACTTCTTCAATATCAAAAATGTTCCTTAGATTTCTTGGTGATGATGTTAGTGACTCAGCTAAGGTTACACACAAGGCTTGCTTAGTATTAAGATAATGCTAACTTCACCCAGTTGCCTAGTATAACAGTATCACAAAATTTTCACAAGATATAGTCAATACACAAAACACAACTGATAATCAGAAAAGAATATCCTACAGGTGACAGCGACCTTTCGTCAGTATCAATTTTAACGCCGCACTCGTATCAAATCACTGCTTTGTTAAAATCAAACAATCTTTTGTAAAAAAACAGTGATGTTTCAGGAATAGATAAATAAAACTTAGTCTTAAAGAAAAAGACTTCACTCAATCGGAACTGTCTTCTCAAGTGAGTGTGTATTTGCCTATTACACTCACCGAGGTCTTCTTTTAGGTGTTCTGCGACTGCCCGAGCTGTCCTGCTAAGTAGCTCAAGGCAACCTGTGATCGAAAATCTCCAAAGTCTATGAAAAAGCTCCCCCACACCCGGGACGCCCCAAGTGTACTAGAGCAGGGAACAACTTTTCTTCTCATGTGAGTGTGTATCTGCCTAATACACTCACCGAGGTCTTCTTTTATATGTTACCGGATTGCCCGAGCTTTCCTATTGAGTAGCTCAAGGCAACCACACAACCAAAATCACAATCAAAAAAAAAAATTTTGGTTCGGATACTTCTGACAGACCCGATCTTGAATCCAAAGTTGATCACAAATCTCCGGGTCAAATGGGCTCCTGTGATCCTAGTATGCACGCTCGTTGGTAGTTGATCTTTTATTCCGATTCTAAATGGATATTCTAGTTGTTCAAATTACCCCAGAAGATACCCCTAAATTTTCAATAAGGAGGGTTGCTAAGAGGCTTAAGTCACTCCGGAGGGTTACTCCGGAGGGTTGTTAAGACACTTAGCTCACCTCGGAGGGTTACTTCGGAGGGTACCTTAATCACCCAAGTTACTTCGGAGGGTCCCCCTAAACTCACTAAGGAGGGTCAATAAGTGGCTTAATACGCTCCGGAGGGTTACTTCGGAGGGTTCCTTCAAATTTCAAATTCTTTGAATATAACTTGTAAGGGTCTCTTACTAGTCTCAGAAGGTGTCAACACAAGCTAAGTCTTCTGTGGGGGATTGTTTTAACTTCTTCGGAGGATCTCGTGGAAAATTTCCACTAAGGAGGGTTGCTAAGGAGGGTTCCCCAAAAATCAAGAAAAAGGGTTATTCTACCGCGGTAAAGCCTCCGAATGCGGTGTAACTGACTTAAAACCAGGTTGGCACGGTCAACCTTACCAGTAGGATAAAAAGGTGATCTTATAAAGTTTTCTGCCGCTCAGAGGGTTCCCTAAAATTTGGACCCTCCGAACCAACAAATTCTAAAAAAATTTTCTTTTCCGAGATTATCAACCGAAAAACGGTTGCGGTCCGGAAAAATTGCCAAAAACGCGTTCGTCAAATTGGTCTTTTTTCACCACCCATATAGGTTCTGAAAAACTTTTGCCGCAATTCGTATTGAAAGTTCCTAAAAATAATTGAAACGAGCGTAGTAGCCCCGTATGGCACTGGAGCAATGCAAAAATACGGACGAAAATTGGTTTGGAAACAAAAATTTGGCCAATAACTATCAAATTTGATTCCTCCGATTCCTTACTTTTTCAATCTTTAAGTCGTTAGCTCTATCCACGGAGCTAATCGGAGGTTTACTCAAAAAACTCTAAGGCAACTGAGCACGTTATGCTAGCACGCTCCTAACGCAAAAATGTTTGTTGCCCTAACTCTAAAAACTAAAAAAACTCGATCCCCAAAACAAATTGACAAAATTTGGAAAATTATCAAAAAATTGATCAAAAAAATTTCATTTTTTCTAACTTCTACTGAGTCCTTTCTCACGCGGTTTCTTTAGTCAGGGGGATCGAACTACGTAGTAACTTCCTGTGTAAAAACTTTGTGCTCTTTGGAAAAACTCGGATATCCAAAATTTTGGGAGTCTACAGTTTGGTCGAAAATCGGTGATTTTCGGCCAAATTGGGGTGTTTCTCGGGTTAAAATAGGAGATAAGTAAAATATAGTAAGGAAAAAAATCTATTAGTAGTCGTTAATGAGTATTATTACTATACCCTCCTTTGCACCGAAGTACCCGAATTTAAACCCTTAACTCGGAAATTCGTGATCGATGGAGGGTACAATCGGACCGCGCCAATCGTGCTCCCCACCTCCTAAGTTTTGATGAAATAGTACCCGAACGATACAAAAATTGTTTGAACGATACCCAACAGTCGTTGTGGATGTTGTCCCTGATGCCCCTGTTGAGTGTGGAACACGTCGGTCAGCTTGCCACTCTACCCTCCGGTCACCGGCAAAATCACCATTAACGTGCTTAAATACTCAAATTTTACTCAACGGAGGGTACCCAACCCGTCACCAAAACACACAATATTTCTATCAGAAATGATATAAATCAATCTGAAACAACAACAAATAGGAAGGTCAGATCACATCTCGTCCGGAATGAACATATAAACTGTCACTTTATGTTTTTTTTTGTTTTTGGTCTTTTTCGGATTTTTTACTGTTTTTTGTACTTTTTTGTTTTCAAATAAATTTGTTTTTGGCTTTTTCTTGGTTATACACTATTTGTGTTTGGTTTTACGCTTTCTCTTTAATTGTTTTTGGTCCCAGGACCTTGGGGTAAGCGGGCTCATGACTTCCCACCTAGCCCTCCGGCCCCCGGAATTTTCGGTGTTAACTTGGTTAAAAAGCTAAATAGCACTAGGAGGAGGGTACACACCTTCCCCCTAGTACAGTAAAAGTCCCTAAGGCCTCTAACTTAGGCATACGCCCGGAGCGCAGGGTTCGTCGCTGAAACGTTTGCTGATCATCATGATATCATGTCTTTAACAGGCCCACCCAGGAGCGCCATAAAAACATCTATGTAACATTCGCCCAAAGACTACACAGTGACGGAGCGTAGAAAAAGTACCCATCAACGACTGGCAGGCGTCAGTTACCTTAATTCTACTCGTTTTTCACCGTCTCGACCTTGCCAGTTGATTTTCTGGTCTCTTTGGGGCTAAGAAAAAGTTACTATTTTTAGGCCGTCAGTCAAACGACTTTTGATCAGCTTTCGTTTACATGCAAACACAACCACATAGCTGAGTCTCGGATTCTCAGACTACGTGATTCCTATTAAAAACACGGCTCGAATACCCTATTTTTAAATATTTTTGGTGACAGTTCTATGTTAAATCCATTGGAGATGGATTGACCCTTTCCTCTTCCTAGCTACTCATATTCTAAAATATCAAACAATACCGGTGTCAATTCAAAGTTTTGTGGCATCAGAGTAGCTAAAAATTTAGTTTACTACAGTCTTTCAACATATATCAGTCTCTGGGGGGCCGAGGAGGGTACTGCTCTCCACTGCTTCCCCACTGAAGCCTCCCTTCTCACTAATTTCTTCTGCTAAGGGTCTTATCGTGCGTGATCGTCACGATAAGAGGCTTTGTGTTTTTATCGTTCTCGTGCGACTGTTTTTCACTATATTTGCTGTGGTTCTGACTTTTTCACCTTTTTTAGTCAAAATGGCCGTTTTTTGTATTTCTGAGAAATATTCGTTCGACAATCGAAATTTTGAAAATTGAAACTTCCAGAAAATTTCTACCCTCCTTTGCAGCACTTTTTTGTCGTTAAGGCCTTTAATCATTTTCTCGTGTTTCGCCGGAAGGTTGCGCTGTGCCAATCTGGCAGAATGGCACATTTACTCGCGATCATTCTGCCTTCTGTTTCGAATAAGACAGCCCTACTCTCGTTCGAATTATGTATCGGAAAGTGCGAATGGCAACTTCCCGCTGCTATTTTCGACTACTTTCCCGCGCTTGTAGTTCAATTCTTCTGCCTCTATTTTCTGATATTTTTTTCAGTTGTCGCGAGAAAGTTGAGCATGACATGCTCAATTCGAATTTTTGAAAAAATCCACTTCACACCAAAATCATGTCTTTTGCGTTGCTCAAGGTCAAACTTCCAAATATGACCGACTGGCACATACTCCCCGGACTCAAAATTGATGTCCTCATCGCGTGTCGTCGTCTGTCAGTGAGCCCTCAGAATGTTGAGTGTGTCTCAAGATACAGTGCCAGTGGTCATTTACAGAAGTTTGCAACAGATTTAACTTTATCTACGCCCCAAAATTCACAACCAAAGAAAAAATTGTCACATTATGGCTAAAGAGCAATCAAAATCGGCATGCACCTGCACCCTGAATTTCCACTTTGGAAGTCAATGATTAAAATTTCTTTTGTGTTATCTAATCAGAAAAATGTCATGCAGCATTTTCATTTATATAATAGATATAGCATATTAATCACAATATTTTGGTTCATTAAAATTTGTTTTCCGTGACCTCAGATTTCATCCGAGTTCACACTCAAGCCCCTTTCCTTTCCCCTGCTCAAGACTCAAGAATCCGACACTGAGCATCCTGCTCACTTCGTGCTCCTCGTCCTTGAGGTGCTGGGCCCTGATGCATTCGAAACCTTATCTGCCTCAACAGCTCATCCTCATCGTCGGAACTGATCACGATCTCTTCTCAAGCTTTTAATTGTTCGTAGGATCGCACCCATTCCCTCTTCTTGCAATCTCTTCACCTGGTTCGGCAAAGCCTCCAACTTAGACTCCCTGTTCAAACAAAAGGATTTATGCAAATTCAAGCTCACGTTCTTCGCCAGGTCTTCCTCCAATATTGACTCCCTTGCCTTGGTATTATCTCTAGACACACTAACAACTCTCTTCAAACCCGTAGTGATTGCATTACGATGGGTCAGCAAGGGTCTCTTGAAAGCTTCTGGCCCTATCTCAGCCAGGAACTGTCGATATTCTTTCTGATGCTTCTTGCGTGGGAATGTGGGCACCAGGAAGGCCACAGCAACTTCCAAACCTGCCACTTCAAAATTCATGTAGATGTTCCCGGCCTCCGAATCGAAGAAAGGGTTGTAAGCTATTTCCATTACTCCAGACACTTATTTATATTCTCCCCGCTTTGTGGGCTTAGAGTAGTCTTCTGCCCGGGCTAAATTACGATGCACGTCATGCCCCTCTTCGAACTTCTTGTTGTAAAACCTCCGTATTTCATCAAGTTTCCCGTGGCTCTCTAGAGAATGTCTGGAGCCACCTTCTTTCTCGATTCCAGTACTCTGGTACACATTCAGGATGACCGTGGAAATTTTCTTTTCCATAGTTTTACTTCCCATCGCCTTCTGACGACATATTTGGAGTGTACTGTCGGTTATCACGGACATGATCCATCTTAAGAAACAAGTGGCATCCTTTCTCCTCGCTAGACTCAAACCCGAATTGTCTCTGGCAATATGCTGCACCAGCATTTGATAAACCTGTAAGAGTCTACAGGTTTATCAAATGCCCAGCTTCATATGTCGTGGGAGGTTAACACCTCCAGCTCTACTCCCACCAAGCTCCATGCAAACATCAACTGTCCTGCCGTTCTGACGAAAAGATTTGCCATTAACGGCAATGCGGACGAGGGTGTTCTCATCGCCTCTTCGATATACTCCAGCAGCAGGTTTTGCCAAGTTCGCCTCAGCTGGTTCCCTAACTCAAACTTATTAACCTCGGCTTTCTGTTGGGTGGTCCAATGACGACGCTTGCGGGATACTCCGCGATCAACTTTCTTCAGGCAATCCTCCAGTTCTTTTAAGGTCTCTAGAGCCACCCAATAGGGTCGAGCGGTGTTCCTCGTCGCATTTTTCTCAAGAGGATCGCCCTTCACTTGTTTACCAATGGCCTGGTGTGGGGTCGAGAGCCATTCTTTGCCGACGTCCACCTCCCACATTTGTCCACTCGTCGAACCCCTTTTGGGGGCGTTGCCACTATCATCACTGATTCGACTTCTTTATCCTGGTCCGGCCTTTCTAACTCTTGCCTCCCCCATTCTCGAGCTTTAAGAATATTAATATCTTTAATCATATTACTAGTCTTATTCTTGTCATCCCTTTCAACCTTAAATACTTTATTATCAGTTTTTTTTGTACAGAGTAGAGCAGTCTTTACATGCGTCAGCTTTGGTCTTCTGTTCCGGTTCCCTCAGGCTGATCATCCTCCCTAGTAGGTCCTTTCTCGCTTTTTCATCAAGTCCGGTACCCATCAAGACAGGTTCCCCGAACTTCACCACCGTGTTCCATAACTCTTCCTTGAAGTCATCCAGCGTAGTTTCGCTCTTCACTCTCTGGTTGAATTCGCTCAAGAAATCTTGCCACGCCTTCTCGTCCAGTGTGTTCAGGAACATCCATTCATTGCTCTCGAAGGCGTTCTTCTTGCTTTCTTTGGCCCTCAAGTGTATCATCACCATGTTAGAGGCCTCACTCGTCAAGGGCAGTTCCAGATCTTTGCGGGGAGATCCAGTCGTCCCAGTCGTCCCCACTTAAGTCTTGCAATAGCTCATGCGTGGTGAAATCCCTTTCCGCTGGATCCTGGTCAGGTGTATTTGCCACCTCCATTTCTTCTCCCGCTTCACTGAGGGTTTCATCCATGCTTTCGTCTTCCCCTGACCCAGCTTTTTTTTTCTCTAGTGCATCCCTGAATCTGTTCTCCCTAGGATGGCTTCTTATATCTCCAGTGGTGCCCACCGACAAAGGTGAGGGTGTTGATGGATCTAGCTTATTATATTCAGTGAGGGCTACATACAAGGGACCTGCTGCATCGAGCCTTTTTCCCTCTTGGCTTAGCTCTAACTCCTCCAATCCATAAGGCGCTCGATACTTCCTCGTAGCAAACGTCATTTCATCTTTCAGAGCTATATGTCCTTCCTGCACGATCTCTCTCCCATCATCATAAATTGACAGCTTATTCTCGAGCCCAGCCTCCCCAAGCGTCCTTAAGGTTTCCCGGCCTCGAACTATGGAGGCATCGAGCCTCTCATCTTCTTCGCTTGTGTGGTCCACGAGTTTATCTTGATGTCACACGTGTGGAAGTAAACTGCAGATGTATATCCAACCCTCCATGAGTTCTTTTTGTTGCTTCTTTACAGAGGCTCTCGCGTGCAGGGAAGGACTTCCATGGGGCTGTTCATCCCCAGGGTATTTCTTCTGACCGTCGGGAACTCAGGGACGGCAACAGCCAGAACATTCCGCTAAAGTATAGTTTCCAGCTCCTTCTTCACGAATTCCAAACTCAAAACTCCTTTCCATGCCGGGATTCTCAAGACTTCCCTCTTGTCTCCTGCCACGGGATTTAGGTTCCAGAACTTGGGATAGGCCTCGATAGGACCTTCACGCTTGCCCCCCATTCTGCACTGCAGTTTTCCCCGGAAGTTGAACACCATCAGCTCAGTTTTTCACTTTCCCAAAAAGCACCATTTCACTCATTCGTGCTCTCAAGTATTCGTGCCTGCACCAGCTCAGTGCCGTCTCATCTAGAACGCTTAATAAGCTCACGTGCACCACCGAGTGCCAATACGCCACCACGGGCGGATCCGGGAAAGCGTACGTCAGTGCCGGTCCATAGATGCAGGTCACAACTTGCCCTAGACCCCTGATCATCCCCAATGGGTCAGACCTCAGGGCCAGGCACAAGTCAGTCAAGAGAAGTATGCCTCCGTTCGCCTCCCTCAATTCTTCTCTCGTATTGGGATTCCTTTCCTCGCCCGTCGGATAGCGATTCTGCATTAGGCGGTATTCTACATGTTCAGTCCGGCAGCACACTTGTATGAATAGGTCTCCACACTCGGTTGAGCCTTTCTTACTGACAGCGGTTCCCCGTACTTCATCAATTGATGAAACGCCGTTAGCTCTCCATGGTTCAAGAGTACCAATGTCAAGAAACCATCAAATCGGAGCGTTTCCACACCCCTGCTGAACATATACGCCGGACCCATATTGAGCAGGTATCTGGGGTAGACCAAATACAGGGCCAGTAAGAGGCTGATGGGCATATTTAGTAGTTCCTGCACGAATGCATCGAAGATGGTATTATTCGCATAGAACACTCTGCCCATATACTCCTTTCCCCAGCATGGGCTCAAGAATCTCAAAATTTCATGGTTTTTCCTGGTCTTCAATTCGCCTTTCGCGTGCTCCAGTGACTAAAAACAATTGAAACGAGCGTAGTAGCCCCGTATGGCACTGGAACAATGCAAAAAACCGGACCAAAATTGGTTTGAAAACAAAAATTTGGCCAATAACTATCAAATTTGGACCCTCCGATTCCTTACTTTTCCAATCTTTAAGACGTTAGCTCTATCCACGGAACTAATCGGAGGGTTACTCAAAAAACTCTAAGGCATCTGAGCACGTTATGCTAGCACGCTCTTAACGCAAAAATTTTTATTGCTCCAACTCTAAAAATTAAAAAAACTCGATCCCCAAAACAAATTGACAAAATTCGGAAAATTATCAAAAGTTTGATCCAAAAAATTTAGTTTTTTCTAACTTCTACTGAGTCCTTTCTCACGCGGTTTCTTTAGTCAGGAGGATTGAACTACGTAGTAATTCCCTGTGTAAAATCTTTTTGCTCTTCGGGAAAACTCGGATATCCAAAATTTTGGGGGTCTACAGTTTGGTCGAAAATCGGTAATTTTCGACCAAATTGGGGTGTTTCTCGGGTTTAAATAGGAGATAAGTGAAATATAGTAAGGAAAATAATCTATTAGTAGTCGTTAATGAGTATTACTATACCCTCCTTTGCACCAAAATAGGGCGGTATTCTACAAAAATTTTGGGGGTCTACAGTTTGGTCGAAATTCGGTAATTTTCGACCAAAGTGGGGTGTTTCTCGGGTTTAAATAGGAAATAAGTAATATATAGTAAGGAAAATAATCTATTAGTAGTCGTTAATGAGTATTATTACTATACCCTCCTTTGCACCGAAATACCCGAATTAAAACCCTTAACTCGGAAATTCGTGATCGATGGAGGGTACAATCGGACCGCGGCAATCGTGCTCCCCACCTCTTAAGTTTTGATGAAATAGTACCCGAACGATACAAAAATTGTTTGAACGATACCCAACAGTCGTTGTGGATGTTGTCCCTGATGCCCCTGTTGAGTGTGGAACACGTCGATCAGCTTGCCACTCTACCCTCCGGTCACCGGCAAAATCACCATTAACGTGCTTAAATACTCAAATTACACTCAACGGAGGGTACCCAACCCGTCACCAAAACACACAATCTTTCTATCAGAAATGATATAAATCAATCTGAAACAACAACAAATAGGAAGGTCAGATCACATCTCGTCCGGAATTAACATATAAACTGTCACTTTAGGTTTTTTTTTGTTTTTTTGGTCTTTTTCGGATTTTTACTGTTTTTTGTACTTTTTTGTTTTCAAACAAATTTATTTTTGGCTTTTTTTGGTTATACACTATTTTTGTTTGGTTTTACGCTTTCGCTTGAATTGTTTTTGGTACCACGATCTTGGGGTAAGCGGGCTCATCACTTCCCACCTAACCCTCCGGCCCCCGGAATTTTCGGTGTTAACTAGGTTAAAAAGCTAAATAGTACTAGGCGGAGGGTACACACCTTCCCCCTAGTACAAAAAAGGTCACTAAAGCCTTCTCCAGGAGCGCCATCCAGGAGTGCCATAAAAACATCTATGTAACATTCGCCCAAATACTACACAGTGACGGAGCGTAGAAAAAGTGGCTATCAACAACTGGCAGGCATCAGTTACCTTAATTCTACTCTTTTTTTACCGTCTCGGCCTTGCCAGTTGATTTTCTGGTCTGTTTGGGGCTAAGAAAACGTTACTATTTTTAGGCCATCAATCAAACGACTTTTGATCAGCTTTCGTTTACATGCAAACACAACCACATAGCTGAGTCTCGGATCCTCAGACTACGTGATTGCTATTAAAAACACGGCTCGAATACCCTATTTTATTATATTTTTGCTGACAGTTCTATATTAAATCCATTGGAGATGGATTGACCCTTTCCTCTTCCTAGCTACTCATATTCTAAAATATCAAACAATAACGGTGTCAATTCAAAGTTTTATGGCATCAGAGTAGCTAAAAATTTTATCAGTAGCATATATCAGTCTCTGGGGGCCGAGCCTCCGCCTGCGTGTTTTCCTCGAGATAAGGTCGTTATCACTTACAATTTGTGGCACGGGAGGGTACTGCTCTCCAATGCTTCCCCACTGAAGCCTCCCTTCTCACTATTTTCTTCTGCTAAGGGTCTTATCGTGCGTGATCGTCACGATAAGAGGCTTTGTGTTTTTATCGTTCTCGTGCGACTGTTTTTCACTATATTTGCTGTGGTTCTGATTTTTTCACCTTTTTTAGTCAAAATGACCGTTTTTTTTATTTCTGAGAATAATTCGTTCGACAATCGAAATTTTGAAAATTGAAACTTCCAGAAAATTTCTACCCTCCTTTGCAGCACTTTTTTGTCGTTAAGGCCTTTAATCGTTTTCTCGTGTTTCGCCGGAAGGTTGCGCTGTGCCAATCTGGCAGAATGGCACATTTACTCGCGATCACTCTGCCTTCTGTTTCGAATAAGACAGCCCTACTCTCGTTCGAATTATGTATCGGAAAGTGCGAATGGCAACTTCTCGCTGCTATTTTTGACTACTTTCCCGCGCTTGTAGTTCAATTCTTCTGCCTCTATTTTCTGATATTTTTTTCAGTTGTCGCGAGAAAGTTGAGCATGACATGCTCAATTCGAATTTTTGAAAAAATCCACTTCACACCAAAATCATGTCTTTTGCGTTGCTCAAGGTCAAACTTCCAAATATGACCGACTGGCACATACTCCCCGGACTCAAAATTGATGTCCTCATCGCGTGTCGTCGTCTGTCAGTGAGTCCTCAGAACGTTGAGTATGTCTCAAGATACAGTGCCAGTGGTCATTTACAGAAGTTTGCAACAGATTTAACTTTATCTACACCCCAAAATTCACAACCATGCAAAATTGTCACATTATGGCTAAAGAGCAATCAAAATCGGCATGCACCTGCACCCTGAATTTCCACTTTGCAAGTCAATGATTAAAATTTCTTTTGTCTTATCCAATCAGAAAATTGTCATGCAGAATTTTCATTTATATAATAGATATAGCATATTAATAACAATATTTTGGTTCATTAAAATTTGTTTTCCTTGACCTCAGATTTCATCCGAGTTCACACTCAAGCCCCTTTTCTTTGCGCTGCTCAAGACTCAAGAATCCGACACTGAGCATCCTGCTCACTTCGTGCTCCTCGCCCTTGAGGTGCTGGGCCCTGATACATTTGACACTTTATCTGCCTCAACAGCTCATCCTCATCGTCGGAACTGACTCTTCTCAAGCTTTTAGTTGTTCGTAGGATTTCATCCATTTCCTCTTCTTGCAATCTCTTCGCCTGGTTCGGCAAAGCCTCCACCTTAGACTCCCTGTTCAAACAAAAAGATTTATGCAAGTTCAAGCTCACGTTCTTCGCCAGGTCTTCCTCCAATATTGACTCCCTTGCCTTGGTATTATCTCTAGACACTAACAACTCTCTATCAACCCGTAGTGATTGCATTACGATGGGTCAGCAAGGGTCTCTTGAAACTTTCTTGCCCTATTTCAGCCAGGAACTGTCGATATTCTTTCTGATGCTTCTTGCGTGGGGATGTGGACACCAGGAAAGCCTCAGCAACTTCCAAACCCGCCACTTCAAAATTCATGTAGGTGTTCCCGGCCTCCGAATCGAAGAAAGAGTTGTAAGCTGTTCCCATTACTCCAGACACATATTGATGTTCTCCCCACTTTGTGGGCTTAGAGTAGTCTTCTGCCCGGGCTAAATTACGATGCACGTCATGCCCCTCCTCGAACTTCTTGTTGTAAAACCTCCGTATTTCATCAAGTTTCCCGTGGCTCTCTAGAGAATGTCTGGAGCCATCTTCTTTCTTGATTCCAGTACTCTGGTACACATTCAGGATGACCGTGGAAAATCTCCTTTCCATAGTTTTACTTCCCATCGCCTTCTGATGACACATTTGGAGTGTACTGTCGGTTATCACGGACATGATCCATCTCAAGAAACAAGTGGCATCCTTTCTCCTCGCTAGACTCAAACCCGAATTGTCTCTGGCAATATGCTGCACCAGCATTTGATAAACCTGTAAACTCTTGTTGCACAGCTTCATATGTCGTGCGAGGTTAACACCTCCAGCTCTACTCCCACCAAGCTCCATGCGAACATCAACTGTCCTGCCGTTCTGACGAAAGTATTTGCCATTAACGGCAACGCCGACGAGGGTATTCTCATCGCCTCTTCGATATACTCCAGCAGCAGGTTTTGCCAAATTCGCCTCAGCTGGTTCCCTAACTCTAACTTATTAACCTCGGCTTTCTGTTGGGTGGTCAAATGACGACGCTTGCGGGATACTCCGCGATCAATTTTCTTCAGGCAATCCTCCAGTTCTTTTTTGGTCTCTAGAGCCACCCACCAGGGTCGAGCGGTGTTCCTCGTCGCATTTTTCTCAAGAGGATCGCCCGTCACTTGTTTCCCAATGGCCTGGTGTTGAGTCGAGAGCCATTCTTTGCCGACGTCCACCTCCCACCTTTGTCCACTCGTCGAACCCCTTTTGGTGTTTGCCTTCTGGGGTCTGAAGTCCTCTTCCGTTGTCAAGGTCGTCGAGGCTTCCATTCCCTCCATCACTTCGGCCAACTTCCGTGGTGCGGAGCAGCGCTTATATGCCGCTGTCTTCCATCGCGCTAGAATCATGGGAGCCGTCTCCTTCAGATTCTTTTCTGAGACTGCGTCCGTCGAAGGACTACTTACTTCTTCTGTCTCTCTTCTCCTTTTCCGAGACCTTACTCCCTTACTAGGGGGCGGTGCCACTATCATCACTGATTCGACTTCTTTTTCCTGGTCCGGCCTTTCTAACTCTTGCCTCCCCCTTCTCGAGCTTTAAGAATTTTATTATCTTTAATCATATTACTAGTCTTATTCTTGTCATCCCTTTCAACCTTATTTATTTTATTATCAGTTTTTTTTTGTACAGAGTAGAGCAGTCTTTACATGCGTCAGCTTTGGTCTTCGGTTCCGGTTCCCTCAGGCTGATCATCCTCCCTAGTAGCTCCTTTCTCGCTTTTTCATCTAGTCCGGTTCCCATCAAGACAGGTTCCCCGAACTTCACCACCGTGTTCCACAACTCTTTCTTGAAGTCATCCAGCGTAGTTTCGCTCTTCACTCTCTGGTTGTATTCGCTCAAGAAATCTTGCCACGCCTTCTCGTCCAGTATGTTCAGGAACATCCATTCATTGCTCTCGAAGGCGTTCTTCTTGCTTTCTTGGTCACTCAAGAGTATCATCACCATGTTAGAGGCCTCACTCGTCAAGGGCAGTTCCAGATCTTTGCGGGGAGATCCAGTCGTCCCAGTCGTCCCCACTTAAGTCTTGCAATAGCTCATGCGTGGTGAAATCCCTTTCCGCTGGATCCTGGTCAAGTGTATTTGCCACCTCCATCTCTTCTCCCGCTTCACTGAGGGTTTCATCCATGCTTTCGTCTTACCCTGACCCAGCTTCTTTTTTCTATAGTGCATTCCTAAATCTGTTCTCCACAGGATGGCTTCTTATATCTCCAGGGGTGCCCACCGACAAGGGTGAGGGTGTTGATGGATCTAGCTTATCATATTCAGTGAGGGCTACATACAAGGGACCTGCTGCATCGAGCCTTTTTCCCTCTTACCTTAGCTCTAACTCCTCCAGTCCATAAGGCGCTCGATACTTCCTCGTAGCAAACGTCATGTCATCTTTCAGAGCTATATGTCCTTCCTGCACGATCTTTCTCCCATCATCATAAATTGGCAGCTTATTCTCGAGCCCAGTCTCCCCAAGCGTCCTTAAGATATCCCGGACCTCGAACTAAGGAGGCATCGAGCCTCTCATCTTCTTCGCTTGTGTGGTCCATGAGTTTATCTTGATGTCACAAGTGTGGAAGTAAACTACAGCTGTATATCCAACCCTCCATGAATTCTTTTTGTTGCTTCTCTAGAGAGGCTCTCGCGTGCAGGGAAGGACTACCATGTGGCTGTTCATCCCCAGGGTAATTCTTCTGACCGTCGGGAACTCAGGGACGGCAACAGCCAGAACATTCCGCTAAAGTATAGTTTCCAGCTCCTTCTTCACGAATTCCAAACTCAAAACTCCTTTCCATGCCGGGATTCTCAAGACTTCCCTCTTGTCTCCTGCCACGAGAACTTGGGATAGGCCTCGATAGGACCTTCACGCTTGCCCCCCATTCTGCACTGCAGTTTTCCCCGGAAGTTGAACACCATCAGCTCAGTTTTTCACTTTCCCAAAAAGCACCGTTTCACTCATTCGTGCTCCCAAGTCTTCGTGCCTGCACCAGTTCAGTGCCGTCTCATCTAGAACGCGTATTAGTCTCACGTGCACTACCGAGTGCCGATATGCCACCACGGGCGGATCCGTGAAAGCGTACGTCAGTGCCGGTCCATAGATGCAGGTCACAACTTGCCCTAGACCCCTGATCATCCCCAATGGGTCAGACCTCATGGCCAGGCACAAGTCAGTCAAGAGAAGTCTGCCTCCGTTCGCCTCCCTCAACTCTTCTCTCGTCTTGGGATTCCTTTCCTCGCCCTTCGGATAGCGATTCTGCATTAGGCGGTATTCTACCAGCAACATTTTCAGTCCGGCAGCACACTTTTATGAATAGGTCTCCACACTCGGTTGAGCCTTTCTTACCGACAGCGGTTCCCCGTACTTCATCAATCGATGAAACGCCGTTAGTTCTCCATGGTTCAAGAGTACCAATGTCAAGAAACCATCAAATCAGAGCGTTTCCACACCCCTGCTGAACATATACGCCGGACCCATATTGAACAGGTATCTGGGGTAGACCAATTACAGGGCCAGTAAGAGGCTGATGGGCATATTTAGTAGTTCCTGCACGAATGCATCGAAGATGGTATTTTTCGCATAGAACACTCTGCCCATATACTCCTTTCCCCAGCATGGACTCAAGAATCTCAAAATTTCATGGTTTTTCCTGGTCTTCAATTCGCCTTTCGCGTGCTCCATCCAGAACCCTCCAA
Source organism: Symsagittifera roscoffensis (assembly GCF_963678635.1). Taxonomy (NCBI): domain Eukaryota; kingdom Metazoa; phylum Xenacoelomorpha; order Acoela; family Convolutidae; genus Symsagittifera; species Symsagittifera roscoffensis. The sequence continues at coordinate 81,039,504 of NC_087064.1, read as the reverse complement.
TGGTGACTTCAATGGCCGCCTTGAAAAATTTCCCTGTTTTCTGCCACTTCTAGTTGTCCCTCAAGAAACTCCCGTATCTGTTTGATGAGAGGTGAAGCACTCCCCCTCGTCTTGTCTGTAGCGTTCTGAAGTCTTGGGGTCAGAAACGGCCATCTACTTCTCTCTTGCCTCAAGCGGTAACCCATCGATTCTAGTTGCTTCTCAGCCGCGGCTACATTTTCCCTAGCTTTACTAGTGGAGCTCGTGATTGTCAGATCCCTGCTCCGGAACGACTGGCGTTAGATACCCTAGATGGTTTATTGCAGGGTGATCGTCCCTTATCTCCGGATTAAACTTCAGTTGCCGTGCGAGATTCGACACCTCAAGGAAGAGCGTCTCATCCAGCACAATCAAAATGTCCACCATTTCGTAGAATCTCCTCAGAACATGGGACACGTCTGCCCATGCCGCTGCCAGCTCCGATTTAAGAAGTCTCAAGTTGACTGGCTCCAGTTCGCGCTTAGGAGCGGCCATAATCATCCGCCATGCGTTACCTTCCGCTATCAAGATCAACATCGCATACACAAACTGCAAGGCCGGTGGCATGCTCGCCTAGCCCGGCGGTTTCGTAAAAACCACTCTCGTCTTTGTTCGAAATCGAGAAGCTACCAACTCTTGTACCTCGTGCATTGCGGCAAACAGTGTCTGGATTGCTCCCAGATCTTCTTGGGTGTTGGATCCCACCTCTTAGATGCTCTAGAAGCCCTGCCGCATGCAGGTGGTCGTTCGTTACCGCAAATAGCAACAGCTCAGGCTCGCAAGGCGTCTCCAATTTAATTGCCACCAGCAGGGTCAACATTTGATTCAGTTCTGCTCCAGGCAGCAGGTACACCAAGGTCTCTGGCCAGAACAACTTTGGAGACGTCCCCTCGATCCCGCCACGATGATCACCCTCGCTGCTCCTGGATTCGATCGATCGTATACTGCCAACGTTTTGGCTAACTGCGAGCTTCTACAGGGTTTTCCATACTTTGGGTCTTCGGTCAGCTTTGGACCTCCGTACACGACATCTGGGAGTCCCATTATTTCCGGCTCAAGAAGCTTTTCCACCATTCTCAGCTGTGCAGGAATCGCTACCCTGATTCTGCCTATACTTGTTTAGTGTTTCGCAGGTTCCGCTATGAGTCCTCGACTCCCCAGTTGCTTGAGGGGCCTGTAGTTGACTGGGCCCATTATCGAGTTCTGCGGAATCCCAGTTAAGTCTGCTGTCTACAACGTCCCAGCTCTCGAGAAATGTGCCTCGTGGGCCTTCAACCAATCCACGCAGTGGTGTCTGCTCAGGTCCTTGTGTGACACATTCTTGATCAGCAGGATCTCCGCCAACTCTTGCCTACATGCCAAATCTTCCAGGTTTAGATCCTTCACCCTCTCCAGATACTGTGCCTTGCTCGTCTCTCCTGGTCTCTCCACCTTCCTGTTGTCCACTACCACCGCCGAGGATACTACCGAGCTCTGGGGCGTGGATGATCCCGCCTCATCTCCTTCCATCGGCGTGGCTCCCAGTTGTCTGGTCCTGCTGCTCCTTGAGATGTCTCTCGAGTCGACTTTTCCTCTCAGACGGCCGGATAAGGGTCTAGCTGCGAAGAAGGGAGGTATTGGGGGTGGACCGAATGTAAACTGGGCTGTCTCTAGCATGTCTGACTCCAGCATGTTTATGTGTCTTTGGAAGACACCATTCAGCCACTCCAAGCCACTGACTCGAAGTGGATGCCATCCGAAGGCGCGTCATCCGGAAGGGAATGTTCCATCATGTTGGCCACGTCCAGCAAAATCTCACGGGAAGCACGCTCCTTTGCTAGATCTGTCTGATTATCTCGCTGAGACTGCGCACCTTATCATTCATTTCCCTCGCATGCTGGTCGGCCTTCATGGCCATCAAATGGTGAGTACCACTGGATCTAGATAAATCCTCAGTTCCTCAAGGATACAACTCATTTTTTCTTGCAGCCTCATTAACTTTCTCGGCTCCCCTCTGGACACGTCATTGGTTCCCATCAGCAGAGTGACCGTGTAAATCTTCACCATATCCAACATCTCCAGTGACGCCAACATCTGCGGCGTTGCAGCTCCAGAAAAACTCAAGACCCCCACTTGCCAATGTGACTGGATCCGCGTCAACAATCGTATCAAACTGTCCCCTATAATCAAGCGGACCGCATTCTCAGGTATCCTTGGCTGTGTGTAGTATTCAGCCCAAGCGCTTCATGGAAAGCATCCCTCCTTTCTCGTTGTGCCGCCGTCAAGTCCATTCGGTTTTGTCTGTGTTTTCCTTGTAGCTTGCAATTATTACATTCCTGACTGGATGACCTCTCCAGATGGGAGGTCGCTCCTCTCGCGCTGAATTGTCGCGAGCCTTTGACTGCAACCTCTCTTGTAGCTCCTTGAGACGTGATGAACCCGCCCGGTCTGACTACCACCCGTTGAGCTGGGAGTGTATCCCGGCAGCGCGATTTCCATCGAAGGCCGGATCGGCTTCGTCTCTAGACCACGCACGGAGGGAACCGGCTCGGGTATTGTACATGCATCCAGACCCTCATACATATGTTTTTGAGCTACTCGGTCCAGGTTAAATCGACCAATCGATCGGGGAACCTCATCCACCTCCATCCGCAACTCCGGTCACGATCCAGTGACAGCTGGCTCAGTCGTCGTCTTCTTCTTTTCTTTCCCACTGGCGACCGCTTGCTGCCTCCTCTGTAGTCGCTCCAGTTGTGATTTTATCTGGTCACGATTGGCTACGCTTTCTTGTAGCCTCTGCTCTTGTACTCGTTCTGCCATCAGCAGATCCCGATCAAGAATGGCCTTGTCTCGCTCAAGTATCGCCTGCTCGCTCAAGTATACTAGCTTGGCTTGATCCCTCTCAAGATTCGCCTGATCCCTATCATGAATGGCTTTGTCCCGTTCCCTTTGGGCCCTTTCCAACTCTCTCCTCATACTGCCGGCCGAGATCCGGATACGACTCCTCTGTTTGTTGCGAGCGGAACTTCGACGGTGGCTTGCTCGTGGACTGAGTCGCTGTTACCGCTGGAGGCCTGGTCGTAAATGAAAATTCTCCCGCACCATATTCCGTGTCGCTACCCAAGCCAGGGTTTCTCGCAAGGTCATGCCCTCTGAGGCCTCCGTCCACATTCCAGGATATCCATCTGGTTTGCTCCTGGTTTGATACTCCGTCTGAGGTGTATCCCACCATCAACACGGCTTCCGCCGCTGACTCCCTGCATTCGCCTTGTGCTTCCAGTTGCTGGATGGCGTTCAACATCACCGCCAGTCTCTCATCCACTAGTGTATAGTCAAGGTCCCTCGAGCGCTTGTACAGCTCGTCGAGGGTAGGCTTTCTGAGCGCTGCTGGCATAGACTTTCAGAAGCGATCCGCCATCGTTACTGTACCTTTAAGCGATCTCGCGTATCAACCAACTCAAGAAGTACTCTACCAAATAGACTCAAGAATTACCCTACCAGTTAGACTCAAGAAGTGCCCCCCCAAGTAACACTTGAGAAATGTTTCTTTCTGGTATTGCTAGTGGAGAACTTGTTCAAGATCTCCCGTTTTAATCGAATGAGTGTTGCTTGATTGTCAATTCAATTTTGCAAATCAACCTGAAAAAAAATTGTTTTTATACTAAGATTCCTTTGCTCATGTCTAACCTAAGCCCCCAATTAATACTTTTAAGACATTGCCTTAACAATTCCAGTAAAATGATTCAGTTTGGATGTTAAAAACATGCAGATTCATTTTATATTTTAGCACCATTAATTCTCCAGATTTCAATTGTCGTGCCAATAACATTAAAATTTATCTATTTGACTCGTGTCCCCCTTTTACCTAGCTCGAGAACCCTGTGCCTCCCAACTCAAGATTTCCATGTCCATTCAAGCTCAGGTGATACTCAAGTAGTACTTCTTGTGCAGGTGCACCATTATCTCCGTCTCTGCAAAGACCACGTGTAGGATGGCATACAATTCCCTAGGGTTCAACATGCCCGTTTGGGTTGTAGACCGGCATCGAGACCAGTATTCCTCTTTCGACCATGAAGTCCCTCAGCCTCGTTTGTGCCAACATCACGTGTTCGGGGTCTATCGTGTTTCTTTCATTGACCCTTGTAACCAAAAAGCACAGGTATTTATCCGGAACTTGTGACACTGAGGGAGGAAGCGCAGCCTTTCCTCTCAACCCCGGACTCTGCCTAAATAGAAACTCCAGATTTTGACATTCCGTCTTAAAGTCGGCCACTAGTCTCGTTTTGAAGCTCATGTCTGCCGTTATGCAGATCGCGCTTGTCCTATCTGACAAGATGAAGTCGCTGTCCGCGATCAGGATGTTCTCTGAATTTTCATTGGGTATTTCATATTTTGTCTTGAAGTTTCTCCCTATGGTAGGCTCAGCTTCCTCCTGATTAATTCCAACCCGTTGGTCTCTCTCACTTCCCTGGGCTTCTTTATCATCAAATTTTCGGTGTGGGTAAGTCCTACCCCCACTCTCCAGACAAAAATATTTATCGACGTCCTCGTCGATGATGCTGGGTCAAAAATTCCGGTGGCATGTCCAATGGCCGGTTGGTGGAAGTCCGACCAAAAAGCTGATCTTTTGTCTTCACATGTTTATCTGCTGACACATCGACCTGCTGGATACTTTGCATTTCTTCTCCTTTATTTTTGAGGTTATACATCCATTCCAGTATCCTCAGGTTTGTATTTTCCCTCCTTTCTATCTCACTCTGCTCCTGGTCTTTTTCTCGCTCTGGTACTGAGTGATCCTCCTGCAAGGAGTGCTCGCCGTCGTTGATGATTTGCCACTCTTCATCGGCTACCAGCTCGCCCACATTCACTAACTCCTCGCCTATCTCCTCGGGTTGTATCTTATCAATCAAGAAGTCATCACCATACCTGTTGTATCTCATGCCTGTCCGCTTGCGATTGCCGTTTCTACTAGTAGATACTCGATTCTTCCATTTTCTGTGGTACACACCAGTCCTCCGGAGATGACACATTAGGTTTCAGATTTTCATAGTGCGCTGCACGCCCTGTACTAAAGCGATAGAACAGACCCTGCTGGTGTACCTCCGTTATCATAAACGGTCCTCTCCATCTCTTTAGCAAATTTTTCGTGCCCTTTGGAGGTATGTTGTTCTGGAACACCCAGACATATTGTCCCACTGCATACGGTTTCGCCTGAAGTTTTTTCCATCATACTTTTTCCGCTGCCTCATCTGTGCTTGCGCCGTGTTCCTTCTGCAGAGCTCGTTCAATTCCTGTTGTCTCTTGACAGCTTCCTTGACATACGCCTGAGGCGACGTCTTTTTTTCCCTTCGTATTCTGGATAGAAGAATGTCAGGGGCATTGCTCTTTCCTGTCAGTTAAATTCATCAAAGGGTTGATCCCTGTTGTTGAGTGTTGCGTGCTGTTGTACGCGCCTACCACTTGCGGCAGATATTTATCTCAGTCTATTATGTATCTTGAATAATACACCCTGAGCATATTCACCAGCGTTCTGTTCTGCCTCTCCACTAATCCGTTGGTCGGAGGATGGTAAGTTGGTGAATGTGTTTGAGCAATGTGCGATCTCCTCGTCAACTCTTTTGTCAAGTCCCCCACGAAAGCTTTCCCATTATCCGATTGGAATGTCATCGGACAACAATATCGTGATATCCAATGCGTTATCAAATAGTCACAAGTCTCTTCCGCTGAGGCTGTCTGACATGGCACCGCTTCCGCCAACTTCGTAAAGTGATCTATTATAACCAGTATTTGATTGTATCCCGAGTCAGTCATGAAGATCTTCTGATGGGCTATGTGCACGACTTCGTTAAATTCCGAGCTCTCTGCGGACTTGAGTGGGAACTTCATTTTTCTAGGGTCTTTCACTTGTAAACACGACAGACATGCGTTTACCCACCTTTCGCAAGCCTTTCTCAACCCTGGCCAATCAAATCTGTGTAGTATTCTTTGTTATACCTTGTCTATCCCCTGATGTCCCATCTGGTCGTGCGATCTGAACAACACTTCCGTCTGGTATAGCTGTGGTAGTATGATGAGATGATGTTTGTGCAATATCTTCTCTTCAATTTTTCTTCTACAGGCTACCACACCATCAGCTGTGTGGTAGAGTAAATCAATTCTCTCTTTGTGGAACTGGCTCAAGATCTTGTAACTATCTTCCTCCAGGTCCCCTTTATCTTTGACACCAGTTGGGATCCATTTGGAGGGGTTGCTTGTCATCTTGTCATTCTTCTCGGCTCGTATCAGATCCGACAGTCTATATCTCGCTTTGACGTGTTCCTTCAATGCCATCATCTGACCATTCAGTTCTCCAGGACTATGGATATCGTCTCTTAGCTTGACGTAAACTATCCTTCTCAAGACCTCCCTGTCATCATCTGGCACCAGGTTTGTTCTGACATTTGAATTGCACGATAGCTCCCTGAACGGTTTCCTTGATATTGCAATTTTCTCAAGCTCTTCTCCTCCGTACACCTCCTGTTGATCTAGATTGTACGTTCCTGAAGAAGGGTCAGTTTGTAGTTCCCTGTCGCGGTGCCTCATTTTCTCTTCTGCCAATATCATGCAAAGACTATCTTGGTCATCGCCACTCTTCTCTGAGTCTTCATCCCATTCATCGTACTCCCCGGAAAATTTCTCTTCTTCAGCGTGTTCTTCTGATGTCGGCACTCTCCGGACTCTTGACCAGGTCCAAGGTGTTCGGTCTCCTCCCTGAATGACACTTTCTTCTTTCGAAGCGTAGTCCGCCTCAGTATCTCTTCTCGGATTTTCTCAACCAATGTCTGCACAATTTCCTTGTCCTCGGGTTGTTTTTTTTTCAACGAGTCGTCGCCACGAGCTGCTTCTCTTCTTCTCAGTATTGTGACCTCTGGTTCGTCTTTTTTATTGCTCCGGACTACGGGTTTATCGTCTGCTAGCTTCTCGAGTAATTCCTTCAAGTCCTCACCTATCTTCACCCTTCCTGTCTCTACTTCATTGAGATCGTAGCCTTTTGCCTTTAGTGTTTCCCTCACTATTTTCGACTTGAGCATTACTTCCATTGTTATCCCTGGTTTCTACTTCCATTGTTATCCCCATCTTTGATTTCTGGCCTGTCCGCCTCCCTTTGCTCCTGTCTATCGTAGAATTCCGTCTTTTTACTCAAGCTATCGGCATTTTGATATTTGTCTCTAGTCGCTCGATGTGGTCCTCTAGAGTAGGTGTCGCTATTACCACGTCATCCACGTAGCTTATCACAGGGTTGCCATATTTCTTCGTTACACTTGTCAATGCATGTGCCATCAATCGTTGAAACGTAGCCGTGGCATTGCAAAGGCCGAAGGGCATCTTCTTCCATTGAAACAGCCCCAGCTCGCAAGCAAACCCTGTCTTGTCCCTGTCCTGCTTCATCAGTGGTACCTGCCAAAAAGCCGACCCTGAGCCAAGGGTTGTGAAAAATTTTGCATCCCCTAATTTTGAGAGGCTCTCATCATTCCTAGGTATGGGATAGGCATCCTTCACCGTGACGGAGTTCAGATACCGAAAGTCACAACAAAACCTTTGTTGGTCTCTTTTCTTCTTAGCCATCACTACTCCACAAGCCCACGGTGATTTGGATGGTTCTATCCTATCATACTCTAGCAAGGGTTTCTTTTCTACAAGCATCCGATTTGTTCGGGGTCATACGCCTCGCCCCCTCCCTGTGTGGTACAGCGGACTCCTCAAGCTCAATTTCATGTTCAACGAAGTTACAACATCCAATGTCTGCTTTATGTTTCGAAATAACATCCTCGTTCTGATCTAGTACATCCTTGATGGCTTCGAGCTGTTCGTCCGTCACCTTACCCCTCAAGTGCTCTATCTCCCGTAGTGTCGGTTTATCAATTTCCAATTCTTCTAGTGTGGGTATTTCCGGAAAGTTCGAACAGCTCGAAAGTCCATCGTCTGTCTCTGACTTAAGCGACTTCACGAGACCTGATGAATGTTTTATTTTCTTCAATCTTCTCAAGATACAATTCTTATCCCTATGATTCGGGCAATCAAGAACTCTATTTTTTTTTGCATTTTCAGTCATTTCATATCGAGTTTTCACAGGTAGAGCATATACCAGTTTCCTTCCCCTCTGGATTAGGATTGTAATATCAAGAGTATTCAACAAGACACTGACGCAGAGGCCGCTCTTGGTTATCGAATACGATCTTCCTAAATTAGAATCACTTTGACTATTCGGATTTGGGACTATTTTAACTTGTTTTTTGTCACTTAGTTCATAACAATTTTTCATCCGCAAACTTACTATTACCGCTTCATTTGCTTTCAGCCTTACCCTCCTACTCAATAATACTGGAGCCTTATTTTCTTTCGCCATTATCAAATTTACCGGTTTAATTACGTACTTCTATTCCGGGTTCCGAATCCTGAACACCGCATTGTTAAGATCAATTGTTACGTCAAAATTTCTGATGAAATCTCTGCCTAAAATGAATTGGTCAGACTCATCTAGATTTTCTACCACAAGAAAGCTCATCCACAGGTTACGTTCCCCCAGATTGAAGGCTATTATTGGTGTCCTACCTAGTACCCGCAGCGCCCCTTTGTTTGCAGCTGACAGCCGTATTCTCGAGTTTATCAAGTCATCTCCGTCGATGCCCATTCTTTTCCATGTTTCGATTGGTATGACGCTCAAGACCGCTCCTGTTTCCAATAACCCACGCAGTTGAGTCTTCCTTCCGCTTATGTCTATTATCTGGGCAGATACATCTGCTTCTGACCCGATATGCATTTTATCTTCTTCTAACATAACAGATTATCCAATCGATCTGACTTTTACTTCTTCTCTACCCACATAGATTTGTCCGGCTAGATCTTCATCACGCGTTATCATGGTTTTCGTGTAGATGTTTATTCCATCTATATTCAGCATTACCTCGTGTGGACCATAGGCTTCTGTGTTTTTGTTGTCTATGCGAACTGATTTGCTGCCACCTCTTGTGAGTAGTATCCTCAAGGCTCTGGGAGGTGTTTGCAGGCTTATCGTACTCAAGTAATCTGCGCACACATCAATGTGCATTATCGTCTGGTCGCTCGGGTCACTCAGGTTTCTTGTTACTTCGTGACCGCCCACTGTGATTATTGACATTATTCTCGCCCAAATGTTCGTTATGCCAAATCCAAATGTTTTTCCCGTCACCATTTTTAGAGTGTTGCAATTACCCCTGTTCATTGCATTCTCTCCGGTTTCTGACACTGGCCTTGTCTCGCAGAGTGTCTCGTTCAATCTCTGCTTTTCTATCTCCTGCTTCACCCGTTGCTCGATTTCTTTTGTCGCTAAGTCTTGCTTCACTTTGTTGATCGCCTCTGCAGTTGCTTTCTCATAGTTTATTTCCAATGAATTCCTGGTCTCAGCCTCCGTGGCAGCTTTGACTTGCGTTACGGTTTTCACCGTCTTTGTTGATAGTTCACCACTTGCTGCCTCCGTATTCTTCAAGTCAACTTCGGCTTGTCGATTCCTCGTATTTTGTAACGCAGCCAGTGCTAGTTTGTGTTTGGGATGATTTTGATTTTTCACCACCTCCCAAAACAACGGACAGTCCATCTTGAAATGGCCCTCTTGATTACAGAAGAAGCACCTCGCGCCTATCTTGGTGATTAAGCCACTATGAAATTCATGTTCTTCCGTTTGGCTCAAATCTTCTTCATCTGGCGCGTATCCCAGGCTTTTCATGCCTTGTTTGTACGTCGTGCAGTCAGCAACATGATGATCCGCTTATCCACAATTTGCGCATGACCGACCTTTATCCATGTCGTTTCTAGGTTTGTACCATGACAACCTTTGTGGTTGGCTTTCCCCTTGCATATTCCTGCCTTCTGAGAACAAGTATTTTTCATCAACATGTACTCTCTAGATTTTGTCTCGTCTCCTCTGGGGTTGGTGCATTATCCTTTGATAGTTTATTATACGTTGCCAACATCGTTCTCAAGTCGTCACTCTTCATCCCGTCGATAAACTTTGAGGCGATGCTGAAATTTCTTCTGTTTGTCGACTCTTCCGGATCGCTCCTTCTTCTCACGCTCTCAAAATCATCCAGGAACCGATCGATCGACTCGTCGTCCCTCCGTCTTCTTTTTTCAAATCTCATCATCGCTTGGTGACCCTTCATTCCTGATCCGAATCGGTTCAACAGTATTTCGAAGATTTTGTTCGCCGTATCGCGCTCCTCCTCTTTTTTCGCTACTACGCATTTTAACGCTGTGCGCTTCAGAATGCTCAACATCGCTGTGCAGGCCTACCTTTCGTCATTCAAGTTGTCTTAATCTAAATGTAGTCTCATGACTTCTACCCATGTGTCAATGCAGCCATCCGAAACATCTTTGAACTCTTTGGGTTTCTTGAAGGTCTTTCTGGATTTACCACTTCTGTCACTTGATTCTGTGTTCCTTGTTGCGAACGCTTCAAGTGTCTTGTTCATCTTTTTCCCAGGTGCTCGCCCATGTCATGGCGTCAGGTGCTACATTAGCGTGTGTGCTGGAGTCCCCTGGCGCATTTGTCGAGTTTGAGGTTCCACCCTTCATAATGATCTTGGACTCTCCTGCCCCTGTGCTAGTTGCAATCCGGGGTAACGGTGTAGACTCCCGTTTATTCCGTTGCGGTTCTATAAAGTCGACTCTGGTGCCTTGTGGTCTGTCTGCTACCAGTTTGTCCTGTACTATAGAGTTTCTCAAGAGAGCATCCAGTTTGGACTGTATGGCACAAGAACTTTCAGCTTGGTCTTTGCTCATTGTGTCCATTCTGGTCTCTAGATTCCACAACTTGTCACTCACGGTGTCGTACCGTTGCTTCATTTCTTGCATATCCCTTTTGATATGTTTCTCCCGCTCTTTGTCGGTAGCCTCTACCTTGTCCGACATCTGCTTTAACTTTTCTTCCGTCGCCCTTGCCAGGTTCAAGCAGTTGTCTAGGTTCTCATTCTTGATGTATAATATTTTCCTTTTTAGCTCGTGGCGATCCTCCTCGCTGTACTTCAGTTTCTTGTCAATCTGCTCCAACTTTGCCATCAAGTCGCCCAGCTCAAGCGAAATTGTTTTTTTCTTGGTTAGCCGCTGCTCCATGTGTGACCTGCTCTTCGTCTTGTTTGGCCTCTGTTGTTTAGCGGAAACTGTTCCAAATGTTTTGCTTTTATCTGTCGTTGGTATCGCCTCTTCTTTCTCTCCTGGTTTCATTCCGACCATCACTGCAATCCTCTCTGTGAACGACGTTCTTTTTGTTTGAGAATCGTCTTTTATCGTTTCCGGCGTGTTGCTTGTTGTGTCTTCTGCAATGTCAATTGGTGAGAACTCTATCGTCCTCTTTTCTTGTTCTTCTGCATTCGTCATTGGTGTTGATTCCGTCGTATTTCTTTCCACCCCGTCAATACTCTGATCTGGTTTCTCAAGATCGGTTTCTGTAGCGGGTACAGTTGGTTCTTCCACTGCTTTCGCCTTAGCCCTATGCTCCTTTATGCTTCTTGTATTGACCATGTTTACTGAAATGTTCATTTTCATTACTTTCGGGTTTGATAGTGTTCTTTTCCGTTGCGACGAGGTTTGATTTTGTTTTGGTCCTGTTGTCTTTCTTTCGGTTATCGATACCCTACTCCGTTTTATGATTTTTAAATACATTTTTTTTTTTTACAATTATAATATTTACAAGTCCCTGTTGTAAAATCCGATTGCAATTTTATATATGTAAAAAATATATATATTTTGTGTTTTAAAAGCTAAAATCAGTCGAATTAGTCTATATCAGCTTTGAATCTAAATCAATTTCAGTCCTCAGGACCCTTCGTTCAAGCGTTGGAAAACTTCGTTATTGTCCCCGGATTCTTCTGAACCCTCCTAGGACCCTTTGCTCAAGTGTTGGGACTGTCACAGGACTTCTCTGAACCCTCCTAGGAGACTTCGCTCAAGTGTTGGGATACTTCGTTACTCCCAGGACTTTTCTACTTTTCTTAACCCTCCTAGGACCCTTCGCTCAAGTGTTGGGATACCTCGTACTGTCCCAGGACCTCTCGCTCAAGTGTTGGGATACTTCGTACTGTCCCAAGACCCCTCGCACCAGTGTTGGGACACTTCACACTGTCCCAGGACCTCTTGCTCAAGTGTTGGGACACTTAGTATTGTCCCAAGACACCTCGCAACAGTGTTGGGGCACTTCGCACCGTCCCAGGACATCCCGCTCAAGTGTTGGGACACTTCGTACTATCCCAGGACCCCTCGCACCAGTGTTGGGACACTTCGCACTCTCCCAAGACCTCCTGCTCAAGTGTTGGGACACTTCGCACTGTCCCAAGACCTCCTGCTGAAGTGTTGGGACACTTCGCACTGTCCCAGGACTTCTCGTTTATGTGTTGGGACACTTCGCACTGTCCCAAGACCTCCTGCTTAAGTGTTGGGAAACTTCGCACTATCCCAAGACCTCCTGCTCAAGTGTTGGGACGCTTCCCACTGTCCCGGGACTTCGCGCTCAAGTGTTGGGACACTTCGTACCGTCCCAAGATCCCTCGCACCAGTGTTGGGACACTTCGCACTGTCCCAAGACCTCAAGTGTTGGAACACTTCGCACTGTCCCAGGACTTCTCGCACCAGTGGTTCTAACATATCATGCTCTAGTAATGTCTTTATTTCTTTCCTACATGCATCCGATTTGTGTGGGGTCATGCGCCTCGCCCCCTCCCTGTGCGGCACCGCAGACTCTTCAAGCTCTATTTCATGCTCAACAAAATTACAGCATTCAATGTCTGCCTTATGTGTCGAAAAAACGTCCGCGTTCCGCTCTAGTACGTCCTTGATGGCTTCGAGCTGTTCATCCGTTACCTTACCACTTACGTGTTCTATTTCAGGTAAAACTGGTTTATCCATTTCCATTTTCTCTAGTGTTGGTCTTTCTGGGAAGTTCGAACAGCTCGAGAGTCCATTATCTGTATCTGACTTAAGTGACTTTACAAGACCTGATGAGTGTTTTATTTTCTTTAATCGTCTCAAGATTATGTTCTTTAATCGTCTCATCGTCTATGATTGGGACATTCAAGTACTTCATTTTCTTTTGCATTTTCAGTCATTTCATATCGAGTTTTCACCGGTAAAGCATACTTTTCACACGTAAAGTTTTCTTCCCCCTCTGGATTGTTATTGGTATGTCAAGAGTATTCACTGGACCCAAGAACCCTCTTACAAGGGTTGGGACACTTCGGACTGTCCCAAGACCTCCCTTACAAGTGTTGGGACAGTCGGATATGTTGTTCCTCGGTGATGGTACAGTCGGATCTGTTGTTTTCGGTGTTGGGACACTTAGATCACTGTCCCTAGTTCCACCTCTTGAGCTTTGATATTAAAAATCCACCCAAAACCCAATCCTACTAATCAAAAGTTTTACCTACTAACCCCCCCGAAATTACCTTCCCTTTCTTAATCAATGCAAGTCGAAACACGACTTGTTAGTAAGTGTCTTCTGATCTCCAATTCGTTAAAACCCAATAAAATTAGATCCGAAAACGTAAAAAAATCTAGCTGAGAAAAATGATAAAAACAGAAAGACAAGTACACCCAAAATTCAAAGGCGACCAATGTCGTCTTTTTGTTTTAAAAAAAAAATGTCTGGTTGTCACGCGTTTTCCTCCCCCCTCACTAATGATCTTATGGGGTATTCTCCTTTCGGGTTCCAAAAACTGTCTATTTCCGATCCCCCCCACCCGATCCGACCAGGTTACCTATCTCCATTTGGTCATAAATTTAGATATCCTCTCTTGTTTTGAGTCTAAAGATGGATCGTTTGTATCGATTGTATAGTTACTATAATGTGTCCCCCCTTTTTACAAATTGCAGCGGCCAACCTCTATCCTAACCAACCCTCCTTCCAACCTCCCCCTATCTGGACCCGCACTCAAGCCGAAAATTACCCTAAGCGCGATGGGTACTAAAACTCTCGAGAGAAAACCGTAGAACCTGTTTCCAAGCTCTGCTCAACTAAAAACGTTTCCTCAAAACGGTGAATATTCGCTTATCCAAGTGTACACCTATTTTCTAAAACGTAAAGTGGATTTTAAAGATACCGGTTTGACCTAACAGAAACTCCGTCAACCTTCTTCCGTTTGCCCTGATGGATCAACCTAAAAACTCTCCCTAACTCAACATAACAATATGAAACACACTCAAGAAATTTAAATTGGGAACTTACATACCAGCACGACCTCTAGAGTTGAGTAACTAAATTAAAAAGTAACTCTAGCATAAATGGGGTAATCAAGTTTAACTCAAGAAATTTTGAATAAGTCAGTTTTAACTCAAGGGACAAGTTTTGGTTCTGGACCATTGGGAGAATTCGGTTGTCCACCTCTCCACCGAAGGTTCACTCTGTCCAACTTCTTATATATCTCTTCTTTACCCACGATCCCTCTGCCTTCTGTTTCGATTAAGACAGCTCTACTCTCGTTCGAATTATGTATCAGAAATTGCGAATAGCAATTTTTGACTACTTTCCCGCGATTGTAGTTCGATTCTACTGATCTTATTTTTTTGATATTTTCAGTTGTCGCGAGAAACTTGAGCATGACATATTCAATTCGAATTTTTAAAAAATCCATTTCACCCCAAATCTTTTGCGTTGCTCAAGGTCAAACTTCCAAATATGACCGACTGGCACAAAACTAAAGAAGTGAAACTGATTGCTAAGCAAGTAGCACAGTATGCGCCGACCACAAAATAAACCTATATATGTTTTTTTTTGCAAATTGTCATTTTTTTAATGTTCGTTGGAACGGAGTAGATTGGATAAAAGAATACGCATTTCTGACTTCGTAAGTTTTTGTAATTTTGTAATTAAAAAGGTAAAAATGTTGTAAACAGTTGCGTAATTGAAGCCTGCTTGCTTGCTTTATTCTTTCAGAGTAAGACCAAAAATGAGAAATTTAAAACCTGGCTTGTCTCAACCGCGGAGTTTTCTTGGAAATTTTTTAACAGGGTTCGAATCGCGTCTCTTATATGATATATCACTCGACGCCTTTCGAAGATTATTTGTGGTATCTGATTTTCCGTCGAAAACAAACAATCGAAAAAACTAAACACACCCGACGATAAAGTTTCGCCTCACTTTCAATGCTCAGAAACAAAATCGAATCTGTTGGTAAGTACAACCTCAAGGTAAGTTTTTGTTTTAGTTCAAAATATGGTGAAACTGACAGCCAAAGACCGTGCCCAGGCTACGGTCAAAACTTACGATATGAAAACATCACTCGAAGCCGAAGATAAAATATCAAGAGAATCTGTCAAGAGCCAGCGAAGGAATAGAGAGGTCAGATTACGGGCGAATTACAATATAATGATTCTGAAGAAAAAAGCTAAAAAACTGAGGAATCAAGAACGACAAAAACTGCGAGAAGATCATGGGGAGGTCCTATATCCGAAAATGGAGCCAAATACTATTGAATCTTTACGAGTACCGGATCCAACTTTTGAAGAGAACTTAACACAAGAGCAGTTAGAAACTGAAAAGAAAGATGAAACCTTGGAGTACTTTATGAATGGTTACAAACCCAAGTTGCTGATTACGTGCCCTTATTACCCTTCCAAAGCAACTAGAATGTTCTGTCGTGAAATGCTAAATGTTTTCCCCAACTCAACATTGATTTATAGAAAAGCGACTCAGTTGTCTCGGGTGTGCCTCGATGCACATAAAAAGGGATTCACTGATATTTTGGACGTATTTGTACCAAGAAAAGCAAAATTACCTACTAGTTTGATCTACGCTCATCTACCAGAAGGGCCCACCGTTCACTTCCGTTTATCGGGCATAACGTTTATGAAGGATCTTCCTGATAAGTTTCCGGCAGCACCGAATAACCCTGAACTTATTCTGACTAATTTTAAAACAGCACAGGGAAGAAGAATTGCTCGACTTTTTGCAATATTGTTCCCAAGTGATCCTGATTTTCGAAAAAGACAAGTGATCGCATTTCATAATCAGAGAGACTTCATTTTCTTCCGGAGATATAAATACGCTTTCAGAAAAGAAGGCGAAAAAGTAGTTTTGAAAGAAGTGGGACCGCGTTTTACTCTTAAAAACCGAAAACTATTGAAAGGATTGCCTAAATTTGACAACAAAAATGTTGAATATGAATACAACCCGCACGTATTTGTAAAGAATAAAAAGACGTTTGCAAATTAAAATTTGCTCAATTGTACGATTTGAATTTACAGTAGGGGTCTTTTTTCTCAAGAAGATAGTTGACGGGGTAGATGCTCCCAGGGTAGATTACTCAACCTGATATTACCTATTTTGCGTCTCGGAACTCAAATGGTCAGTCTTAAAAACAGAATAGCGCTTTTTTCATCTTAATCAAATCGATTCGTAGACTTTGTTGGGTCTAGGACAACAAGCCGACGGGACTTCAAGCCGAAGGGACTTCAAGCCGAAATTAAAACTTTACAAGCACCTCAAAACACTATTTTATCATCTGTAAAACGTTATTTTTCAGAAATTTTGGTAAGTTTAGTCCATTAAAAGCGTTATTCATGACAATGCACCACTTGAGATTGGCATCCGTTAATAACATCAGCCGGTTTTTGAAATGCATAAATTATAAACATGAAAAATGCCTTCAACCATGTTTTACTTTTCAACTTTCCGAAACTTTGGACGCTTAAATTTTATGAAAACGCCAATAACTTGTGAAGAAAGATCATGAAATTCAGAAATTCTTCAAAAAAAGTTTTCAAATTAATCATATTTCACGAGTTTATAAGGAACTATTCGGCTTGAAGTCCCTAATTTTACGATTCGGCTTGAAGTCCCGTCGGCTTGATGCCCGGCACCCGACTTTGTTCGGTGAAGAAGATTTTGTTTCGCAGAATCAATGATTTATTGTCAATTTGACACGTCAAATAAGCATTTTGAACGGCGTTCACGTAATGTTTGGGAATTCATTGGGTCAACGTTTCGAGCCAGACCAAGACCTATTTTTTGCCAGCTGAAGCTTTTCTGCTTTGATTTCACTGAGTGCTTTCGTAATAGACAGCTAGACTAGACTCTTTTCCCGTAAATAACTTTTCTAACAAATCTGAGAAGATTTAATGTTTCATTTTGAAACCAAAGTTTTTCAGGCACCTTCCCACGTGGTCTTGTGTTAAAGCGCGTGTCTTGAGGTCTTAATTTTTGCTATTTGATCCACTGCCGGACCTTGTTTCCTTGAGACGTTCGGAAATGATAATTTTTCCAGGGAATCAGGAATTACCGGACTATCGATTGTCTGCTTGTTTTGTGGCGGCTCAATTTTCCAAAGCATGGAATTTACTGCTGATTTGATCAAAGTTTATCATTCTGTAGTTTGTAATTTTTTTTAACCTTGATTTTCTATGATTTCCTTTTTGTGTGTTCATATAGCTGGGACTTTTCGTATATCGTCTTAGTTGCCGTATGTTGCGTCTTTTCAACGGTAGAAATAGATTTTTCTGCTTTTTTTGTGTTTCATGAGGGTTGAGGCGTAAAAAGAAATTTTCAAAAGTAAAAATAAGGTTTAATTTCAAAAGTAAAAATAAGTTAAAAAAATGAGGCGTATAGAAGAGAATTTTTGCATGATCGCTTACAAGCCATTCCTTTGCCTCGCAAAGTGTCAGAAATAAAAGATACCAAACAAATAATTGCGTTTTTTTTTTACAAGCGATCCTGTTATCTAGAAAGAGTTTGTTTCTTCAAGTATGGTAACAACTTCAACAAAACATAACTGGCAAGTAAGTAATTTAGCGCGGGAAAGAGTAGCCAAAAAAACATTGTATTGCCCTTTAATAGGCTACCCTATAGTTAAGCGCATACAGTTAACTAAATTATCAACCATTAAAATTTTAAGCAAATTAATTTCCTTATTTGAAATCTATTTATCGAAAATAGCAAGCAAGTTAAAACAAGCCAAAGCTAATGATACTGCCAATTTGGTAAGAATTTTGAAACCTAGATATTTCAAGACAACATGAAATAAAATGGCAATAAACGAAAAAAAACAGAAGAAAACATGATTTTTCAAATAGTTTTAAACCAGCGTTATCTCAAAACTCAACGAATTAAAGAATTTTCACAAAGAAAGCGAGAGGAATCCGAACATCCTGTAATTTAATATCTATAAATTTGATAATCTTTGAATCTAAGTTAATGAACAAAACTTCAAATATCTTTTGAACTCAATTGTTAAAATTTTTGGGCATAAGTTGATTTTGACATAATATATTTAGGAGCTTAGCACCTCTATCGTGCAAGATAGTGTGTTTAATTTTTTGCTCAGAGGTTTGTTCACTAAAATATGGCTAGTTCAAATAAAAACTTGATTCAGAAAGTTATTAGCATAAAGATTGTTGAAGGAGCGCATGCAAAATTGAAAAGTTCATACACAAAAAAAATCAAGGTCAGAAAGAATTTTGTTGATTAAACTCCTCCGAAACGCTACCTAATTTTCGTTTGAAATTTTAATTTTAATAAGCTTCTTCGGAGAAAGAAGATCGAATTTAGGGTTGAAACAGCAGTGCAACCATATACCAGCAGTCCGTATTAAATAACTGGCTTGACGTTGGAATTATAATATTTTATTCTGATCTGTCTAGGTACAAAATTTCCTATCTAGAGGACAGTTCCACAATGCAAACCCAACTTAGTTTTGATTAAAGCAACGATAACCGATTATCAACCAAAAAAGCTAGATGCTCCCATAATGCGTTAGGACAATACATATCATATTTAGCAACACGCAGTCTCAAAGTCTCAGCATCTATCTTTTATTTTTTTGAGCGAGACAATTCCAGCCATTTTAAAAAGTCCCCATGTTGAAATGTTTAAGCATGTTTTGCTATCTCCACAATTTTTAGCTACAGTATCTTTTGAATAGCTATGCTGTGCAAGTAGGTTTAATCGTTACTGCTAACCTGCGGGTTTTCATCAAGAATCGGTTTTGTGCGTAATCGCTTTTTTATTTATTTAAGCGTCCCTGTTTCAGCTAAATGGTGCTGACCAAGGTGTTTTATTTCACACTTTTATATCTTTTTTGTAAATGCTTGGCGATAAGTTTTCGATAATCTGCTTTTTTCAGATTCTACTTTTTACTAATACTACTGGTTTTGGGCCTTAGTTTTAGTTTTCAAAGCTGAATGGCACATGGGCTCAGTTAGGTGTCCGCTGTCGAAAAAGCCTTCATCCTGCACTGCGGGTTTTATAGAGGCTATAGGAACATGGCAGTTAGAAGCAGTAACCGTAAAGTGAACAAGTTCAGGAAAGTTAATTGAACTGGCTACGAGGGCTTACGACTAGCTGTTTTTCGGTTCAAGTTTATTTCGGCAGAGATTGTTGTGGCTGGAAAAAGTTGATTTTACCGTTTCAAATATGGTTGATTGACAGCGCAGGACTACGAAAAGATATCTAATGTCAGATTTGTCATTAGTAGCATTCTGTTAGAGGCTTTTAAACTGATTTTTTTTAAATTATTGTTTAGTTTCCAGTTAATTTTTTTACTTCAAAAATCTATTTGTCCTGATTGAGTGATTCATTTTGTCCCATCCTGAATGATTTAGGATTGAGAAGAAACATAAGTCAATCAATTTTTAGAGTATTTTTATGTTTGTAAAAAAAGCTTAGCAGTGATTCGTTCATTAGAGTTCAAAAAGGTTCGCAGCTGTTCCTTGGTTTTTTTAAAAAGTGAATTGTTTTCCCTTTGTTTTTTTTTCATCTATTCAACAAATTGCTATGCAGTAGTTTGTTCTTTTTAAATATATAATTTGAATATGGTTATTAACTGCTTTTTTCCGTTCTGTTCTTTTCTCATGCGTTGCACTGATTTCTTAATTAATTTCAGTTTTGTGTTTCTTCAGGTTTTTCACGAAAGGTCTGAAGCGATTTGTCACCTTTTCCTTGTTTTTGTACAATCTTTGCAATGAATTGTATCCTTTTTTTAAAAAAACTTGAACTCTTTAAAAAAAGCGTCGCAGCTAGTAGTCCTTTTTCACAAAAAAACTCGACTTGTTAATTTCTGTTATGCAACAAACAGTTATTCAGTGATTTCTTTTTGATATCTTTTAATTTAACTAAATTTTTCCTCATATTCTTTTTCAGGATGATGTTTTTGGTACTTGAATCGGCATGATCTCTGATTTTTGAAAGCGCTCTAATTTTCTGTTATGGTTCAAGCTGTGAAAAACAATTTTTTAAAACTCTATCAGCTATTTTTAAAAATCCTTCGTATGATCTTTTTAAAAAAAACATTTGGAAAAAGTTAAGGTTATGTTCAAATACTGATTGGTTCTTTTCCTATCACCTGTGTAATGTTGAATCAGCTTTATCTCTTGATCATTACCTCAACCTATAGAAACGATGCCTGTTAGTTTTTCATTTCGGCGAAAAATGTTTTTTTTTTCCGAAAGATAACTTAACCGATTTATGATTAATCATCTTATTCTTATGTTGGTGTTTTCGTTGGTAGTCACTATTTAAATCTTTTATAAGACTGTGTTGCTCAATCAACTGATTTTTTCTGGAGATGTAAATGCAATTTTTTCGAAAAAGATTGTATTTTATGGAGATTTGCTTAAAGTATGTTTAATTAATTTTCTGTAAAAGACTAATTTTACACACTGTCGTTATTATTTTGAGCTCTGCGTAAATTTTTGCCTCGAGCTTCTTGATTTTAAAGCAGTTGTGATTCGAAATCTCAAAATCAGTTTTCATGAGTAACCTTATTTGAAGTGTTTTTTCTGGCTTAAAATTTAGATAATCATTTAGAATGCAGAAATTTCTGCACTGGATTGCTAGTTGTTCTTAAAAGTCTTTGTAGCTGTTTTTCTCATTAGTTAAAAATAGTTTACGAGTGTTGTTATAAGTCAGCCAAGTGTGATTGTTTACAAGGCCTGACTGGTGTTCAGCAAGACACGAATTTGAAGCAATTAGATTTTTTAGTAGACGCAAAGAGATTCTCCGAGGTTTTTGCAACTTAAGGCGTATCATTAATGATAATCAGAAACAAAAGTGGACCCAAAACTAATCCCTGCGCTACTCCTAATTGTATAGGTGGAAAAAACAGTTTAATTTGATATCTGTCAGAAAGTTAGCTTTGGAACCATGGGAGAAAACCCCTTGATTCAGCTTAGTAAATTTCAGAATTTTTTCGAAGAGAATTTTGTGATTCAAGGGATCGAACGCTTTTCTGAGATCAACAAAAACCTGCAAACCAAATTATTTTTCAAGCCTGTACGATTTCTTTCTATTAATTGTGCTAGAGCGTCTATTAAAGCGGAAACCAGCCTGCCTATATCGTTGAAATTTGTCGAAAGCCATGATCAGTAATGTATGTGCCTGGCTTAAAGTGTTTGAGAATCCTTCTTGGTCAGAATTCCTGTTTTTTTTTAGTTGAACCTTTTTTTTTCGAAGACTTGGAAAACTGTTTTGACCGGCTACAATTACTTGAAATAACAATTACTGGGAAACGAGTGGGTTTTCATAGCCCAGCTGATTTGTTCGTGATTCCAATTCGCAGTAAAAATTCAGAAATCATTTAATCTTATGAAATTTAAAGTTAGCATGCAGAAATCCAATCTTTTCAAACACTTCAGTGATGGAAACTCGAAATCTATTCCAATAAAGAAGTTGCAAAGCTATTAGCTCTTTCAAACAATGCATCAGGCAAAGTTAAAAGGCTATGGATGCTAGAAAGGTAAGAGTCAGCTTGAATCCGCAGTGGATTTATATTAACGAAAGGTAAGTCTACTTATTCAGCACAAATTTGAAGCTCAAATGAGCAATGAAGTGGAAATCCTAAATTTCTACTTTCTCTTCAGAACAATAGCCAAAGGAGCGTACCCACAGCCGCATTCATAGTTGGTGGAAAGAGTTAATGATCTCTCGCTAAGGCTTTAAAAGGCACATTCGTCCTTAATTTGAGGATAATTCTGAGAACTGAATTTTTGCACAATCCGAGAGTTCAACATGGCGAAATAACTTTAAGCTAACAAGTGTCATTATCGACATGTTTTCCTCCAAACTAATTTTCGTTACTTACAAAAATTCTGATCGATAGTTTGTTTCGATATTTAATTTTGCTACTCATTTTTGCCAGATTTTTTCCACCAGCATGAAATGCAAATTTTACGATAAATCACAAGTAATGCGAAGTTCTGGTTCGTCTCGATGTTAATAGCTTCATTTGGGCTCCTGTCTATATTCGAGAGTTGAAAGCAGCGAACGAATTTCGACTCACCTGTTTTCTTTTCCGCTCTGTGACTTGGCAGTGTGCCGAAATGGAAGAGGGCCAAACAAAAATAATTAGGATGAACAAGGTTTTTCATGAACCAAAGAAAATAACTAAAAATACAGTCACTAGCAAGAAAAAGAAAAGACAATTCCGTATTTGCTTCTGATTTAAAGCAAAATAAACAAACTGCTTTCATTTAGTGCCTTAATTTTTTGCAGGTAAGTATTTGACTTGGGCGAATTTCTCATGCGCGAAGGATCGGATATGCACCAAAATTTTGTCAGCCAATCATATTTTTTAAATCATAAATGTGCAAAAAAAGCAATACAATCTCAGGTTTGGACAGTTTAAAGGACATTGATCGGGCCAGAATTTTTGCGGTCGGCCTTTCACACAAGAGAAGATTCCCCATTTATTGGTGGCACTCACAGTGACGAATACCCGGATAGCCGAAAAAAAATGTTGTTCCCGCAAAGCTGAAACTTTATTTTGTTGTTGAAAAATTTTGATTCGCCAGAAGCTAACAATAAATTGTTATATAAAGCGTAGGCCCCATCCAAAAAAGAAAAAAACGACAGACAAACATTTGAAAAATGGTAATAAGTTGCAGTTTTGTACACGGTTTTGGCTCGTGCTCCCAGCGTACCTTACAAGATACTCGTTCAATACGTGGTGTTATTTGGTTATTTACTGGATAGCAGAAAAAGTTGTTATTCCTGGATAGACGATAAAATATATAGTGTATCAAAAAACGCTTTTTTGAAGCCCACGGTGCTACTCAATGCAGGGCCAACCGTGGTGGAGGGTGATATCATCCATTGAGGAGGCGGATGACACTAGAAAAAAAATGAGGTTTTTAATCTTTCGAAGAAAGTAGTCCAAACTCAATCTTTTGACGAATTTGCCTATTTAGACATACTTTGTTTTGTTGCTTATTACCTTACTAATGACTTTTTTTTATTGTTTGGGCTATCCGGTAAAGCATCCCTGTGGGTACCCACTTATGTGTTCCAATAATAAACTAGGTTTTCTCGAATTTGTTCTTAATCTGAAACAAACCAGCCGTTAAATCGAGGCCGTACAACATTGTCCAATACTCCACGCAAAGTCATTTTGAAAAATTGTTTGTTTTCGCCGCAAATCACCGCCAAGCAACTTATTCAAATCAGCCAAAGTTAAACAGACAAAATTTTTATAGATGTTCATATTATACAAACTCAATTTCCTCAAACACAATGTCATAAATTTAGCTGAACAAACTCTAAGTAATTGTCATTTTTTATTCTCAATTTTGGGGCTAGGTTCTGACGGGACCAGCCTTTTACCAGAAAACAAAACAATAGTTCATTAAAAATAAGTCAAAACTAATGAAAATTTGAGAAGGAATTGGTTAAAACAAACAAAGTTTTGTGGAATAGTTCTCTAACCAGACTAAACGGCGTCCCTTCATCTGTCAATAAAGTTTGTTTATCAAGTCTGGTAAAAAGACCCAAGTTTAAATTTTTTTTTTTGGTAAAAGGTCGGTCTGGTAAATGATTCCCCCCCCCCCATTGTCCAATGTTATTTCAAAACAGAACACAGTATTCACGTGTAATTGCCAAGAATTCGGTGACCGAATTCTAAGTTTGAAAAAAAACCAATCAATTTTTGGCATTATTGGACAATTTTGTACTCCTGCATTGTCGAACCCCGTTAAATCCATTAAAAAATTGAAAAGAAGCTTACTTTTCCCGAAGCGGTTCATTTGCTATAATCTGAAACACTTTTTTTCTTACGGCTATCATGTACCTTGGCACTCTAGAGCGCATCCTTACTGACAAATCAACAATTCACATTTAATTAGTTTTGCTGGTAAATGAAAAAAATTTAAAATTTGTTTTTGGGCACAGGTAGTTTCCATTAATTTTTGTGAAGACTTCAAAAACAGTTAAGTACTACTATGCTCCTAATTACCATTACGCGCGAGTTAAAAATGTTTGCTTGCTCCTACACATCAAATTGTAGTATTGTAATCATTTGAGATCTTTTTAAATACCCCCCCCCCATTATTGCAAAAGGGCGGCAAACTCAATCTAGGTACAAGAGGGAGGGGGTAGTTAACAAGATCTGTCATATGTTTGCTAGGAGCTCAGCTAATAAATACTAAGTAATTCATAGTCAAATGTCAAGGATTGATTAAGAACTGATTATGCACGACTCCGGTGAAACATTTTTTGGAACAGTAGTTTTCATTTTCTCTGATTGTATGACAGCAAAGAGTGTAATTTTAAAAATTTTGGCTTTTAAAAACTTTGCCTGAAACAATTTTGGTTACAGAATTCGCACGTGAAATTGTTACGCTTTGTACTTGCTTTTTTATAAATTCATATTCAACCATCCAGCTCATCAGGCATAGAGGTAACAAACATGCTTAAGACGGCACAGGGTTGTGGTTTCTATCCATACGGGGCTGTTTTTTTTTTGTAAATGGAAAAATTTCGGCTTCTTGAGACTCGTCTGTCTCCTTATTTTTGTCGGTTTGGTGCTTGCAAAGAATTTTTTTTAATGGTTTGGCTTCTTTATAGCAGTCTGAAAGCTCTTTGTAAAGCTTCTAATGGTGCTGGTGTTTCTGTTTGATGATCTTTGGCTTTTAAGCAATTTTTAAATTTTTTCATTTGTCTTCTGATTAGTTTTTACTCATTGTCATTCATTTTTGTATCGCAAGTGGTGCAAATGTCACACAAACACAAAAATTGATTGGTACAATTGATTAATGTTTATGACAAACAGCTTTCGCTGAGGTAGTTGCTATCGGGCAAAAAAAACAGCTAATCCATTGTTCCTTCACTTCGTAAAGTGGTCGGGAGGAAGAGTGGCCTTTTTTATTTCTAAACCGGGTTTTTCGCTGCCAGACCATCAGATCGATATTTACAAAATTTTCATAATTTACACAACTCATTTTGATCTGTTTCGAACGAATTTGACCCATTCAGTAGCTTCTGCGTATTTTTTGATCAAACAAGTCAAACATATTGACCCATTTTTAGAATTGAATTTGGAATCCTGTTTGTGAACAATAAAGTGCGATTTGTTTTTATGGGCACAATTCTAGTCGAATTTTGTTATTATTTTCTTGTTAAAGATTGGCTCAGTCTGAGAAAAAGCTGTTAAGTTCTTCAGGGTTTATTTGCTTTAACCAGATTGTCCTGAATTTTTTGCTGGGCTCAATGAAGTATCACCCGTGATTCGGATTTCAATAAAAATCAAAAAAGTTGTCTCATTGGCAAGAAAATGCCTTTGATTTTCCAATTTTCAGACTTTTCCGCACGCCTTTTCTATGATTTTTCCGTTGTTCAGACTGAGTGACGCGACGATTACGATTGGCATAATAAAATGTTTTACTCTCAGTTGAGTTATTTTGCATCATTTTAAAGTTAATTTAGCTATTCTTGATTCTAGTCTGGCAGATTTGTTCGTAATAATGCAATGGCTCTAACTAAAAAAAATGAGACAAGAAATATTTTAGTTTTTTTTGCAATCCTTTTACTTCAATCTTTTTGATCGGAATATTTTGTGCTCCTTGCCTAGCTCGGCATTTAAAAACTTGTAAACGCTAGTTTTCGATTGCTAGAAAAATTTGTATTTAGAACCGGAGTTGTACGAGTAGCACACCTTTTCGAAAAATTTTTGTTAATTCCGCATAAAAACCTATCGGATATCCGTGCTGGAATCAAAAACTTACCGGATATCACTATCTGGTACAATTCTGGAGAGAAAAAAGTCAGATCCGTTGATCAATTGTTGTCTGCTCGCGTTTGGCCTGTGTTAGTAGAAATTATGAGTCTAACCATGGTAATTACCCTTTCGATCGACAAGGGTATTGCAATCGGGTACTGGACCTTTTTCCCGTAAAAATTTGTTCACAGGCCTCATCTCCTGGACTCATTAATCTCCTGGTCCTCTATGTTGGAAATACTCCATGCTTATTTTGAGTTTGTTAGCATTTAAAATATCCTTCCTATTTGTAATTTGCTTGTTATGTTGGTTGTAATATTACCAACTCAATTTGTTAAGATTTCATTACCCCCCTTTTTCGGCTTAATAGGTTTCAGCTCATTTCATATCAGCTTCGTGGCCTCAATTTGCGCTGTTTTGATGAGCAAACAAATTTTTGGGTACGTGTGTAAGTTTTGAGGGGAAAGCTGACTTGAAAATTTTTAAATTAGTTTCTAATCGTTATGGATTTTTTCGACTTGAACGGTTTTTGCTTCGGTATTTTTGGCTTTATTAACGCTTGAGATATGACTCTGACCCAATCTGAGCGATAAAACTCCGGGCCCAAACTTTTGAATACTCAAATCAACCCCATTTGGACCTCTAAAAAATTTAATAATTGTTAACAATAAAAAAAAATTCAATTTTAAAACTTTTGATTTCATTTTTCTAGTTTTTATTCAACGATGAATTTGTTCGAAGTCTTCTTTGCTAGTTCTTGAGCGTCATGCTGTTTCGATCTTATACTTACTGTATCGCAAGTGGTGCGAAGCGCAGTTTGGCCTCTGTGTTTAAATACTTGAAATATTTTTCCGACCAACCCAAGTGGATTTAACTATGGCACAGGCTGGCCCCATGCTACATGTTTTTAGTAGACTGATTAAAAAACCTTTATGGATCCATTTCAGTCGTAATTTGAGCTCAGATAAGATATCTTTAAAAAATTGCGTCTTTTTGCCTCTTGAATTAACGGCGGATTGTGGATGAGAATCAGTCGCTCTCAAATTTGTTTGACTGTATACAGAGATGTGACTGGATATGGGAGGGGGCAGACGCTCTTTCCCCTCCGGGAATCGACCTCATCGCCACTTAAAGGTTCCCTCTTTGCGATTATTTTACAGCCTGAATACATTGTATATATTGTTTTAATACTAGTTTTTCAAAGCCTATTAAGATTTAAGTGTTCCCTCGTAATCATTTCTAAACCAAATCAGAATGGAAAATGAATATAAAAAATGTGATCATGACCTTCTGTGTTTGTTGCAATGCTACAGAGTAGTTTTGATTTTGTCCCAAAATGATGACTTTTTGATCTGAATTTTAAAATAAATTGCATAACTAGGATTTTTATTAAGTTCATTGTTTGAACTCTGTATTGACTTTAAGTTGCGGTATTTGCCTCTTTGAGTCTGTAAAATTTCCTCAAATTTCCCGAATTCAGCTTGTCAAAATGACCACTGATGCTAGTAATCTGATTATTGTATGACCATTACTGATTTTAATTGATTTCGCTCTTTTCTGGCATTTATTTACTATGTAAATAAAATATTTATTAGATTATTTGATGTCGGATGAATTTTTAATAATTTTTTCGTCGATCTAGTTTTCATGTCCATCTGAAGTTTGACATCAGCTTGAAATTTCCAGTCGCTGCCAAAAAGTGAAACTTCCTCGCAACATTTTACCATTTTCTTCCCACATTTCCTACACTCCACATGTTACTGTGGCAACAAATTCTAACCAATATTTCAAATTTCCAGTAATTTAAAAGCAACTTGCAATTGAAATAACAAATCAGTTGAGATATATTTTTGATTGGTTGGCGATCGATCGGAGATGAACTTCTTCGATTCTCGTCCTCGTCGGATAGGAGGGCGGCAGGAACATCTGTTCATGCTGTTCTCCTTCGCCCTCTCCCTTTCCCTATTTCATTCGGTTTCCACTGCAGGTAATTAATACATTCTCCTCAGTGAAGTAAACTTTTTAAAATTAAGTTTTCATTGATTTTTCATCGTTTTGAAAAAATGTTCCAATTAAAATTTTCATTGATTTTAAAAAAAAATTTGATCGGGCAATTAAATCGCAAAAATCAGGATTAATGGATTAATTGGGACCAAAATAAAAGATATATCAAAATTGAACGATATCCACTTCGCATCCGCTTTCTCATGCCTTTGTTTTTTTTTGTGTGCTTTACCTCAAATGATTGTCAAGATGATGCCGAGTGATATGTCATATATAATCATTTTTAGTCATGATTTGAGCTGCAATTAAATTTCAAAAATTGTGGACTGATTTTGAGTACTCTTCACTCTGAATCAGGCGCGGATCTAGGAATTTCTCAAGGGGGGGGGGGCGGATTTTCGAAAAAATTTTCTGAGCTAACCTAAACCACTATAAAGACCCTAATTTGGCCAAATTTTCTGCGCCGCAGGCAAGCAGGCAAATTTTTGAAAAAAGGCGTTTTTAGGCTTTTTTTGGAAAATTTCGACCGAAAAATCGCGTTTCTTCGGCGCGCGCTCCCCCTCAAAATTGGTATAGATTGGCGCCAAAGGTGCATTTAGAAAATGTTAGGGTTGGTTAGCCGAAAATGGATGTCATAAAATAATACCAAAGGGGAGCCCTTTGGTTGTTGAGGGGGTTGAACCCTGAGGGCTGGGGGGGGGGGGCGTCCGCCCACCCCTAAATCCGCCTCTGATATTATCCAATTTTCGTGGTAAAAAAAAGAGCTGAATCCAAAATTCCTCCTCACCGTTGGTGGTCTGAAAAAAAACTTGATAATTTTATACTTATCTAACTGTAGAATACGGAAAATGTACTCTCAAATTGCAAATGTGGAAAATATGACTAGACAATGCAATCCTCGATATTACAAATGGAATATTTAAAATATCCAAAAATCAAATTATAAGAATTTTTTGGTGTTTTTACAGTGATACTTTAGGGTAGAAGCGCTCACGCCGTAGTGTACAGCGGACAATAAGTGAAATGTATCACAAGCAATGATTACGGGCACTTTTTTGATGCATGTTGTCGCAGCCCAAAATAGTTCGAAAAAAAAACTAATTTCCTTATTGTTACTACCACTGAATTAAACTCGAATGCAATTTAAAATGAAGAAGCAAATTCTGTTAAATTTAGGCATGACAGGGACTCCGCAAGGCGGCGGATCAACCGATTCCTACACCCATTCCAATCCATCTTCAGCTGGGGTCACTATAGGTTGGATAACTTTCATTAATTAACTCTGATACAGATATCACGAAAAATTGCTAGTTTCGCTATATATGAGTTGCAACTGTTATGATCTTGGATCTTTTCTGGTTCATGCATTTCATTTTTGACAGTTAAATTGATAAAATGTTGAATATTGATAAAATGTAGAAAAATTGGCAAGTTTAGTTCAGGCTTTGAACATTTTTACAGTCAAGTGCCTCTTTTTATACTCAATTGTAATTTTTAAAGTTTCATATAAAAGTAAAATACAAAAAAGCCGAGATACTTTCGAGGTCACTCGTCGTTTTCTGTGCAATTACAGAGCACGCAGGAGAGTGTTTTGCTGACTCGGACTGTGCGAGTAGTGGTGCCGTGTGCTCTGCCGACGGCAGGTGTGGCTGCCCGGAAGGCGCCACCGAACTCTCAATCTGCGAGGCCAAAGGGTGTGCCATAGATGACCCCAGTTGTAATTGCGACACTCTGGGATCTCTGTACTGTCTACGTAAGTAGTTTCCAAAAAGTGATGAACAATTCAGCTCCTGTATTATATTCTTCTTGAGCAGTTACTTGATTTTTAATTTCGCGTATAACTTTCTGCCTTATAAAGTGTTTAAAATAGGCAAAAACTTGGGAATTGTACTTCCATTAAGAAAAAAACGACTGATTGTTGTAACTGGGTGTTCGAAAAGGGAAATAATTATTGTAGTTTCAGATGAAAGAATGCTTTTATTTTTGAATTCTGCATTATAATGATACTTTGTCTGAATTATTTCATTCTTTTTTTTTAAAATTAAAATGATTAATATGGGATCGGTTTCGCAATCACCTCATAGTACAATTTGTCCCTTCTTTGCATAACCCTTCACCCCAAGCAAGGAAATTTATGAACCTACTGTACAATTTCACCCTTCAGCAAAAGAGGGATTCTAATGTTGATTACTAGAAATCGGTAAGTTAAAATGTGTTCGTTTTGTCTGTTGCAGCTGCGGGCGAGTGCCTTGACAGTTCAGACTGTGCCTCCAATGCCGTGTGTGACAATGGCAGCTGTGTCTGTGACACTGGATTCACCGGCCTCATGATATGCCCAGTCGGGCAGCCTTGTGATCTCAAGGGCGTCAACTACTGCCTGAGTGAGTGCTTTTCAATTGATGTTTTGAATAAAAAGAAGGTTTTGGGGTTTGAATAAGTTAAATGTAATACCTAAATTTTCGATCGCCAAAAGCACTTGCTCATTTTTGTAGAACTGGACTTGCACGCAAATCTTGAACTTGAATCATTATCTAACAGGTTTTAATTAGCAGTTGAAACAGATTCAAAAATTTTTTATATTGCATTTTTATCTAATAGATCTGTTTACACTTGCGAAGCGAGTGTATTAGTACGAACCTTCTTTTTTTTCCAATCTAAGTCGCAAATATTGGTGCCACTTTTGGGGCACCTTTACAGCTTTTTGATAGCATGTGCTTTGACATCTGAGTACTAATAAGTTAACACAGTTGATGCGTTTTTAATTTATCAAATGAACCGAAAAAAGTGATTTGTTTCAAACACAACATAACAAAAATGAAAACTCGATTCCCGAAATTTTCTCAATATATCTCGTAATGTTTTGAAATGCATAATTTGTACATAATGTGGTTCTATGCTTTGCGATTTGTTACATGCAAAGTTAGTGTGGATGCCTCGAGTTTGTTATATTTCAAATTTTTACATGCAAAATTGAGTCTATTTGTATTTGGTGCCACTTTTTCTGAATGGCATTGGCAAGTTATTAGCTTATGTAGCTGCTTTATTGGTGACTAGTATTTGCTGGTTGTTAAGCTTGCGTGGTGTAGTGGATAGTGCGTGAGACTTAAAATCTCTTGATTGCAGTTGGTCGCAGATTCGAAACCTACATGTAGCCGAGTTTTTGCTAATTCGAGGCTTATTTCTGTTTTTTTCTTATTCCACTTGATAGAGCTGCTTTTTGGTTCTCGAAAGTGTTTGCGAAGAGCAGCTTCGCCTCCGTGTTTAAAACATCTATTGAACAGATTAGTTAAATAGTCAGCAATGGTTTTAGTTTAATAATATGAAACTTCGAGTTTTCTTTTGGTTGAAATAAGGGTATTGCAACAGTATACAAGACTGTTTTCCCGTTGAAAACTTTGTCCACAGATTTATCTTAAAAATTTATTCCGCTTAAGTGATGTCGGCTTCTGTTAAATTTGATGTTTGAAGAGGTAAATAGTTGTGTTTTTGTAGTGAGTTGTGAAACTTTGTAGCTCAGGTTATTTATAACAGCAATTTTCTCTTGGGCTTAACAGGCGTCTACGAAAGTATTTTCGGCTTAGTTGCCGAGTGGTAAATTTTGCCTAATGCTTATTTAATGCTGTTGACCGCGGTTCACGGCATATTTTCCTCAAATTGAACAGAATTAGAGACGAGCATGAGAATTTTTTGTAGATGTATTATTTCGACATCCAAAAAAATTCAACTTTATGGCTTCAGTCATATTCTTTTGGCTATTTGTCACGCTAGCTTTGTGTTGTATCGAAAGCGGGGCTGAGATTTTCTTCAATTTTGTTAATATTTGCTCTGTTTTGTTTTGGTTTAGACATTTTGTTTTGGTTATTTTGCTTTTTTTCAGTGAAACTCATATATACTATTATGATTAACTCTTTAAACAAAATGAAAAACAAAGTTTTTGATTAGCAGGTAGTCATCAAACCCTGAACTGCAGTGAAGTTATGTAGTTTTAAGATGAGCGTGGTGTCTGATATTCAATTTTTTGGGTATGTGATTTGCCATTTCTCTTTGTTGCATTGCAATTGTAGAAATTGGGTACAAACAGTTTCGAATTTTTTGAATGATTCTTTCGAAAATTTGAAATTTTTACAAATTTGACCTTATTTGAATGGGATTAAGTGACCTATTTGAAACTTTATTTTCTCGCAAGTGGTGTTAAACTGGGCGGTTTTTGAAAAAAAAAGTCTTGAATATCAATGACGTTTTGTAAGGTCGACTTAAAATTTTACCAAGCTCTGAAAACTGTATTACGACATTAACCTGTCATAATTCTCTAAGACCTAAATAAATTTTCAATTAAACGTGCCCCAAAGGCTTTTTTTGGAACTTTTAGTTATATTGGTTGCGTTGTTTATGGGCGTTCTCTTCCTAAAAATTAAAAAAAAAATTGATGTGGCGCCTTTTGAAAATTTGAGGGTTGGTCTTCTAGTTCGGAACTTTAATATGTCATTATAATTTTTATTTATAAAGTCATTTTTGTTTCAGCCGACTTGTCTGGTTTCTAACTTAGTAATATTGTCTGGTTAATATTATCAAGCCTCTCAAAATTCTTTTTTATTTGCACTCCAAAAATTGTTTACTCTTCGTATATTAGTCTAGTTGTCATTTTAAATTAGTATATTTTAATTTTCTTCCTTCAAGATGTTTGTGGATTTTTTTTCGTATCAGATTTGATTCACGAGTCGTTGGGAGGCGTTAAAAAAGTAAAATTAGCTTTCATTGTTTTTGTTTACAATTTTAATTATAGTTTTTCTGGCTTTTGGACTAAAATTTGCCACTTTGTGGGCGTATGTAGAACGTTCCGCCATTTTTTATGGTTTCAAACAATTTAAATTTCTTCAATTTCTTAATTTTGAATTTCTTTTGCTTTTCTGTTTTGATTCTTTTCTAGTTTTATTGTGTTTGCTGGCTAATATGGAATTAATGTCAGTTGACTCACGTTTTTGTATTTTGGGTCACCTCAAATTGCTTCAATAATTTGTTGACAGAAAAGGCCATTTGTAAATTTAACAAGACTGCTCGTATCAGGGCGAAGCCCTGAATGTTCCGACTGCCTTTTAAGGTTTATGGAGCAGCAGTAATAGCATAAAAAAATTAAATGAAATAAAATAAAATGAAATTTTTTTTTTCTAAAATTTTGAAGTTTTTATGAAAATCATCCCCCCACACGCCATATAAAGTACAAAAAGAGAGATTTCGTTCCTTGTAACAAATCAATTATGGCCAAAAAGCTTCTTTCAACCAATTTGGAACGATTTCTAAGACGGATTAAATCTCGCTTACGCGTTAATAGCGCGAAAGATATCGCGCGTTAATTGTCCCAAATTGCACAAAATGACCAAAATGGCAATCTTTAAACCCTCATAACTCTACGAAAAATGATCACAGGTGAAATATCTTTTCAAATTTAAGCTCAGGACAACAATATCTTTTGAATGACATAAAAAAAATTCCGTCAAAAATGGCTAGTTAAAAAGTCGAAATTTGTCTGAAGAAAAAAAAACCCACCCCGAGCACAAATATTCCGTTACTTTCGTATCGAAAGTCGGAACAATAACGTATATAAATTGTAGGCAACTAAATTATTTGCAGAAAAGACCCTTTGTAAATTTAATAACGTATATAAAAGATAGGCAACTAAATGTTGTTTCTTTTCCAGTCGACGGCAGTTGTCTCGACGGCGATGACTGTCCAGCTAATTCGCAGTGTGTCATGGGGGAGAATGGGACTGCGGGGTCGTGCAGATGTGACGTCGGCTATGAGGGGCTCATGGTGTGTCAAGACCCCGACTGTGATCTTCCCGGAGACAATCTCTGCCTCGGTTTGTCACTATTTTCTCGGGCGCTACTGTTTGAAGAGGAAACATATTTTGCATATTGGGGGAAGGGAAGCTACGAGTTTCTGACGTTTGCTCTTAAAATATGTGAAATTTGCACCAGATTTATATCCCGAAATTATTTGAATTTGTCTAACTTTTAGTGTTCGTTTTCCTGATTGATTAAGCTTAACAGTTTACCTAGAATTCCCCTGTCTTATTTTGCTTTTAACCGAGAAAGACTTCAAGCGGTTTGATTTTGAAGTTATTTCTTAATAGAGTTTGTCCTTGCAAGAAATTTTGATTGTCGTTTCAGCTGACGGCAGCTGTTTGGACAGCGAAGACTGCGTAGACCCAAACGACTCTTGCGACGAAACAACTGGATACTGCTATTGTCACCAGGGTTACATCAGACACAAGTACGATAAAGCCACATGCATTGGTAAGTATATTCCTACTTGATAGTTTGAATCGTCAATAATTTTGCCAAAAAATTTGAAAAAACGTGGTGTTCATTTGCGATATGACCAGATCATTAGAGTTCACTAGCCTAGCAGAACCGGAAACTGGGATTTCAAATCATAATAAAATACGTGTTTATTATTTTTAGCCTGGTGATTTTTTGCCTAACATATGTTAAAAAATTGCATGAAGGTTTCAAGCCTGAAAGAATTTCAGATCTTTTGTGCATACTTTTGAGTTGTTCCGTTTTTCAAAAAAGATAAAAAGTAACTCAATCATAGGACTCCATTGTATGTTTCTGTATTTTGTAGACCAATGTGTGTGGCCCCCCAACTCTGCTCCGGATGACTTCCTGCCGAGGGGTCTGGGCCAGGACTCCTCTCGCTACTTCTACAATCCAGACACTGGACTGTGTGAGTTCTACATGGTGTCCAATGCAGCAGAGTATTATGGATTCATCGACAAGGCCAAGTGCGAAAACTGGTGCATGAGTAAGTTGACTAACTTCGTAAATTAGAAGAGATTTGATAAATAATATACATTTTTTGATCGATAAAAAAGGCTTGTGCATACATTCATTTTAGCGGAATAATTTGGAATTCTACAGTGATTCAAGTTTTTGTAGTGATTCAAGTTTTTGAAAAATCCATGTGATATTGCTTCATGATAACAATTTGAGGCTATCATCTGATGATTCTGTAAAAGTAATTGAATTGTTTGGTCTTTTTCTCATAGAAAAAATCATGCAGCTTCCAAAGAAAGAAGGACCCGACTACATGCTGAGCTGTGAGCCGGAGCTGCCCAAATTCCAGCGATTCTACTATGACTCGGACAGCCAGTCTTGTAAGCCGTTCGACTACCGAGGAGTGGGTGGGAACGCAAACCAGTTCAAGAATATGTCGGAGTGCAGAACGAGAACGACTGGCTCTAGTTAGTAGAAACGAGTACCTGATGTTCATTTACAGGGTTTCACACTGCCCTACTCCTGGTTTACTTTCTTGGGCCTTGCTTTCGTGGGGGAGATCGATCTCATCCATTTTGCCAAACCCGGTCCCACCTCGAGGTGGCGGATGACACTGGGACCTCTCTCACTGTTACCGATGTGTTGACGGCAGCGCGTGTTACCCATTCGGCCAAGGCCGCTCTTGGCATAGTTTTTGTTCTGAATTAAGAAAAAAATCAATTTTTAAACGGAGGTTTAACCTTTTCATTGGTAAGAATTTTTGCCGGAGGTTTTATACATCATTGGGGGTTTTATACATTATCAATTACCGATGTTTGCTCCATTGCGGCCGATCTATTTCAGTTAAGCAGCTGCAGTGCACGACCACCATAGACATGCTGGCCTTCTGCGACAGTCAGTGGGCGGAGATGAACAAACAGTGCAACATCTACAAGACAAAAGACAACGGGTGCATCGATGACATGTGCGAATGCCTCGACGACAAGGTCGGCTTCTCTTTAATTTCTGACCTCTTATTTTTCTTTTTAGTGCTTCTTTTTCCTGTCTGTAGCAAGAGAAAGTGCCTTGTAATTGAGAACTAGAATTTTTTCAGTGAACAATTTTTCAAACAAAAATTGCTTAAAGTTGAGTGTTTTTACTATAACGCTTGCGATCAATAAGTGTTCTTAAATCGTAACAGACTTTTCTTGGGTTATAAATCTGTCTGGTAGAATCACTAAACAATTCACAAGTGCCGACATGCTCAATGTCTGGAGATTTCATATTGAACTACAGGTTGCTATTACAGCGTAATTACACTAGCCAGCTTGCGAGCGTTAGTCTATTATTTCGAACCCTCTTTGCAAATAAAAGTGTTCATTGAAAGTGTTCACTTGTATGGCAATTCACTTAAGCATTGGAAATTGCATAGCATCTGTTCTCTACTTTATTTGTGGCTAGCGTTTGTCATCAATTAAGCGTCCGTGGCTGAGTGGATAGTGCATGAGATTCAAAAGCTCTAGGTTGATTCGAATCCGATACATAGCCGAATTTTTTTTACTGATTCGAGGCTTATTTATACCTTTTCTTATTGCTCTTTATAGGGCTATTTTTGTCATGTTCTCGCTAGTGTTTGCGAATCGCAGCTTCACCTCTGTGTCTTGATTTTGGTATTAAATCGCGACATTCTCTATTACGCGTTCTTGTGATATTGCAGAGCTCTTCCAAACTTGCAATCAAATTTTTTTTCTTTGGGTTTTTTTTGGTAGCTTTTTTGTTTGCTCGTGTTCTCGTTGCTCGTGTTCTCGTTGCTCGTGTTCTGGTGACAAATTAGTTTTGCCCAATCTGAGAATACTAATTCAATTTGAAAAAATAGCTCGTGAAAATTTTTTGTATAAAATCAGTTATTGCCTTGAGAAAAGACCATTTTTTGACTTTTTGACCGTTTTTGTGAAACTTCTCTTTAGAACTACCTTGCCAAATGAAATTAAGGTTTCAATTGAAAAAAAAACGGTTTGTGCAAATCTTCTCTGCATAAGCAGCTAAACATTTATCTTTGTAGAAAAAAATTACAGCCTTGGATGGCCAATTTTTGAGTTTTCGTTATTTTGACTGTTTTAGTGAATTTTTTCACTTTTCAAGGATTTAATTGGAAAAACAGGTTCTGTGGATCTTCTGTGCTCAGGTTGTTACTCATTATATTGGTAATGAAACCGCTATGGATTGGAGAAAAGTCCGCTTTTTGACTCTTAGATTATTTTTTGTATTTTTTCTTTCAAACGGATTGTCTTGTCTGGCGCGTTTGCGTGCAATCATGCTTCAACGTTGTAATAAATTATGGCATGAAAATTTGCTCTTTCTTGTTCTTTCTTGGTCTTTCATGTGCAAAGCAAGCTAGGCAGTGTGTACCAAAGCATAATAAATTTTATAACACCGTTCAGGGGTTAATCGATCTCTATTTTGAAGTAAGTCATGGGCATGGGGCTACAACCTTGCGCGCAACTAAATTGTATCATTTTTTTAAACTGAATTTTGCGACTCATTTAAGTAAGATGTGCTTTTTAAAAATATCACGTTAATGTGAACCGCACTGTCATGCTGGCAGCTTTGTAGCTCCAAGGCAGGTCGTATTAGCTCTCAAGTTCAGTTTCGACTTTCGCCAGCCTTTCTTTTACCCATTTTTTTTAGATATGGAGCGTTGTACGGTCTTATTGTAAAATATCCAGATTTATTTTTTCACACTTTATCGCGCTGTCATCATCACTCATTACGCTTCACCTTCGCATCTTTACAATATATTCATAAAATATCGAACAGGTATCTCCAACCTTAGCTGTGCGACTAATTGACGTACAAGAGACTGTGGTACAGCTACGAAAACTTGAAACGCCTATTTGACGGGTCGGAAATTTAAATCCGGAATTTCGAAATAATTTTTTTTTAATCTGGTCGTATACGTTTGCTGCCTAGCTTTGGCAATTGTTTAGCAACTGTAGCTGCTTTATTGGTAGCTAGTCTTTGTCATCACGCG
Organism: Symsagittifera roscoffensis; assembly: GCF_963678635.1. Lineage (NCBI taxonomy): Eukaryota > Metazoa > Xenacoelomorpha > Acoela > Convolutidae > Symsagittifera > Symsagittifera roscoffensis. The sequence continues at coordinate 81,001,735 of NC_087064.1, read as the reverse complement.
ATCGTGGCGCAGATGCGAGGATGTGAAGTTGTCAAGCAATCGTGGCGCAGATTCTAATACGTGAGACTCCTTATCTCCAGTTCGGAGGTTCAGTTCCCGAATATAGCAAAAGTTTTATCTTTCAAGACTTATTTTAACGTTTGCTTTTTTCTTAATTTTACCTTAATTTTACTTTTTCAGAGCTATTTTGCCGCTTTCTTGGTTGTGTTTGCGAGGTGCAGCTTCAATACTGTGTTTGCTCTTGTTTTTGTTTTGTTTTGTTCGGAAAAAAAGGTTATTAGTTGCTCACGCTCAAGTTTTTTTTTTCAGTTCAATCCAAATTTATTTGCTAATTGGTAGAATTATTACGCTTTCCAAAAAATTGCAAAGGATGCAAAAAGTATTTTTTTATTTCAAAAATGGAATTCAATTTTCAGAGTCCCTTGTTAAATAAGAAATTTTTTTTTTCGGCCTAATTTTCTCTAATTAAGTTACTTTTATAAAAAATTTCTTTTGAATTTCTAAAATTTCATTGTTGTTTAAAATGTCTTCTTAATTCAAAAACCGAAAAATGTTTGATTGTTCAACTTTTTTGAAACTCGTAATGTAATTATATTTGAGAACGTAATTATATTTAATTTACTGTATTTTTGGACTGTCTGTTTGCTGTGTTTTATGCTTTTAACCGAGTATTTTGTGAAATAAAGTTCTACGGTTTTTGTCCAAGAGTTTTTTATATATTTGCTGGAGAAATTTCGACTTTTAGGTTTACTGGAAATGATACAAAAGCAATTAATGACTGAATTAATGGCTACTAGGTCCATTTTTTTTCATTATTTTATTCGTTCTCTGGTTGATCATGTTTTAACACTGTCAAAGCTGAAGATACTGTTGCTGCAACGACAATTCAAGTTGCAACAGTGTAGCAGCATTCATGATCAACGGTGGATATAAAGATTGCTAATTGGTTCTCAATAATTTTTGCCACGAATTGTTTTTGCTGACTTGACTCGGGTAAATAGGTTTTAGCCTTGTGGCCGCAAGCTTGTTCCCATTTTAGTCGTAGCCATCTTGAATGACTAGTCTAATTTTAGGCACAGTGTCTGTGAAATAGAGTTTGAAATCTACAATTCGGCGCCTCGTTTTTTTTAAGATCATTTATTGTTTCGACTTTTCATTATTACTCAATTAAGTCTTCGGCTCTACTTTTGCGAAATATTTTTCACGTTTTGTGATAATGTTGTTTATCATTATCTGGAGAATAGAAACTGAAACAAATTCCCCGCTTTTACTTTTATCATTATAGGCAAGTCATGAAAAATAGAAAGTGTTTTCTGAATTTCATTGTTTAAAATTTTAAGTTTTTTCTTGAGTTTTTTGGCATTCTCGTTTGAATCTTTATTTTGTCGGTTAGTTTATCATGCTATCTATGGGTTTTATCAAATGTAGCGCAATGATTGGCCTCTCTTAAAAAGTTTTGAAGGTGCAGTTTTTTCGGTTCCAAGATTTTGCACTTTTTTGGGAAAAAATTATTTGAAGTTTTTTGCTCGATTTGTTGGTTCGTCTGCAAGTAGAAAGGGTCATTCATTTTTCTAGCGCAAGTGGTTCGAAGCTCTGCTTTGCCTCTGTGTTAAAACTTTTTGAATGTTTTCTTTTGGGAATTTGCAATTCTTTTTTTGCTTTTTTCCTGATTATTTCTCAGTTTCTTTGTAAGGATTTTCAGAAGAGTTTTTCATTCCGAATTTTTTCTTGCTGGATTTTGAAAACTAATTGTTGTCAAAAGAGTTCTGATTCTTTTTAAAATCTTCAATAAGTTTCTGCATTGCCTGCGATTCGCCTCTGTGTTAATGAGGTTGCTCAAGTTTAAGCAAACCAAGAAATTGTGAACAAAACAGCGATGAATGAACAAAACCGATCTTAGGCACAATAATCAAATCAATGATGATTGTGCCAATGAGTTGAAGTTTCTCCATGTGAACCCATTTTACCCCATTAACTATAATTTTTAAGCTATTGACTATTTTAGGAAGAAGTCGAGGAGCCCTATTTGAAATCGGAAGACGAGACACTGACTAAAGCCAAGTGGGGTCATTTCCAATGTGGAGATCGCTCCCACGCCATCAAGTACCGAAGATGGAAGAAGAGCTTCGCCTGTGAGTCGCTGGAGGGCGTCTTCGAGGGAACATGTCCGGACAAGTCCGTGTGCGTGAACATAAACAGCACCATGAGAGAGACTATCACGTGTGAGTGTAAAGAGAACTACATGGAAGTGTATCAACCTGATGCGAAAGATCTTCTGGACTTCACTTGTGAACCGGGTATGTTGAGTTAATTTTTTTTGTTTAACTGTTTAAGAGTATACTCTTAAACAGTACCCAGTTTAAACAAAAAAAAATCGTGAAGACTTATGTATAGGTCTTGCTGATTTTGTTAGTTTTTTTTTTCAAGAAAAGTCTCTAATAACAACAGATGTGCATTCATACATATTGATGCATTTATGAATGCATTAGGGATCTTGTTATTTATTCCCCCCCCCCCCCCCCCTATTTCGATTTTCAGAAATTCAACTTGGGCGGCGACATTTTCAATAGCTTAAAACAATTTTCACAAAAAATAATATATCTAAAATTTTTTACGTGGGTATTATATAAATAGCGAGTAATACAAAAACAAACGCGCGAAAATGAAAACCCTCTTAATTGTTGACATTTTTGAAATGCATATTTTATACAGAAATGGTTTTCAAAAATAATACATGCATAGGGGGAAATAGTTAACAAGATCCGCACTTAGTTATAATGCTCTTTTTGAGTTCAATTGAAATGCATCTGCTGAAATGGAGGTAAAAAGCACTCTCCAAATACGAACGTGGAAATGGCGCGAAAAAACGTGAAGAATTTCTAGCTTCGAAAGTGGAATTTAATTTTTAGATTTCGAGCGGAATAAAAACTTCTCTATTGATCCAGTTTTCTCAAGTTGGGTTCATGTTATCAAAAAAGCGCCAGTCATAAATTGTTCTAGAAGTTCAAAGAGCTTAAAGGGTATCTAATTTTTTCTTTAAAATTCGAAACTTGAGATTTTTTCAAGAAAGTCAGTGATTCTATTATGTTTACTTGCGTTCATTACTCTTTTCCAATCTTCGATGGATTGTCCCTGGGCACTGATTATCCGGTATCTGCTTTTGGCGAGGTTTCGCTTTATGGAAAATGTTCTGGTTTTTTTGAGCGAGTTGAACTTACTTTCTGATCGATATTTTACATGTGAAGTCAACTTCAGAGCTCACCTTTAAGATGATTGAACGCCCTCAGATTTTCATACATTTCAGAGCCTCGCCCGTGTTTTGGGGAAGGGAAATTCAATGTCACAATTGGAGATGTCGACTATTGTCTCACTCTCAAATGCGACGAAAAGAAATCATTCTGCGATTCCCAACTGGATTGTATCGCTGGCGGCGGGTGGCTGGTCGAAAAACCATCTGACGTCAACGTCGAGACATTCTACACATCTCTAGCAGAGGTTTTGGAGGCTTCAAGTGCTTCTGTTCACTGGACCGGCTTGAGCGACTTGGTTGGAACTAACAGACTGGATGCGACTTCTGGATCTTCCAGTTTTAGGATCTCGAACGCGACCAGCAATAGACTGGATCGAAGGTGCATGGCTATGACCGGATCCAGCAACGTCGACTTGGGATCCTGTGCCGATAAGCATTGCTATATCTGCCAGACTCGTGAGTGATTTAGTCGCTACGCGATTATGAAACTTAATTTCTAAACGAATTTCAACTTTTAAATGTCGCTTATGGAAAGTATACCTCGAGAATGTTGTTTTCCAAGCTTTGTGGTTCATTCTGTGCTGTCTTCAAGAATTAATAGCCCCAATAAAAGTGTACTTGACTTTTGTACTTAATTAGAGCAGTAAAATTTACATGGCTTAAATGGAGTGAGATTTTGATGGCTTCAATGGGGTTTCTTCGTTAACTGTTTGTGGTTTGCTTGCAGCTACCTATGTGCGCAAGTGTCCCCTGAACTGGAAGCCAGTGAATGACGAGGTCGAGGGGGACTGTGTGTTCTTCTCTGACCAGCTCAGACTCACCCACACCAGGGCCAGCATGTACTGCGAGGCATTCGGAGCCCAACTAGTCACAGTGGACAAAAACATACACGCTTTCCTCGTCAGGTCACTACTATACCATGATATACAATGATCTTTAATTCAAACACATTTAATTAACTTAAGATGCTCTTGTCTTTTTGTAAAACTCGGATGGTAAATAGAGACTTTTAAGCAGCTAATTCAATAATCTTCCACTGTTACTGAAATTTAAAATGAAAATCTTGTTCTCCATATAGTAGTTTTTGTTCAAGTACTTTTACGCAAGAAGAAGGTGTTAGCTGTAAATGTTAAACGCTTTGCATAAATTAGCCCTTTGTCTACTGTTTGATTATCTCCTAATTGTAGTCAATTGTAACTTTTTTGTTGTGTTTTAGCTTCTTGTCCGGGTAAGTCTTGCTCGTTCAAGATCAAAATTTGTCCTACTACTGTTGGTGGCAAAACCCGTTCCAAAGAAACTAATTTCATATATATTGTTTATTAATTTCTCATACTCTTTCTAATACATTATTTTGTTTATTTCAGACTCAACCCATACGACGCGTAAGTTAACCTTTTCGTTGTGATAGTTCTTGTGAGTAGCATTTTGTTATTCCTCGCGGGTATCAAGTCAATTGTAAATGAATCCGAGCTTTTTGAGCTCTTTAAGGTCAGTTTTCATCCTATAAATTTTTTCTCCTATTTGATTTCTCAATTCATAGAATCTGGACATCTGGCGTTGCCTGTCCCGAAGGACAGTCCCCTTGTGACCTCTACGTGAATGACGAAGTAGTGGACCTGTCAAGTCCGGATGAGTTTCTGTCCAGTGCTCTGGGCGACACCACCTTCACCTACTCAACTGCCGTAGTGTACCAGGCTGTGAAGGACACGAGGGAGGCATTCAACATGGCCAGTCGTCTGGATGAGAAGAGGTTCTTCTGCCAGATGGAACAACCATGTAAGCTGCCCATCATTAAAAGTAACAAAGACCACTAGTTTTGTCGTGTTTTGCGAAGCCAACAAGTATGCATTTTTAGTGTTGCATCTAAGCGTCCTTAATTGGCTTGTGCTTGTGAAACTTGCAAATTTAATTCAACCTACTGTAGAAATCAGTGTCAGCACATATAAATCAGTCTTGCAATTAAAATTCTGTTGGATGTTTCAAATGGTCTTCCGTGTGATTAGACGCAAGCCGGACTTTTCACGGATCCAACTTACTTGGTCGAAGTGTAATTAAATTGGTGTCGTCTTTTTGATGCCCTTAACATAGGGAGCTTTTTTGGTTATTTATTTCCATTGCAGCTCTGAAGAGTGGAAACTTCAAGCCGTGTACGTGTGGGACCCGTGCTTACAGTCGGCACCACAAGTGCTACCAGTTCCTGCCCTCATTTAACAACACCTGCGAGGAGGGGGGACTGACGGACGCCATCATCAGTGACACTACAATCGAGGAGCTGATGAACTACATGAGGAGTGAGATTGTGGATGTGTTCCAGAGAGTGGATCCCGCTATGAACACCTTCAGGGACATTGAGGCCAATCATCCACATGCACTCTACATCAGCGGAAGTTAGTGCTCCTTGTTTTTTTTTCTTTTTTACAATAACAAAGGCTTTTCCATCTTCGTTACGACCACTCGCCGAGTGAGAAGGAAGTTCGTCCGAAGGTGAGAAGGAAATTTGTCCCTCGCAAAATCAGGAAATGAAGAAACTTCAGAAAAAATTCAAAAACATTTCGAAAGTTTTAAAAAAAGATTGCTATGGTCGGTATATTTTGTACTACTTGCTTTGCAACCAGGCACGTTGTCAATCGTATTGCAAGAATGAATATACATTGCAAGTCCTTAATGGGTATTTTTATATTAAAGTTTATATTAAAGAATCTTTTCGGTAAATTTCAATTTAAAATAGGTAGTTTAAATCTTGGAAGTTTTAATTCCAATATGAGAAGAGGAAAATGTTTCAATAATCATCACTTAGCTAGCTCTAATGCTTCCATCTGAAATAGTTTAATCAAAAGTAGAGTGTTTAGTGGTAGTTAGAGTAACCACAGAATAATTTGCGTTGCAGAGAATGACCTTGGAGATCCTGTGTGCTACAAACTGAACAGCGACCCGGACGAGTTCGACGCCTTCGACCTAGTGGAATGCTCAACTGTAAAAGACACGATGCCAATGTGCTCATCACGTGAGTCTATTTCACTGTCAACTAATGATTATTGAGTTATATGCAGTTTATGGTTTTGTGCGTAAAAATTTTTCGCTATCACGATTTTTCGACGCTGTTTCTTATTCTTGGCTTGAGTGTAAATTGCTTAAAAATTGACTGTTGGAAAAAAAAACTGAATCAACTGCCGTACTTTAGCGAGATATATTTTTCAAGTCTTGATCACTAAAAGAGCCTCCACTTCCAAAAACTTTCATTGGTGATTTATTATTTTTCTGATAGTTTTGTCGCCTTAGATTGCAGAAGCAAACTGAGTTATGATAATGCGGAACCTTATTTTTTACTGGTGTCTAAAAAAACTTCTAGCAAGAGCTACTTAAATGTATATTCAATCGTTTTTCTTAGTTATTGATCCCATCTAGACAAGGGATGCGTGATGCTGACAAAATATTGGTGCATTGAATTAATTATATAAAATTGAATTGAATTAAAATTTTCCTAAGGCGCATTACGAAAATTCAATTATTCTTAACCAGTTAGTAGCAGCATTTTCTCAACTTTTGTGTGTACAAAAATTAAGTTTCCTCATGTAGTTTTTCAAAATCAGTTTGAGATTGATTAGGTTTTTTCGGAGACCTTATTAAAAAAATTGAAAGCTCCTGATTTTTTTGAATACTAAGGCATCATTTTTGCCTCCTAATTGAAGACTTTAATTGAATTGGTTTGGAAAATCATATAAATTGGTAAAAACCCGAATTGAAGTCCCTTGATCTGGTTTTGAGGTTTTGTGAGTCACATCCCTGTTATCTATCTTTTCCAAGAAAAGAGCAGGTTTCGAAGTATCTGAAAATGTTTAAGAAGACTTTCTAATGATGAAAGCAATCGGCTGTTTTTGTACGTGCGGCAAAAACACGTGTTGCAAAAACTTTTTTCCGGTTTTTTATTTTCTTTTTCTTGTACTTAGTCTTATTTTCGGTGATAAAGAATTTCAGCTTTTTTGTGTTTTGCCTTTTTGAAAATGAAAACGGTAGTTGACTCAATTTATAGACAATTTAAAAAGTGTCTTACCTTCTAGCGGATTTATTAATTACGCTTTCGATTAGCAGGCGTTGTTTTTATGTATTTTGTTTTGCCTTCTGAGTGTGTAAGTTGATTTCAAGAAGCTTGGATAAATATATTTTTCTAATTTTTTGTCAAAACTTTGTATAATTACCCTTGCGGTTAGCGTTATTGTAATTGGGTATTTCACTTTTCCCCTGAAACAACTTCACTAGCAGAATAGTGAAAGTTAGAAATGGCAGCTATAAGGAGGTGTGCTTGCACTTTAATTCTGTATGAGTTTTTACCTGCCTTATTTTTTTCTATTATTGTCGGTTGAATTTTTTGAGGTCGAGTTTTCTCTTTCAGATTTTTTGTTCCGACTTTCGATACGAAAGTAACGGAATATTTGTGCTCGGGGTGGGTTTTTTTTTTCTTCAGACAAATTTCGACTTTTTAACTAGCCATTTTTGACGGAATTTTTTTTGGTATCATTCAAAAGGTCTTGATGTCCTGAGCTTAAATTTGAAAAAATTTTTTACCTATGATCATTTTTTGTAAAATTATGGGGATTTAATAATTCCATTTTGGTCAATTTGGGTCAATTAGCGCGCGATATGTTTCGCGCTATTAACGCGTAAGCGAAGATTTAATCCCTCTCAGAAATTGTTCCAAATTGGTTGACAGAAGCTTATTTGCCATAAATGATTTATTACATTGAGCGAAATGTATTCTTTTGTACTTCACATGGCGTGTGGGGGGATGATTTCTTAAAAAAAGTTTCAGATTAAATTTTTTTTTTACGTTAAATTTTTTAACTACTGCTCCATAAACCTTAAAAGGCAGTTGGAATACTCAGGTCTTCGCCCTGATACGCGCAGTCTTGTTTCGGGCTTGTTTTAGTTTCAAGTTTGTAACTTTGACAAAACTGTTAATCTTGCTTGTTGAGTGACTGTTGTTTTTATTGTAGACTTTTTGGTTCATGTTCGTGATTTTTCACACAGGTTTTTTTCCGTATCGTTTTTAGATTTTTCGCTGTAAAAATTGATTTGTTAGTGCTGCTGGATCTTGTTAACTACTTCCCCCCCTTATTTCGATTTTCAGAAATTCAACTTCGGCGGCCACGTTTTCAATAGCTTAAAACAATTTTCAGAAAATATATATATTTAAAAATTTTTACGTGGGTATTATATAAAAAGTGAGTAATACAAATACGAACGCGCGAAAATGAAAACCCACTTAATTGTTGACATTTTTGAAATGCATATTTTATACAGAAATGGTTGTCAAAAATAATACATGCATAGGGAAATAGTTAACAAGGTCCAAAAGGGGGAAATAGTTAACAAGATCCGTGCTCTTTCTAGCCGATATCGTTGAAAGGCCGATAACCGTAGCGATTAGAAGATCAAGGTTCGGGAACCCTGAAGCGCTGACAAATCAGAAAATACTGCTTTCAGAAATTTTAGACCGTGTTTATCTCAAAATATCGAAAAGATTTTATCGTGCTGAAATGTCATCTTAAGTTGTTTCCCGCTGCTTTTCCTGCTTGTTTCCAGCTATTCTTTGGCATTGAAATGCCTGGAATGAATTTCAATTTGTTTTGTATTTGGTTTGAATGAAAATATTTAGGTTCTTTTGCTTGATGTTTTTTTTTCAGTTTCAGCTAATTTTCATTTCATTTAGCTTTGCCTTAAAAATTGTTTTTTTTGCACATCAATTTTGAAGCAATAAATTATTGCCACGCCAAGGTAAAATATTACAGGTTTGGTTTTTAATTTTAGAAATATTTCAATGGTGTGCACTCATTGTCACTGTTTTTTTTTAAACAGCTTCATTTATCTTCAAAATAACATTTAATGCCCTTGCTTAATGTTGCTTTCTTAGTTCTGTTTTTTTTTGTCTCAGCATTTCTTAAGAAAATGTGCTAAATTAGGTTCCAGATTTTGAAATGTTGAAGTTTTTGGAAAAATGTAACCATAATAACTTAAGCATCAATTGTTTCATTTGTTCTAGTCTTTTTTTGTTCAAATGTCTTTCTCTGTATTATTTTGTCTTGGTTTTTTTAATGTGAAGTTTTTGCGTTTTTATATATCTGTCTGGTTACACTTGCGAGCTCAACAGCGTAGTGTATTACCACGAACCTTCTTTTCTTTCTAATCTAACTAGCAAATAAAAGTGTTCATTAGAAATCACCTAGTTTGTGGCCTTTTTGCCATAATTACGATCTGTAGTATTGGAAAATTTATAGCATATGTTTTGCTTTATTCGTGGCTCGTCTTTGTTATTTTTTTAAAATAGTTTTTGGCTTAGTGGTTAGTGCGTGCAACTTAAAATCTCTAGGTCGCAGATCTAATCTGACACTTTGCCAATTTTTATTAATTCGAGGCTTATTTCTTCTTTTTTCCTATTGCACTTTATAGAGTTGATTTTTGCCGTGTTTGCGAAGCTCAGCTTCGCCTCTGTGTTTGATAACACAACAATCAAAAAACGTTTTTTTTTGGTTTGGTCATCGTTTCAGCTGGAATTAGACTGAACTTGTTGTTCTGACCATTGAAACGGAAAATTCGATAGTTCCACGCAAAATCAGGTACCATAAATGATTGTCGGAATGGGTCAAGTGATATGTCATATTGAAGCTCTTTTCGTTGTGAGTCTAATGACTTTAAATAACTATCAAAAAATTTCCTGTTGAGAAAACCCGTTTATAACATTTTATTTTTGGTGTATTTCCGAGCGAGCAGGCTTATTTTTTTGTCAACCAAAAAGGTTTCCACTATTAGTTAGGAGATTGAGTAGGGTGATATATCATATTGAAGCCATTTTAGCCGAGATTCGAACGACTTTTCAAAAAATTCAAATAGTTGTCCCATTGTCGAGAAATAGTGGTTGACAATTTTTGAGTTTCATTACAATTTCGAGCGAGTTAACCGAGGGATCAAGCTTTTGGTAGAGCAGGCTTCTTAATGTTTTATTCCAATACATTTATTTTTTGAAGTTTTTTTTAGTGAAGTTTTGGGAATAAAAAGGTTCAAGAATGCAAAAAATTTTCTAAAAAATGGAAATTTTTTTGTTTTTCTTGTAATTTTTGACAGAAACTTTTGACCAATTTGCCCATTAAACTTTGAATTTTTTTTTGTCCAATCTAGCATATTGCTGCATCGCAAGTAGCGCAAAGCTTAGCTTCGCCTCATTGCACAAACTTGAAATTCGTATTAATGCTTACGATATCATTGATCTTTATGGAAATGTTTGCACTGTGATGCTTCGCTTCTATTTGATTCGAGTGCTAGCTAAAATTAGACGTAACGTGGAATGGTAAATGAGCACGTGGCCATAATTGTTTTTGATAGTTGAAATCGAAGGTCTGGAAACACTTAAGATTTGAAAAAAAAACCTGATTTGGTACCATTTTATGAACTAGCAGCGTAAATAAACGATAATTTTTGCTTTTGTTTTGGTAATTTGTTTTTTTTTTCAGGAGAGGAGAAGGTTTTTCTCATCTCGTCTTTGGTTAAATGGATTCCTTTTGTTTCAGCCAGTGCGACTGGATGTCCCGCCGAGATAGAATATGGCAACGGGGATTCCTGTTCAGGTAAAATAAAATTCAAATCAACTCTCAGCAATCTAAAATCGCTTCAAACCTTTGTTCACAAATAACTTCGGTCTCAGTGAAAATTCTTTTGCTGTTTTTTTTGTAAAACATGAAATGAGGTTAAAATTATAATTTATGATTTGTATATTTTTGCTGCGTGCTTGCATTAAACTCAGACTTAGTTACATACACGTTGTAACTTATCATGATACATTCAAAACTATATTTGTTCAATTGAGATCGTCGGTTATTTTTGATTATTTTCACATAAAAACGCTGCAAAATTCCATCTTTGACTTTGAGCATTAAAATTTTTTTGAATTATCGAAATCGGAATTTGATTGTGAAATTGGATTTGGGATTCTGAAAATGTCTGGAAGTACGCTCGTTACCAGCCAGTGGTTAAACGACCAGCTTATAAATGACAGAAAGAAGAAAAGAATCCAGATTTTAGACTGCACACATTACACAGACGGAACGTCGGCTAAGGATAAATTCGAAAAGCTGCACGTCAAAGGCGCTTACTTTTTCAACGTTGTTCAATGTGTCGACAAAACGAGTAAAATCAGCAATATGTTGCCGGCAGTCGGGCCCTTCAACGACTACGTCAGGTACTTCGGAATTGCAGCCGACATCCATGTTATATTATACGACCAGAGCGAAACTGGACTCCAAACGACACCTCGGGTTTGGTTCATGTTCAAAGCTTTATCCCACCGAAGGGTTTCGATCTTAGAGGGCGGGCTTCAAAAATGGGTCAAGGACGGGTTCCCGACTAGTGACCAGCTGACGGAATCTCAGAAACGGGAGTACAATGCAGGACAATGGAAGAGACGCGACTCCATGGTTCTAAACGTGAACGAAATGAAAGAACACGTGAAAAAAGCGAGCGAGGCTTTGAAGCAGCAAGGTGTTAGTAATCGAGGAAGTATATTGGGCGCAAACAACAGCAACTCTAGCCCTGAAATATCTAAGAACGCCATTAATATTAGCGGGGATACTGATGGCTCGAATAAAAGTGTATATCAGCCCGCGTTCCAAGTTATTGATACCAGGTCTCCGGAAGAGTTCATGGGTATCGTTGAGTCATCGCGAGGATTCCATACAGGTCATATCGCGGGGTCTATCAACATCCCGACCGACATTCTGGTGGATCCCGAAACAAGGTCGGCACGGAGTCCCGGCGAGTTGCGAAGGAGATTTCTAGATTACGGGATCGATGTCTTGTCAGACTCTAAATTAGTACTGCTCTGTAATACAGGAATGGGCTCGACCAAAGTAGCTCTGGCATTATTTTTGGCGGGTAAGTTGAGAATCTGCTTGTATGACGGGGGCTTCGAGGAGTTGACGAAAACTGTGGACAAAAAATTGCTGGTGGTCTCTAAGCCGATGATTGAGATAACAGAAAATGGACCTGACGATGGAGATACAATGAACCAAACCGAAACTGAGTTTGACGACGACACTGAAAGTAACCAAGCATCATTCGCAGTTGAAAACTAAACAAAGCATAATCAGTGGATATCGCATTTAATAACCTCAGATTGTTTTATAAGAAAGTTTAGAATTTAAAAATTGCTTGATTATCAAATATCGCTTTCGTTGAAGCTTGAGTAAAGTAACAATCCTCAAAAATTTTCTTGCCATCTTTTTTGCAATAATTTTTCTTTTTTGGGCAAAAAATTTTGTCGTGTTTGATTTTGAACATGAAGAATTTGTACACTATTTTATACCAACTTTTCTCTACCAAGTTTTTCTGCAGACCAATTTCAACTTTCTTTATAATAGTTTTGGATCATTTTTTTTAAAATGGAGTAACCAGTGCTTACTTAAGGTTGAATGGAATCATCTTATTTTTAATACTCTTGTTAAGCTATAGTTGTAACGGATTCGAATATGATGTTTGCTTCATCTTTTAGTTACCAGGCAGGTATATCAAAATAGGGTATATAGTTGAATTGAATTTGTTTTGTTTTTTTTTTCAGTATGTTTGGGTAAAAATTGAATTGTCTAACTTCCGTTTTTTTGCTCAATTATTGTCGGCTTATTTGCTACATTGCGGTTTTTTGGTGCTTCAAGCTGTTTTCATTATAGATAAATTTGTTGCTCATTGTTGTTTTGGGGCAGACTCAAAACTTTTTTACAAAATCAATTTTTTTTCGGCTCAACCGGTGTCTGCTCAAAAATTGCCGGCTTTTTTTCCCCGCTTCATAAGTTTTGTTCTGTCGCGAGTTGATATTCAAAAGTTTTGCGCGCTATTTTTGCCTAAAGTTAACTTGTATCGAGACTTGCGAAATTTTTGGTAGATCTAGTTTTCTCATTTTGTCTACTTCTTTTTATGTTTGTGTTGTATTTCAAGTGATACGAAGCTCCGCTGCGCGCTTGTTTTCATTTTCAATTCATTTTTTATGCTCAATGACACGGCAAAAAACGTTAAAATCAATCAAAAAAGTTTTCGCAAATAATTTAAATTTTTATATATTTGTTTAAAGAAATAATTACCATGGTCGAAAAATTCTGTGATACTTGCACAGTGATCGGTTACCCTTGTTGAATTGTTATTTTCACGCCGCTAGGCTCATGCAGATGAATAGATCGATCCTGCGAAGGACCACAGTTTTGTAAAATTGGTCTGAATATAAAAACCACCCCAGCATATATTTTCCTCTCTTTCTTCGAAACTCGGAACAATAGGACCAAATGGCTTTAACTCAATTTGCTTTGAAACGCATTAATCCGCCGCTTACGCGTGTTATAAGAACGCAATATATAGCGCGTTAATTATCCGTAACTGGCCAAATTTAGGAATTTTAAAACCCCCATTTTTTATAGAAACAGACCACAGGTGGAATAAATTACATTTGAGCACATAACAAAATCTTTCAGATGGTAAAAAATGCTTGGTTTTCAGTCGAAAATTGACTGAATAAAAAAACCACTTCAACCATAAATATTCAATAAATATTCAACCATGAAAGTCGGAACATTAAAACCTTTAGCGCAGTGAAAAAATTGTCTTCAAAAAAACATTCGATAGCGCTTTAAAGAAATTAATATTTGTCATTCCAGCTTTTGAAGAAAATCGGCATATTTAAATTTGGGGCAGTTTTTTTATTCAGTCATTTTTCCAATTTTTAACGAAACCTTTATGACAGAATTTTTTTTAACCATCTGCAAGATATTGTTGCTCGGGCTGAAAGATATAAAAAAATTCACCTGAATTTATGAGTGGGGGTGGTTTTAAAAATTGCCTTTTTTGAGATAATATACGCTCGATATATTGCGTTCTTATAACACGCGTCGGTGATATATTACAATAGGGGGTTGAGAAATTAGACGATAAGAAAATTAGACGGAAGTACTTAAAAGGAAATTAGACGGTTTTGCAACACTGCAATTGTGAGAAAATAGACGAAAGTGAGAGAAATTAATTTTGTTTGCACACAAATTGCGTTAGAAAAATCAAATTGTTTGTAGACAACAGTTCAATTTAGGTGGCCAAAAACTTTACAAGTCAATCATGCATAATTTATTCAATTCAAAACTCTCCTGTAATATTCAGATTTGACATTTTATGTTCATTTAAACTAATTGTTTTGATAGGTATTGACATTTTATGTTCTTTTTGTATTTGTGAAACTTGACTCTTAAGAAAAAATTTTGTTGGCCCTTTCCTTTTCATAGCTTTTTCGTCTAAATTGCCAGATCTGTAAAAAATAAATTCCGTCTAATTTCGTTCTTGTAGTATCCGTCTAATTTGCTTATCGTCTAATTTTCTAGGCCCCATTACAATAGGTGGTAGGTCCAATTTCAATAGCTGGATCGCTTTTTGTTATACTTCACTCATTATTTAAAAATTATTTCAAAAGCCAAATTTTTAGGCAAAAGAATTGTAAAAAGTGAATTTTTGAATAGCATTTCATTTGGCAGAGTTATTTTTTTTTACAAAAACTAGCTTAGTGTTAATACAATTGATTCAAGATGAAATGACTATATTATGCATTATAGATCTCAAATTTATTACATGCACTATAGTCAAAATTACCACCTATTGTAATATATGACCCACACGTCAACGGTGGTTGAAGTCGTTGACACGTAATATAAGAACTATGTGAACTGACGCGAACCAGTTGGTATAGCTTAAGTCAATTATGTTCTTTCGAGTGTTTCAAAAGAGTGTTTCGAGTGTTTCTCGTATTGTTTTCCAATGTTGTATTCAATAAGCCAAGTGAATCCGACAGTTGAAGTTTATTAGCGCTGCTTAAGCAATTATTTAAAATAATGTGATGCTTCTGTTTCAAAAGTCATCTTCGTTCCATTTATGGAACAGCTTGTTTGACACTGCTAAACAGTAAGAAAAATTAAATTAATAACTTGTTTTGGAATGTCTTATCATCTGTCAGAGAGGTTGAAGTTTGTCCATTTACAAGTTACATACTCAAGAGAATACATGCTGTAATATAAAATGAAAAAAAAAATTTTTAGTGCCTTCTAAAACGTCTGAAAATCTTAGCCCTCTTTTGATATCGATGATTAAGAATCAAGATTAGTTTTTCTCCAAAGCTGATGCCACCAATCCCTCGACAAAAGTTCAAAGAAATAATAACAAGACTGCTCGTATCAGGGCGAAGTGCTTGCTCCTACTGCACTTAAACTGGTCTTGAATAGTTTTTGCTTAAAGCAATGTTGAAAAACTATGCATTTTAGGCTGATAAGATCAAAATGTAAGATCATCATTAAGATACGAGACGCTAAATGCATCCTTTTGTACTTAACATAGCGTGTGAGCGGATAAAATGAATGAAGACAAAATGAAAAGTTTTATCAGTTATTTCCCATTTTTCAATCAAACATTTTTTTTTAAATTAGCTTTAAAGTGAAGTCGGAACATTCAGGGCTTTGCCCTGATGACGAAAATTTTCTTAAAAAATAGACATAAGGTTCAGAATCTCTTAGTTCAGTGCCCATTTCTTCTTTTGTTTGTCAACATCTTGTGACTAGATGCATTAAGAAAATATGATTTTCTACAAACATATTTCCTTTTGTAGAATTCCTATCACCTTCCAGATCTTTGGCTAGTGCCCGCTAGAGTAGGACCAGCTTTCCATTAATGGTATTGTGATAGTGCTCCATCTTGTTTTTTATAGCAGTAATTCTGGAGGGTAGCAGCTCGGCGTTTGTAAAATTGAAATTTTGAAAATTCTACTTTACGGTATCTTTATTTCGGTGTTTCAAATAGTACTCATAGTTTCAGACCTTAAGAACTTTTTATTTCGGAACGAAGCTGGTAAATACTACCGAAATCATACCTATCAGTATTAGAATTATTTGTATTTGCTTGATAAGTTTTAAATTAAATCATGTCTCTGTTCAGAAAGTCAATCTTTGATTATCGATGCTAATTTATATTGGACTAACGAGTTCAAATTCATTTTCCAAGTTTTAGAAATACCATTAAATGCGCGTTTTAACACCTGTTCTAGATTTTTGCGTTTACGATACGAATTTAAGTTAATTTGAGTTTATGAATTTCGAAATTGCTTCCAACTACAATTTTTTAGTTAAAATTTTTCGTTTTTAGTTAAAATTAATATTTGAGCTTTTCCCCTGGTAAAAAGTAGGATTTGAAAAAATAGGATTGATTGTAAAGTCACCGGACCAAGAAGATGCAACTTTTATAGTGTTCAGTCGACGAAATGAACAAAAAAATTTTCCAAATGCCAAAATTTATTCGCTTACAGCAGAATCAGTTAAAGTAAGGATCTCAGCAAGGCACGCCTTGCTTAAAAAAGATTTTTTAAAATTACTCTGCTACGAAAAAATTTTGATTCAAGTTTTTTTTGTTTGACCTTTTTTATGAGAACATAAACCTATATGAGCGCCTTGCTTAGATCCATAGCTTTCCAACTAAGTTTTAAGTTCAAATTTTCAAGCTGCTTCTGCAGTTTGCGGGGATTTTTTGACACTGAGAACATTCTGCTGACGCTTTTTGATTAAATTGTCAAACGATCCCTTTAAAGCGTTTTCTTACGGTTTCAAACAACTATATTCTAAAAAACAGTTTCATCCATTATATGTCAAAGTCTCAACCGTGAATGTTATGTAGTTGTAGAAAAGTCTTCACCTCCCGCCTTGAATTTTGAAAAGCAGTAAAAACAAAAGCATGACTTGTTTGCTATATCAGCGTAGCAGACGCCATATGTTTTGAACACACTGAAGTGAATCGAATAACTTCATTTCTATCAAAGCCACTCATTCAGGTTGTAGAGAGCTACAAACGGAGATGGCAAAGTAAGTTTTTGACTTTTTTTAAAATTTGTTAAACATTTTTGGACCTTTTCAATCCATCTCTTTGGTCAATTTTTTTGTTAGATTCTTTTTTAATTAAGTTTCAATGAACGTAATGAAGAGAAGATCACATTAATTTTTTCCCTAGGCGTGTATGCACTCGATTTTTTGGTATTTCAGAAACAGGCGAGATGAAACTTAAAAATATTTTCTCACTCTTCACAACACTCATTTTTCAGGCTGTTATTCTTAGTTATATTCTTCACTTGTTCCCAATTGTTTGATTCTGTTCAGGAAATGGTGATTGAAAAACAATCTCGACAAATTCAACTCAAAAGGTTTTGTGTTTATTGGTATGAGCAGGTTGGAAAATTTTAAAAAGTCTTCCATCTGAAGAAAGTTTTTTGATGTGCTATATTTTCTTTAACCTATTGTTGTCAAAATATTTTTTACAAGCAGAATGAAAAAAAATTTTTGCTTCAAGATTTTCCCAGAAAAATTAAAAGTCTTACAAATATTTGGTTATGTTACTTTTTTCTTTCGAATATATAAGTTGTGTTGTTTTATTTAGTTTTTTAAAGAAAAAGTAACTCGCGCTCAGATTTGATTTCTTGCGGCTTGACGTTTGACTTCTCAGCAAGTTCAAATCATGTTCATTTGCTTAAAGGAAGGGCGTGAAAAACTTGATTTGCTCAAAGGAAGGGCTTGGCGTTTGACTTCTCAGCAAGTTCAAATCATGTTCATTTGCTTATAGGAAGGGCGCGAAAAACGTGCAAGACTCGTAATGAATCAAGTTTTTTTGCAGCTGAAGGGTTTCTGCTCAGGTTTTTTTGGCTTTGTTTCCGCTTTGTAATTATTAAGTCAAAAACAATCAACCATCCGGCGCATCTGGCGTAGAGGTAACACAATTGCTTGAGACAACAAAAGCTTGTAGTTTGAATCCGGTGGGGGACTTTTGCTTTGTAAACTTGAGTTTTTATTATTTTTCGGTCTATCTTCGGACTATTATTCGTTCTGTTTATTTTAGTCGGCTTATTTCCGCAGAAAGGATTTTAAAAAAAATCAGCCTCTTTAAATTACTATAACGCCCATGTTTGAGACAAGAGTTTGACCCATGCCCAGGAGTTCGATTCCAGTCGAGACCTGTGTTTGTGCAAACCGAAAATTTTCGGCTAGTTTAAATTATGGCTGTCTGCTTAATTTTATCGGCTTAGTCTCGCAGTACGATTTTTTTGAAAAATCACCATCTTCATTGCATTATCAAAAAACCGTGTAAAATTTCAATTGGTGCAGGTAACTTTGTTCCTGATATTTCGGGCTTTTGTTGGAATTTTCATTGACAAAAACGATTGTTCTGTTTTTTTTTTTTTCAATTTTAAATTTCTTTTCATATGATTTTAATCACAATCATTCTTTTTTGTATCGCAAGTGGTGCGAAATTCAGCTTTACCTCTGTGTTTATCATTGATAGTTTTATAATTTCTAAGTTTTTGTATCAATGAATATATTTTCGTTTGATAGTCAAAAAAAGTCTATTTTGGCTAAGTGGAATGCGAAATTATGTTACTTTGGTTAAATTTGTTCGTCTTTTGACCTTGTACTTTCGGCGGTTTTTCCTATAGACTAAAAGGATCCAAACCACTTGCTTAGTGTAAAATTCTTTGCCCGAATTTCGCCACGTAAATTGCACCATAATTATTCATTTGAAATTTTCAGCAAGTTTTGCCATGATGATTTTTTTCCAATATTAACCCAACTTAGGAAAAATGGGTTGAAATTTTCATTTTTGTTCGTTTTGGCCGAATAATTTAAATGAGCGTGCTCGAGAAAGATAGGATTTTTTCTACTGTATTGCTTATATTACCGCTAGAGGGGTGCATTTTACAGCGTGGGATGACTCTTGTTGTTATGGTTGTTTTCTGCACTCCCAAAGAAGGGAGAGATTTACTGGTGCCATTTGTAGCGGCTGTCCTTGCTCGTCGGATCCACCGCTTAAAGTCAGCACCTGTGAACCCGAGAGTGACTCTTAGAGTGCATTGCCATCTGAATTCACAATGTTTTGACCTTATTTAAGCTACCAATAACTTTTGTTCTTTTACGCTAATTTTCAATCCTCTAATGCTACCCAAGACAATGGCCGGAAAGTTACTATATACAAATTTTTTTCTCATTTTTTATCGTCTTTTTTGTATATATAGGTTTTCGATTTTAATAACTTTTTGCAATGATTGATGTAAATGGAACATACTGTGCTATTTGCACTGGAGCCGTCAATTCTTTTCTAATTTTACAACAGTTTTCTGATTCTTAAATTGAATCTAATGATTATTAATGCAACAATCAGAATCTGATAGGCCTGTTTTTGGTTCTTCTAGAATTGAAGCCATGCAGTTTGGAGCCGTGTCACGAGGATGCAAACTGTGAGAGTGCAACAGATGGTACTATAACTTGCACATGTCCGCCCTTGTGGGTCGGAGACGGAGTCCATTTTTGCATCCGTGAGTAGTCATCTCGTTTTTTAGTGTTTCAAATCTTAAACTAGCGATATGCTCCAAGTTTTTGGAATAAATTGCAATATGTTTTCCTAGTATTGTTCTGATATTGGTAGACTTAAGAGGTCGAGTATTGTTTTTTTTGTCTGGCTGACAACTATTTCAGTCTATGTTTGATGTTCGTTTAGCTCCTGGGACGTGCAATGCTGACTTCGGGGAGACATGCCATGATCTAGCAGAGTGCATAAATGGCACATGTGTGTGTAATGAAGGGTACGAAGGAGATGGATGGGTGTGCACAGGTAGGTACCCAACCGAACATCACATCAAATCGGAATGTTCTAGAATACGTTTTTAAAAGGCTGTTCCCTTATACTTATACGCTCACAATAAAATCACAATTAAATTCATATTTCAATCCCCATACGAATCAAATTTTTGCTGTGTTTCAGTCATTTAAATCCTTCTAAACAACTTAAAACTTTTCAAAACTATTCAATAGTTTCAATAAATAATTCTAATTTGAATCGGGAATTACTTTGATATGCCCTTCAGATATCGACGAGTGCTCTCCTGAAAATCGAGACGCAAACTGTGCTCCCGACTTTACCGACTGCACGAACTACGCTTTGAATGTCGACAACAAACGATACACGTGCGAATGTTCTCCGGGAAACCAAGGCGACCCAAACCCCCCGAGTCAGGGGTGTGAGGAGAAGCCTAGGAACTGCTCACATGCCATTGCCGAAGACATCGTGAGTCCCTCGGGGGAGGAGTTCTTGCCGACCGGATTGTTCCTGGACATTTCAGATGACCCTGCTAGCCCTCAGTTTGAGGAAATTGAGGTTTGTGTAAATTGTTTAATGAAAACATCGTACTTAACGCTTTTTTGTTGTTTTTACTTTTGCGCTTTATTTCATTGGATTTCTTACATGTATTACGCTCAGCCATTGTCCTTAGTAAAATGATAGCCTCAATTTTTTTGAAACTTCTGATTCTGTTTCTTTTTTCATCTGTTTTGGTCGCGCCTTTTAAATTTGGAGCACATTTCAATTTGCAAGCTTCTAATTATTTGTTTCGTATTGCCAACTGTTTCTCAATTTAGGTACTATGCAACAAAGACGGTGACACAAAACTGCCGAGTGAGACACCCGAATGCAGCTCTGAGCTCGTGTTCTCCTCCGACCAGATCAAACTGAAGGCTTCCAGAGTTCTGGTGGAGAACGATGCCTACATGTGCATGCAGAGAATCGAGTTAGATCGCCTTTTTTTCTGGTTGTTTTTGGTTACTGAATCTATTTAAAGGTAGTTTGAGTTGCCGTTTACGCTCGTTTATGTGAACATAAAATCGATAAGTTCCTCTTTTGTAAAAAAAAAGTGTTGGCGATAATCTCAGATCGTGTTTTTCAATTCGCCAGAACCAAAAACAGACACTCATGCCTAGAAAACTTTTGTATATGGAAAAACCTGAAAGTTTTGAGAAAACAAGAGAAAGATTATAACTGCAAAAGTGTATCAAGTTCTTTTGGTGCAGAGTGTGCTGTGCTGAGGGTGATAATCTGAAGACGTCTCTGAGGTATCTGGGCTACAATGACAACTGGTCTCAGGACTTCGGAGGCGAAGTGGAAGGCCAGTGTTCCAGAGCCAATGGAGGTCAGATCTTTCATCTCAATTCTTAAACCAGATTTTTGTAGATGCCATAAGACTCCGTTGCTGTAATTTCTACGCATTAGTCGCAGTCAGACCAGCTTTGATTTTTACAATACCGCGTGAACTTAGTTGTTGATTTGTTTTTGAATTGAAACCTATAACTTGAATTGTTTTTGTTTGTGTATTTTGGCTCTATGAAAATTCAGCTTTCAAATATTGAAAATTTAGTTCTGTAATCACACTTTAAGTAGTCATAATCTAAGTTTATCATGATCTAGACAAAATTGTTCAGCGCTTTGAACGAAGTTTGAGTGAATTTCGCGCTGTTTCTTTGACTTTTCTTCTATTTTCGTTGTTCATTTTTAGACCCCGAAGAGTGCACTGAAGTTACCCCTCTTGACACGGACTGCAAGTGCAACAAAGAGGGCAAGAACTTCTTCTGGGTCACAGATAGAGCCATGCTGCCGGTCAAACAGGTCGAGTTTCTCGGATCCGCGGCCGATGGGATCCAGGCGGCAATCAATGACGTCATTTGCCTCGTGAAGGAGACCGTCACCGAGAATATCGTCATGTACAGGAATTGCGAGGAGGCTTTGGAGGATAATGAATTCAAAGCTGCTACTTACATGTTGCAGTTTGAAGGAGAGTTTTTTGATGCATTCTGCTATCGGGCTCGAAGTAAAGATCAGAAGGGCTCCATCGTCACACAATTAACCCCAAAAATGTACGTTTTTTATTTCGGAAATTTTTTTCACGTGTTTTAATAGTTACAGCCAATGATGCGTTAGTCCATTTATTTTTATACAATTTTGAATGTTTGAGTTTTTTAACCAGATTTCTTTTTTTTTCGTTTAAAACAACTTTTGGTCGTCATCAAGTTGATTTCGATGATTAATTGTGCCAAGGATCGCCGTTTTCTGTGAATTTTTTTCCAATTACCTACCTGAATTTCATTGTGTTCGATGCAATTATTATGTGAAACTAGTTTCGTGAACGCCAAGAATCAAATTTCCTCTTGTGTGTAATATTCAGGGTGGAATCTTCTGGGTCCTGCTCTGGCTATGACCTCCAATACACTGCATCAGCTAAGGCCATCCAGGCAGTGGTTAACGCTTCGATTGGGTGCATGCAACATGTCAGCTTCGACTGTAATGGCAACCCTATTTTTGCTGACGATCAGATGGTCAAATACTACGGGCCGTGAGTATTGACTTAAAAATGAAAAAAGCCTCAAAAATTTTTAAAAACAACCGATTTTTATTTTTTTCTGATAGAAATTCAGATAATCCTTGTGCCCATTGCTGCAAAACTAGACAACTTTTTTCACTAACAAAAACTGGTTGAAACTAGAAAACGTTTACAGTCCAGCATTTTTTGACAGTTGTTAAGTTGTTTAAATGAAAACTATACTAAATAAAATATGTCTGTTCTGTTTTGTTAAGAGCAATTTTAATGTCGGATAGATTGTTAATCACGTAGATTGTTACATTTTTTAATTTTTCTGCAGAGATGGTCAGTTCAGCTCCTTCGGAACTCCCAGTTCGGACCACGTGTATGCTGACTCGTGTCCCTGTGGCGTGTTTGGAGAGTGTGAAGATCCCTCCAAGAAGTGCAATTGTGATTCCGGTACCAACACCACCGATGAAGGTGAGTTGCTTTATAACTTCAATAAAATGTAGGAGATACCATTACAAGGAGGTGATTCGATTGTTCAGTTTACAAACTACAGCTTAAATGTTTCGTTAAGTGCTGCATTTGATAACTTCAGCCCATAAGTTTTTAGATTATTTGAAGTTTCTAGCTTTTTTTGTCAATATTTTCTTGAATGTTGAATGTTCTTAATGATATACCAGGTCGATTTTCTTCCTTAAAAATGTTCAAATATCACAAAATCCGTTTCATACAGAATCCGTTTCATTCATGAGCGTTTGTATCAATAGGCTTAATTGACCTCGAAACATTTTAAAATTGATTTATCTCTTATTTGTATAAAATTGCCCTCAGTTCATTTTAGGTGATTTTTACCCAATCCCTTATCAGTGGACGTTGGAACTAAAAGATGTTCTGTTTTAAGGATATGTGACTGAGAATCTGCCCATCACCAGAATCGAGAACTGCAACCAGTCTCCCTCTGGCTCGCTGGATGTGGGAGTGTTGTTCTGCTACACCAAGAAGCACGTCAGACTTCCCTACTCCTGCCAGCACTATGCCGAGCTCCACGAGATGAAGAGCGGAATTTACATGATCAGCACCAACTTCAGAAGCGAAACAGGCTTGTTCAATTTTGACGTAAAATTTATCATTCCCCCCCCCCCCCTGAAACTGCGTACTAACTTCGGTTTTTAAAGCCCATTAATCTCTCTGCAATTAACAGACTTACGTCAACAAATAACTTCAATGAACGCAGTGAAGACACTTCTATAAGTCGTTTTGGTTTTATCTTTGTTCAGTAAAAAGTCTTAAAAGGTGTTCACGCTCAGTTTTCAATGATCAAGTTTTTTTTTAATTCAAAACAGCTGGGAGTTGATCTTTATTTTAAAATCCTATATTATTGTGGATCTGCAGTAGCTGATTCTGCTTGAAATAATATCTTAGTATATAAGTCATAGATAAATGTATTGCATCTCGCTTTTGAAGTCTTAAGTATGTTTCTTAAAATTTCATTAGTCATCAAATAAAACTCCAAGATACTTTGCCAAAATGTTAATTTTTAGCTTAATTCTTGGACAGATTTTGACTGTTGATTTGATTTCAGACGATAAGGGGATGGAAGAATGTCTTGTCAAGTGCAACATGCACGAGCAGAAAGAGACAGTCTACGGGTCAACTGAGGTCGCAGCCTCTAGAAAAGGTCAGTTCCTTCTTCCTCCCAGTCACTAGCATGGTAAAAAAATTTAAGTTAAACTTAAAATAGAAATATATTCGAAAAAGTCTAAGGGCGAAATTTTTGCGCTAAATTTTAAGGTTTGGCAAAAAATTTAGAGCATATATTCATTTTATTCCGAGGAAGAATCTTGAAATAATGGAAAAGTTATGCCCAGTTTACTATAGATGAGTTTGATGCTCGTTGCTTTTCGGCTAAATAAGACTTCTCAGTATCAGTTGGCGGATCTCGCCGTCTATTTTAATGTTTGTTTCAGCCCCAACAGTAAAAGAGGGCTCGGTGTCGTTCGAGTTCAGTTACGAATCTCTCCATAACTGCAAGGTAACCTGTTCGGTACTAGAAATAAATTAAAACAGTAGCTTCGATTTTCAGGTCCGTGTTTTAATCCTGTAGAGTTTTCCCGTTTATTTTTGTCTTTTTTTTGTATTGTTCCTTTTTGCCGTTTTGGAGCTCAATTTTGATGTTTTTTGTGTGCATTTTGTGTTTAGAATTTCACCTCAGGGTAGATTATTTTATCAGAGCATTTTCTCGATAAAGCAAACTTCTTTTTGTGGGTCATTCGTTACGTGGTAGCGCATATTATGAAATTGTGCATTATATCATAAACAGACATTTTTAGTGAAGGAAATCTAGATAAGTTAAGACCTTTTATTCACGAAGGAAAGGACCAACATACGAGCTGTACAGCTCATCACGGACAACTGCTGTTGTGCCCCTACTTAAGAACTACATGTATTTTTTCGGATATTCTTCTGGGCTGGGTATTGTTGCCTCACCCTCTAGCAACTAGCGCGGATCATGGTGGGCCTCGAACTTGCGACCTTTCGGTTGAGAGGCGGAGACGTAACCACTTCACCACCGCTCCCGCAACCAGTTTACTATAAGACGTAACCACTTCACCATACGGAGTTTGTTGTCGTCTTAGGTGGAGAAGCTACTCGACATGCGATGGGGAAAGAGACTGCATCAGAAATTGGAGCAGATCTACGTCACACAAGAGATCCTTGTCACCCAATGTCCCAGTAATTATAATTTCCTTTCTTCTTCTGTTCCAATAATCACTCCTTCTTTGTTGGCTTCAGTGATCCGAAGGATTTCAGTGACTTCCGAAGGATCCAATGGTTCTAAATCAGGTTCCGTATGTACTCTAGCGATAGGCAAAGATAATGCATCTGGGTACTACACTTTAATCAGTTAGGTACTTCAGTAGTATATGCTGGAGCTGATCAGTGGAGAGGCATGGACAACCATGTGTATTAAGATAGGCTATAGCTTTCGGGTCGCCCTCGCTGCGTGTTTAGATAGAATGCAGCATTTTAAGTTTTCAAGATAAGGTATAGATATGGTACGGTTTTACCATGATAAGAATAAGGTAAGAAAGTTGAATTATTTGAGGTTTTTGTGAAAAAATCGAAATTTGTATGAAAATTGGTGGTCCGCGTTAACTGCGATAATTTTTAAATACTAAGAAAACGGCAAGCCTTTTCATTTTTTGCATTTTCCTGTACTCTAAATGAGTTTTTTTCTGCGAAGGTTTGTCAAGACGAATGAGGAAGCTCTACCTAAGTTTTGCAAGACTATTGTTTGACGTGTTTCAAATATTTGAAGCTATGCTGAAACATATTTTTTATATGAAACTAATTAAATTTCAAACTCTTTTTTTATATGAAATTAATTAAATTTCAAACACTTAACTTAGTCAATAAACCACATTGCATCATTACACAATCATAGAATAGTATGAACTTTCTTTTTTTTCAACCTAAGTCGCAAATATTGTTGCGATGCAATTTTTGCGACAAAATGTGTTAATTTTGAAATTGTTCATTTTGATCCAGCTATTAAGTACAGCCGATGCTATGGATATTAACACAGACTATTATATTACAAATAGCACTTTAGCTTCAAAGTATCATGTTTCTGTAGCGTAGAGGTAGGGAAGGAGAGCAGCAGCAAAATAAGAGGGTTCGAACCTGGGAACGGTCGGATTTTTTTATGAACTTTTTCGTATGCTAGTTAAAATGCGTCCGCTTTATAAATTGAGGCATGTTGGTGGTAAATTTCTTTCCAAATTGACAGGTACTGCTAATGCGTCATAATTGGCTTGCGTCACGTAGCATTTTTATAGACTCATAATTGAGTGTGTCACCTAAGAAATTTTGTAGACTCAAAGTTTTACTCACTCAGTTTTTTCCAGTAGCGTTGTCGGTCATATTTTTGCTTGCGTATGCGAAGTGCTACTTCGGACTTCGGCTCTATGTATACAATTGCATCATATACAAGTTTGCCGCATTTTACATGAGAAACTACAACTTGCATTCACAATTTAAAAGACATTGTATGATTTTTCTCAAGGAGGTTTTCTCTTTTTGATAACAAAGTCCTTGCTTATTTTTGAAATTGAGTTATTGTAATGCAATTGACAGTTCTCAATAGCTCGTTGATAGTGTATTAATGAATCATCGTCAGAATCATCTATAAATCGTTTAAGGAGTAATTTGCTGCTCGACTTAAACGTATTGGTATAACTAATATAGCATGCTAGTTTTTGCTGCATAAACTAAGTATTTCAGTACGACGAAATTTTACTTTAAACATTCAGTTTTTCGTTTATCATGGCTCTTCTGAACCAAGTAACAACTACGCTGGAACAAACTATTCTAGGCATATGCTCTGAAGTAATTTATGCTTTCATTTCACCGAATTTGTAGGCTTTGGGTTTATCTCTGGTAATATACAATCTTCAATATTTCGATTTAATAATATTAGATAAAAGCTCTTCATTTTTTATTCAATAGCTTAACTTGTGACAAACTTTGTACTATTTCTCCAAAACTATAAATTTGGCGTCTTGAAGAACAAAAGCACTCTTATAACTTGTTCTCGGTGTTCAATGGTTCACTTCTGTAGTTTACCCTGTACAAAACTTGTTTTCACTAAATATAATCATCAGCTTACTTTTTGTTCTTGTGTAGTTTCTCATCAAAGACGTATATAGTAAAAATAAGAATAATTTAATAACAGTAAGAACTGTTGCCTTGAAGTTTCATTTTCTCACCTACAATTCCAGACAGCGGAATCTTTTCTCCTCATTGTCTAGCTTACAGAACATGTTAAGCAAAAGTGTTGAAACATTCCCTTGAAGTGCTCAGAGTGAATCGGTACTTTTTTGTGCACGGAAGGTCAAACTTTAGTAGAAGTTCAAAAGGGAAGTAATGGTTGTTTCTTTTTTCAATTTGATGCTTGAATTCAACATTCACTGTTTTTTTAGTAATTGATATGTTCTTCTGCTGGTGATTTAGAGTTTCATCAATATCATTGGGTTTTTTTAAATGTTTTTATACGTTGGGTTTATTTTTTTAGCTCATTGGGAACTATGAACTTACATAGGGCATAAAAAATGGAACCAAGCTTCATGTTCTCAAGTAATCTGTAGATAAAAGTCTTTCAAATAGAAAACGCGTTCTGACACATTTCATTGCAACATCAATTTTAAGTGACTCGAAAGCCTCACTTTGGCTAATTCGATTTTTGTTCCGAATGGGGATGGATTTGGTATTCGGGTGTGTTTTAGTTTTTTCTTTTTTTTTGTTTTCCACGCAAAATCGGGTACCACAAATAATCATTGAAATGGGTCAAGTGATATATCATAGTAAAGCCCTTCCAGACGTGATTCTTGGAAGCAATTTGAAAATTTATTTGTAGCATCGAGAAAAATGCTTATGAATTTTTTTATTTCTGGTCTAATTTCGAGCCAATAAGGTGAGCGAGCAGGCTTAAAATAGCTTATTTATGCTTATTTTAAGCCGTGAAAACATAATTTTACTCAAGTAAAATTAGTTTATGGAGTCTGTTTGCGCAATTTTGGGAATCAAAGACTTTCTACGAAAAAGTTTTGAAAAATTTTTAAAATTTGTTTGACTTTTTAACGATTTTTTAAAGTTTTTCTATTAATGCGTTTCCAAAAAATGTTTTTAGTTTTTTCTACTCCATTAAGACTGTTGAATGTGATCAAGTTCTAGGATATACTTTTTTTGTATTTTCAACACTATGGTCAAAATTTTCTGTACTACTTGAACAGTAACCGGCTATCATTGTTACCAGTTTGCTATTAGCGTGTGCTTCAAAGTAAATTATTCCAAACTGAATTATTTCCGTGATTGAGGCAATTTATTTGTTCCAAATAACTTGTTACTAGATGAGAATTACATGACTTATCTTTGACATTGCGTGTGGGGGAAGAAGAATTAACAGCAAAATGAAATAATTTTGAAATTGTTCATTTTTTTGAATTTTAAATGGCTTGATAAAACTACCGCAGGTATTTGTATAGAAAGACGTCTTACAGGAATTGAATTAATATGTACATCTCATAATTTCGATCACTGTTTTACGCGGGTTTCAGTAAACATGAGCATCAGAACATTCAAATTTTTTCCTCTTTGTCAATTGTCTCAAAACTCTCAAATTTTACATTGTGTTATTGGCTGTTGATAGAAAAAAATGTCTCCAATTTCTTTTTTATGTGTTGTTTCTAGCCATGTGTTTCGATAGCCTCTCTTGTGTAATCGGCAGTTTGAGTCTCATGGTGTTCAAATGTAAATGACTAGCGTCAATTCTTATTATTTATTCCTAGATGTCTGATGAAAAACGGATGTGTTCGTTTGATCAACTATATCTTTTCAAAGGTCTTAGTTTTGGCAAAGGTCTTGCGTTTTAATCTGAGCCGGACCTTTTTCCAAACGGGATTTATTCTGTTTCTACTAAAGTTGCCGGCGAATTATTTATAGCTTATTTTTTGTCGGTTTATTGTTGTTTAAGACCAGTTGTTTAGAAAAAAGTTATGGCCTTCAAACAAATCAAAGTTTTGAATCTTTGACAATTTTTGCAAACTTATTGGCTTTACGAGAAAACTACCGGTCCAATTCTCAGGTTGTGTTCAGCCGAAACACCCTACTTTGAAAATCTTTTCGACTTAAGCGGCCATAACCTGCTGTTTGCAGAGAAACGTTATGGATTTTGGAAAGTCTTTTAAACGCTTTTTAGAATTTTAGAAGTTTTTTAAACATTTTTTAGAAATTCCATTGAAAGAACGGATTCCGATAATTGTTCCTGTAGAAGCAGCGATTCCTGAATTTTTTGTAATAGAATGAAATCTCTTTGGGAAAATTGATTATCTCAAAATTTCTTACTTTTCTCACTTATTTTTTAGTAGAGAAACCACTAAGGTTTTAGGCCAAGTCCAACTTTTGAAATCACCATTTTTGTGCCGCATTAGTATAGCAAATTCATTCAATATCAAACATGTACCTCCAGCTTTAGCTGGGCCCGTAGTTGTTTTTATCAAGACATACAAAATTTTTGGTTGACCTAGATTTTTCAACATCTAAAATTTTTTTGATTTTTTATATTTGTGTTGCATCGCAAGTATTGCCAAGCTCCGCTTAGCCTCTGTGTCATTTTTGCATGACTTCAAATGTAGGGATAAGATCTTTGATAGTAGTTACCTATGTAAAATGCCTGTAATTTGTCATATTAATTGTCTCCAGCAACTGTTCAGGTTTCACTAGTCTTCAATACGTTTTAGTGGAATGAATTCAATACGCAGCTTTTTCTGTGGTATTGTCCTATTAGGGGTTGTTGTTTTCTTTGTTATTGTAAAAGTTTCCATACAGAGATAATTTTGGAAACCAAGTTTATCTGGACTGTTGACATGATATTAAGGAAAAAGGCTTTATAGGTTTTGAGGGAAGAATCCACGGAGTGCATTGAAGCATATTGAAGCCCTTTTGGTAGTAGAAATTGCAGCTTCAATGAAAATCATGAAAAAGTTCTTATCGAGGTCGAGATGTCTTTTTCTATAGATTTTTTACGTACAATTTTTCTGTTTATCTCTATTCGTGCTTTTTCTATTTACCTATGTTTCTATTCGTGCTTATTTTTTCAACTACCAGACCCGTTTTGCGAATCTTAATAAAAAAACCCGTAGCCCTATTACCAAGCAACTTTTGTTCAATCATGTTAAATTCTTGGCCATTTTTTGTCCAAAATTAACTTGCTCTATTGTCCTCTCCCTGCGGCTGATTGTTTTTTATGTCTTCAGCGGCTGATGTTCTGAACCCCGAGATGAAGTTGTCGAATGAGGACGGGGAGGAAGTATGTGAGTGTTCTGAAGGTCTCAAGGACGCCTGTGCCAGTGGGGCAGGTGACCTCCCGCTGCATGTCAAATGCTCCTGCAGGTAAAGTATAGAAATAAATTTTTTTTATAAAATTTGTTCCAATTCGGCGGCGGTCAGCGACATTTTGAAAATTTTGCATACTTCTGCCGTTTTTATATTCAGTCCCTGGAAATGTTTACTTTCTTTCCAAATTTTAGATTACCGAAATCTGATTGGCTGATTTTTATTTTGGCGCATTCGGTCCTTCGCGTATGAGGGATTCCACCATATTTGACTAAAAAAATTAGCTCGTTATGTTTTTTTTTGCGTGTTCGATTTGTCTACGCCAAATTTTGTGTTCAGTTCAATCGAGGGAACTGGTGCGGAGTTCAAAGGGAAGCCGATTGCCAAAGTGGTCATCAATGATCCAGCCATCACGGGAGACGAGAAGTACGACATCTTCATCGGAAACGCCGAGTTCAAAGGCAAGCAGTTTTGATGAAAGTGAACTTCTGAACTTTTGGAAGCTTCATGTAGGGTTTTTTTGACAAATATATGATTTTTCAAAAAATCAAAAAAAAATGCAAAAAATTACATATTTTTTTTCTGGAATTATTGAATCATTTTTTAAATTCACTTTTCGAAACAATTGTTTTCGATTATGCCTAATTCACTATCGGTCTACGCTTTTAAATAAATTTCTCAACACACATTATACTATTTAGCTTTCAGTACATAACTCAATTTCAAAACGCTTAGGTCATAATTGATCACAACCTTGCTAATTTGTAATTTTGTGGTGTATACAAAGTCCATATTGACATACAAACTTATGGCCTTGTATTATTCAAAAATGTCTTTGAACCCTTTAAAACCGAGTTTCCCGCGAAGAAAGTACCGACATCCGAGCTCTTCAATTGTTCATGGAGAACCGCTGTTGTTTCCCTGGTTAAGAATTATATACATTTTGTTTGGTAATTTTTGAGCTCAGAATTATTTTTTCACCCTCAAGCAGCGAGCACGGATCAGGGTGGGCCTCGAGCATCCGACGTTTCGATTGCGAGGTGGAGGCTTAACCAGGGGCGGATCTAGGATTTTCAAGAGGTGGGCGGATTTTCAAAAAAAAATTTGAAAATTTTGTCAACCTTTTTTTTAGGTCGACCAAATTGATTTTCTGAGCTCTCCCAAAACACTGTAAATACCCCCATTTTATTTTGACCAAATTTTCTGCGCCGTAGGCAAGTTTTTGAAAAAACAGGCAAAAAACGATTTTAGGCACTTTTTGGAAAATTTTGACCAAAAAATCGCCATCATCATCAGTTTTGCATCGCTATCGTATTTTTGCGCTATTATAAGTATCGCAATATTGTGCTTTGCCTCTGAGTTAAACTGTTTTTTTTTATTATTTTGAACACTTATTTTCTTGTTTCAGAACTGGGTCGGGACTGCTTCAACTTCCAGGACAACAGAGGCCAGGCGAGGAAAGTGAACCAGGTGCACGAGTGCATGAACAAATTAGTGGGTGGAAGTGGAGGCAGACCGGTCAAGTCCATTCGCGAAACTGGCAACGGAAGGATGTGGGCCAATATTGACCCAGATGGTGCCGGAGGAGTGGATCCCTTCCAAGTCAGGCAAGTGGACCACTGCTTTTATGGTTAATTGCTACTTTCCAGATTAGACTAAGGAACTCATTAGATGTCAATGAACGAAGTGAACAAGACACCTGATTAGGTCGTGTTTTTTTTTGTTCTGACCATTGAAAATGGGGCGCAGCTTTGTATTCAAATCTGTTTAGATTTTTTTTTTTGGTTTCCACGCGAAGTTAGGTACCGTAAATAATAATTGGAATGGGTCGATTGAGATATCATATGAAAGCTTTTTCAGTCGTAATTCGAATGGCATTGAAAATATTTCAAAAGATTGTCCCAGTGTCGAGAAAAAACGGTTTTAAAATTTTTGGGTTTACTTCAATTTCAAGCGAGTAAAGCGATCGAGTAAAGATCGTTATATGAAAATTTAATATGTTTTGAGCAAAGAAAAATTGATTTTGCTACCAAAAAAACTGTTTTGGAAGTTTCCTTCCGCGCTTTCATAGCCGGAAAAATTTTCTAAAGTTTTTTTTTTAATGTTGTGCAAACAAAATTAGAAATATTTAAGCTTTTCTAATTTTTTCAATTTTTTGTTCGTCATTAATTTGAAGACAAATATTGTCGGTTATGCCTATTATTCTAACTTTCTACACGATTGTAAAGTTCTCTAATCGCGCCGCGCACTAAAAATGCCGTTATTTATTTATTTTTATGAATGCTGTCGGAACAATCTGTGCGACTTGCACAGCAACCGGTTATCAGTATTCTTCTTTGTTTTTTATTTTTTAAAGTTGAATTTAAATCTATTTGCTAAAAGGAAGGCAAAAATTTTGTGCTTAATGAACTTTAATTTTAAGACTTTTGAAAGAAGTATAAAAACTAGATGGTGCGCAGTTCTTTTTCCGACCACTGAAACTGGAGAGAAATTTTGTATTCAGGTGTGTTATTGTTTCTTTTCGACCACCATTTGAAAACTGGGGAGGAACTTCCTATTCGGGTGTGCTTTAGTTTTTCCTTTTTTGTTTTCCACACAAAAAAAAATTGATTGTATTTTTCTAAGACTATGGTCGGAACCTTCTGTGGTACTTGCATAGTAATCGGCCATCCTTGTCTCTTTCTTAAGTTTTGTTTTCCACGCAAAATCAGATGCAACAAATAATCGTCGGAAGGGATCGAGTAATATATCACATTAAGGCATTTGAAGTCGTAATTCGAATCCTATTAACAAAAATTTTTAAAATTTCTGTTTTCGAGCGAATAAAGCAAGACAAACATTCATCAAAAAGCAAACACAAAATCTGCAAAAAAGTTGTTTTCCGGTCAACTGTTTTTGAATCAAATTCCTTGATTTTTTTTTCTTTATCGAATGTACTTATTTTCTAGGCTTTGTTTCAGATGCGCTCACAGCCGAATGATCAAAACCCCGAAAATATGCAAAAAAAAACTATTTTTTGTATTCTAAACATTTTTCTAGAGTGTTAGTTTTGTGAAAAAGGTGTCAAACATAAAAGATTCAAAAAACTTTAAAGTGTTGCAATTTTTTCGTGGTAATTTGAAAGTTGAAAAATTTTTTAACTAGTTAAACATTTTTTCGGTTTCTTTGAGATCTTTGCACTTCTTCAACTTTCTGTTGACTATGTTTTTGGTGTCTATTTTCGAAATAAACAAATATTTGGCGATTAACAAAAGCTCATCTGATTGATTGTGATGCTATCAGAATCTTGACCATGTTATAGTTTAGGAGAGTGATACAAATTGTTAATAATTGCTTGCATTAGAAAAATGAATACTATGAATTTTCCAGTTTTTTGAATTTTTGCTACAAATTGTTTAAAGCAAAACGGATAATATCTGTTTCATTCATTCAAAACTTAGTAGTGTTTTCCTGGTTGCAGATGTCTGGGTGATTTGACAGTGGTTGACTCTTCTGTCACCAGGGTGGGCAACTGCTTCAACGTTACCTACAAGAGGCCAGCAAGCGCTATCCAACTCAGGGTAATTGTGCTTCCATCAACTTTTCTTAGTAACTCTGCATTAGATTCTTTTTCTATGATTAAGTGTTCTACTGCAAGGTAGAAGTGATGTGTCTCATTATGACCGGTTAATTCATGAATCCCGGTAATTTTGTTAACTTATCTTTTTACGCGTTGATTATCACTCAAAATGAGGTTTGACTTCATTTACATTTTTTTTGCCTTTGATTTTTCGGCCAAAGCAGCGCCCGAAATTCATTGCCCGTTTCAATTGTCTTAACTTAATGTTTTCTTAGTTGATGAAAAAATGTGTTTTTAAAAAAATATATTTATCTAGGCACTGGCAGAAGTGTCCAAGGAGTGCTGTCAGGGTCTGCAGACGATCGGAGAGGAGTGTGAGTCGATCAGTGCGCTGATGCCGAATGGATCCCAGACATTCACTTTCTACAACTTCACAGGAGTGCCACTCATCGGATACCCCGGACAACTGGGCAGACCTGATCGTTCTTGTGCCCAGGGTGGCCAGTGTAAAAATGAGGAGGGAAAACAGTGCGACCCAGTCGACCTCAAGGATTTCAATAGTAAGTTTTTAGTTTGTAATTGAACTCTCGGGGGGACATTTAATTGCTTTTTTATTGACGGAAAGATTTTTTTCCTTTCGGTCAAAAAATTTCCGTAGCGCATCAAAATGATATCAGACTCATTTCAGTTTCCGAAATGTTAGATTACTTCTTTTCATGTTTCTCACCCAGTATTTGAAATTTTAAACAGCCCCTTTCAACTGTTTTTGCAATCTTTCTAGACATCCTGATTCTGGATGATAGCGTGTTCCTGTCCAAGATCTGTTCCAACGATCCAGAAGTGGACCTGGACTCGTGCCAGTGGAAGTTGGCTGATCCTCACAAAAAGCGACCGGACAGAAACACAGCCGTCAAGTGTTCACGACACAGACCCATCTGTAAGGACTTTGTTTTTGTTCATCGAAACGTTTGGTTAATTTCAAAATCATCAGTTTGAAATGATGCTAATTGTTATAGCTATAAGTCAAAATAAACATTTACACTATAGATCCTAATGATCCTTTCTTATCCTAAAAGTTTTTATGGGCGGGCTGGATCTAGGATTTTTTCGATTGGTGATTTTTCAAGGCAACAGCAATGAAGAATAACAACTTTCGCTTTCCTTAGGTACGGGCAGGGACTGTCACGAGTCGCAGCTGTTCAGCTTCTGGGCCAAAGAGAACAAGTTCAACTGGAAGATCTACTCAGACATCCGCAGCTGGACCATGTTTGAGAAGTCAGGAGTTCAGATCATAGACCCCAGCCAGGTGAAGAAGACCTCCACTGACATAGAGAAGGATCCGTGCACTGTGTGCTGTCAAGTGGGACCAGACAACATGCCGTACTCCCAAACTGTACGTGAAGTAGCTGCTAAATTTTGCTGTATTTAAAAGCTCTATAGACCGTTTTTTTTCCGAAAATTTTTCTTATCTAACCAATCTTATCTTTAAACTTAATGTTTAGTCGTGCTCAGGCGCGGATCTAATGTTTTACCGAGGGGTCGACCCAATTGTTCGACCCAATTAATACAGCGAGTACTCTCAAACGCTAAAAAGACTCTGTTTAGCCTAGAAATTTTTAGAGGTAAACTTTGGAAATAACACGCCAAATTGGTTTTTGGTAGTTTTTTGACGGTTTGGACTCGTACTTCCCCTCAAAATTAGTATATGTTGGTGCCTGTAGAAAAACAAATCGTTCGGATGTTCGGCTCAAATGACTGTCATTATCCTTGCGATAAGCAATGGTATTGCAATTGGGTACTAGAAATTTTTCCCGTGAATAATTCTGGTCACAGAATGATCAAACGGTAATCAGTATGGTGAAATAATCAGCATGGTTAATTAATAGCATGGTTACTGTATTGGCCTTGTGTTTACGTTAAGAGTTGCTTTTATTCGCTTATCAGATTCAAATTTTTTGGTAAATTTTTGGCATTGAGGTCGCTTGACTTTAATTATGTCGGCTTATTTTCCTAATGTTATACTAGTCATTCCTATTCACATTAGCATCAGCTAAGTGTATTATTAGGAACCTTCTTGTTTTTCTAACCTAAGTCGCAAATATTGGTGCAACTTCTCAGGCATCTAAACAGATTTTTGATAGCATGTGCTTTGACATTCGAATAGTAATAAATTAACACAAATGATGCATTTTTAATTCTTCAAATGAACCGAAAAAAAACTAAATCTTTCAAGCAGCATAAAAATCATAAAAAATCGATTTAAGAAGTTTTCTAACTCAATATATCTCGCAATTAAGAAAAATATATGATTTCTACATAATGTGGTTTTATGTTTTTCGAGTTTCACATGCCTAGTTAGTGTGTATGTCTTCAGTTTGTTCTATTCCAAATTGTTACTTGTAAAATTGTGTCTACTTGTGTTTGGTGCCGCTTTCGCTGAATTACTTTGGCAATTTATTAACATATGTAGCTGCTTCATTCGTGACTAGTGTTTATCGGTGGTTAAGCATGCGTGGCTAATTGGTTAGTGCGTGAGACTCAGAAGCTCTTGATTGCAGTAGGTCGCAGATCGAATCCTTGACCTAGCCGAATTTTTACTAATCCGAGGCTTATTTCAATTTTTTCTTATTGCACTTTCTATAGCTGCTTTTTGTCGTGTTCTCACTAGTGTTTGCGAAGCTAAGCTTGACTTCCGTGTTAGTATGTTGATTTCATAACTACTGATCGCTAACAGGAAATCTAAATCAGCCTCTTAAGTTTTTCGTAGTACAATTAGAAAAATTAAACCTAAATAATAGTCAACTTTTTTAAAAAAGAAACAATTTTCTTAAGGTCAATTTTCGGCTTTTCAGCTTGTTTGTTATAATAATTTCAAATTCAATCAATTATCGAGCGCATCGGGCGTTAAAGGTAACACATATGCTTGAGACGACAAATGCGTGTGGTTCGAATCCAGCTGGATTCTTTTTTTAACTAGAAATTTTCTGCTTTTTCATGCAATCGTCCGTCTCTTTTTTCGGCTTAGTTACCGTTGCACGGACTTCTTTTGAAGATTCAGTTTCATTCAATTTTTCTGAAGACCACTATTGGAAGTAATGGAGCTATACTTTTTTGCTAAATTTTTCCTGCGTTTTTTAGAAAGTTTTTCAATATAATTTTTACAAACTTTACAGAAATTTTATTTTGTCGGTTAATGAGCACGGAGTCATTATGGATGCGATTATGATTCTAGCAATCGGCATTTATCATATTCTAGAGACTAATATATTTTTTCAGCTTAGCCCAACTTTTTTAGCTTAGCGGTTTTCGTCTCAATTTCTGTAATGCCAGTTTGTTATGCTATGTTTGTGTTGTATTCCAAAATTTGTGCTTTTTGGTTTTCGACCTAAACTCTGTTGGTTTAGTTTCAAAATTGGGTCTTACATTCACTACATACAAAGCACTCCTGACACTTTATAAGCAGTATATTTCATTTGATTTTCAGCTTATTGGCTGTCGGTTTCTACAATTTTCCGGTTTTGTTTTAAAGATCGATAAGACTCTGGCTCTATATTTTTAAATGCTCAACATCAACCTCACAAGGTCCTCTCGAAAAAACTTAAATAAATTTAATCATTGAAAAGCTTCCTTTTTAACTTTTTTGAAAGTTTTTTTCTTGTTCCTTTTTCAATTTTTTTCTCGGCTCGAAGTCTTTTTTTTGCTACTTTTTTAAAGTCATCAGCGTTTTAATCTTATACTTGTTTTTATCGCAAGTGGTGCGAAGCTCAGCTTTGCCTCTGTGTGAAATAGTGCCGTATGGGGACCCTTTGGGTGACGAAATGAGTCGAATCCTTAAAGGATGGAGGGTTTACCCCCTAAATCCATTTCTAGTCGTGGTGATTCTTTTTCTCTTGAATTTCCTCTTTCTGCAAGAAGAGGAAAACCAACTAAACTATACAATGTTTATTGTTCCTAACACACAAGCTGTGGAGAAACAGCGGATTCGGGTGTTTTATTTTTTCCCTACACAAATTCCCACTAGTACCACAAGAACTACAAAGTGACTCGGTACTACAGGATCGAGTTATATATCAAATTCAGGCCGTGTTTCTAGCCGCAATGAAACATTTCTAAAACGTTTGACCAGCATCGGCGACAACTGGTTTGACTAGTGTTTTTCCCGCCCCACTCGCCAAAAAGTAATTTTAAAAAATCATTTTAAAATAATATTCAAATTGTAACTGTGTTTGAAGTTGCTGCTGCGTGAACAGCATCCGGATGCTCTTGATCTTAGATTTTCATTTTTTGAGCGGCTGTTTAAATTGTACGCTCAAACCCTGTGAACCCTGATGACAACTTGTCAATTTTCATAGGTACTGCCTCTAGAAGCCGTAAATAACAACTCAGAGTTGTCCTACTTCGACTCCGAGAGCTGCTTCGAGAAAGTGATCGATGCCAGCACTTACTGCTACCAGGACATTGCAATCTGTGGGAACTCTGAGGGGGTGAAGATGTCTTTTGCAAGTGGAAACGACACGGCTCCAATCAACATCGATAGTTTGAAAGGTAAGCTTCTGGTTGCATCGTTAGTAGTCCAGTTTTTGTTTTTGTAAACGGGAGAAAACGTACTAGAACCTTTAAAAGTTAGAATTTTTTGAAAATGTTATGCGAATTGAAATTCACAGGTTGTTACAAACAAACTTTTTGTAAAGATAAATAGTACCACAGTAACAAAAAAACGAAAATTGCTCAAATAATCTTAACTTTTTTCAGAAGCTGTCAGCACGGATAAAATGACTGTACTGAACATGTGCTTCTCTTCTGACATCTGCTGTGCAGCTGGCGACGACGCAGTCTACGTCAGAATTGTGGATAAAGACCAGCTGCCAACTAAGAGTTTCACTCTGGAATCATCAGGAGCTGTTCCGGATGTGAAGTTTGCTGGAACCGTTTGTTCCAGTGAGCAACAACAAACTTGAAATTTTGCATAATTCCGAAAAAAATATCTCTTCGATTTGTTGATGCATTGAATAAAAGAACCTAGGTTGCGTTTACGAAAAAGCAGTTACCTCTGGATTAATCTGTAATATCATCTCGTGTTTAAATTGTTACTAGACATTTCAATTAGGAGAGGAGGATTTCTAAGCAATATCGTCAGGAAAAGAATAATCAATTTTGATCTCTAAGTTCCCAATGAAGGGTTTTTCTCGATTTATTTCGAAAATCTTTTTCCTAGAACTGGAACCAACATGTGTGAGTTTGACTCGCAATCATAGAAGAGACATGTACATTAACAAGTACCTCGAGTCTGGCTACTATGCTGTGGATCCGGATGGACCAGGAGTGCTGGAACCCATCATGGTACACTGCGACTTTGACCACAAGGATCCAAACAACTCCATCTCAACAGTTAGTACAGGAAGCAGACAGATCATGCAATGTGTCATAGCTCGAGACTTCTTTCTCACGGCAAAGTTTTTTGCAATGGAGTTGATTTTTGCGCCTGCCTTTATTATAGGCCTCATTGAGTTCTATTTGACAAATGAGTACGCAGCCTGGTTTATTTCCCTCAATGATTTCAAGGAGTTTCCTAGCATGCTCTAATGTTTAAGATCAAATTGAAGTCATTCGCTGCTGCTATTAAATTGTTTTGTGTTATCTGAATTTACTTTGTAATATAATTCTGGAATCATTTCAGCCGGAAGGACAGAAAGACCCTGAGGATGGCGAGGACTATGACTTGGAAGAGCTGACTAACAAGACGTACGTGGACCAGGTCAATAAACTGGCTGAAGTCTCAGGATTCTGCAAACAGGTAAAACCACATTTCACTCGTAAATTTAAAATGAAGACATTTAAAAGTTTTTGTCTGAGATACAGGTCTTGACATGGGCAATATTTTTAACTTATCTCGTGCATTTCCTTAAGAATCTTACACAAGCGCCGTCCAAGAGTTTACCAAGATTCCTAATTAAATTTTAAAATATATCTTTTATTTTCTATTATATATCTTTTGATATTATCTATCCGCTAATTGCATTTTAGATGAGATTTTAAAAGCTTTTAGACAATATCAATTGCTTGCGTTTTTAGCTCGTGGACTATAACTGTGTCTCCAAAGCTCACCTGGGCCTGGAGGCAGTTAATGTCTCTTCGGGACGAGCCCAGTTCGACCTCTACTCATACAAGGACGGACAGTTCGGCCCAGGTGCCTCCCACTATGGATTCGACTACGTGGGATGTGTTTGCAGCACTACCTACAGCTGTTCTGTCAAGACAGGTACACGTTATACAGACCAGAATCAAGTCTAAATCTGAAATAGTAATTCATGCAGATGATTTTAATTTATGCTTTTCTTCTTTCGGGTCTTGTATATTAGTTTCTGTTAGGTTTTGTTCCATTAATTAAAAGATTTTTCAATTTTTTTTTAAAGTAACTTACTTCAGACTTGGGGGGGGGGGGATTCAGTTTTTTTTTCGCAAAAGAAGATGTAGCTTCTGAAGACGATGTTGAGATTTGATTTGTTGATCTGTAGATCTGTGTAATTGTGATGCGGATGGCGCTGGATATGATGGCGCCCACTTCATGGACAAGGACTCTCTTCCGGTCACTTTTGTGGCCGGACCAGAGTGGACTGACGCACAGTACACTACCACTGTTCACCAGATGCAGTGTGCTGACAATGTATGCCGTTATTTTCTCCTTTTCTGATCAAAGTTTCATATTTCGCATAAAAAAGTACTACTAATGACTAAATTCATGAAAGCAGTAAGATAGAATTAATGTTCATTCGGTATTTCCTTGCAATAAAAATATTTTGCTTCAAATTAAGTCTCTTTTTTTTATAGCACGCAAAGATCATGATTACAGGCTGTTATAATTACGATTATTGTTTCCGATTATTATCGAAGAATGGGAAGGAACTTTGAATTCGGGTCGGTTTTTCTCCATCCAATTTTGACTACCCCAAGTAAAGGTCGTTGGGGGCCAGTGTGGTTTCATATAAAAGCCTTTTTTGGCTGTGATTTGGATTCTAAAAAAAATCGATAAAAGTAATCTCTGTGTCGAGAACAATTGGTCTGAAAATTGTCGATTTTCAGACTAAATTTGACCAAAGCATTGATGAGAGGCTGACCTCCCAGTACAATTTAAATTTTATTTTATTGCCAAAATGTTCAGTTCATGTTACCCATGTTTCCTCTCATTCTTACAGTTTTTCGATTTAATTCAGTCGCTTTTTTTCTAAGAAAAAATCAAATCAACCTTGAATAAATTGAATAGGTACAAAAAAAACGAAAAAGAATACTCAAAGGTGAAAGAATATCGAACAAAAAAGTTTATAGAAAGTTTGATTTGTTTCCTTTTTATTGAACCAATGTGATCGGAACATTCGGTGCTACATGTACACCAACAGATTATCCTTGTTTCCTTTTGAAGCAACAACATAAATGTGACGAAGTGTCACTGTGACTAAATGTGATGAATTTGTGTTTTTCAGTTACCTGTGATCTACGACAACAAGACATGCGATGACCTCGTGGAGGCTGGAGTGAAAGAAGGCTACATTGTTGTCGACTCTGATATTGTGGGACCAGTATTCTGCAAAGAAGAGGAAGGTACTTGGATGTACTATATTATTCGAGGAGTTCTGATTTTTTAATCTTCTCATTTCTCTCCAAGATGACTGTTTGATTTAAAAAACAATGGTCTTAAATCGCGCTCAGTTATCGAAAGCCTTACGGTCCTTCAAAATTAGGTATTGCTATTTAATATGTTCATGATCAATCACCTTTTTTTCTATCACATTATCTTTTTTTTTCTTCAAAAAACCAAACAAAAGTTTTCGACTTCGACAAAACCTTTTTTATGTCCTTCTATATACAGTTTGTTTCTCTCTGCTTTGAAAAAGAATTGAAAGAGATCTGATCTTTTGTTGATGCAGACCAGAACGTGTTGACAATCTACCCCGACAAAGTCACTGATCCAGACGAGAAGAGCGAGACTGAGGAGCAGTTCGATTGTTCGGAGGAGGACAAGGTCATCGACATCGACTACGCGGGACTGACCAACTATGACCAGATGAAGATCAAGGAGTCCCACACTTGTCATCAGTACATCCGATTCTGCAGTGACTCCATTGGGGTGGGTTCTTGGCCCCTTCGTTCATTGAAACAACGGGCTTTATTTTTTTGCCACCTTCCAAAATGCACCGCACGTGCGATTTGAACCAGCAATCATATGATTGCTGGGCGCCATCACTACCGGAGCGTGACAAGGTCATCCACTTTTGTACGGCCAACCCTCAAAGAAGCCATACAAAAACGCAGAGGAATACTATGTTTGGCTCGAAATTCATTGAGCTCATTAATCGTTTTTTCCTAATCTTCTTGAACTCTTTGAATGAAAATTGATTGGAGAGCTTTTGAAGCGATTGAGAATAAATAGGAATCCCGAAAACTGGCCATAGTTTTGTTTTTTAGGTGCAAAAATTCTTTTTAATTAATGGAGAAAGTTTAATACTGTTTCTAATTTTCTGTGAATAATTGTATTCATAGATACTATGACCTCAGTGAACTGATGGTGGTTTCATCTATTATAGCATTGCCCTGTTGTTTATCGCAGGTGTCTGGTAACCTGCAGTGGTATTCTGAGGACGTGGATGGGGTTGAGACGGGACCCTACACTGTGTGGGGAGGACAGGAGTCCGGATGCACATGCAAAAGAGACGACACTTGCTTCGACAGATCCAAGTGAGTACCAATCTTTCTTTATTCTTTTTTTTCTGGAACAAACAAAACAAATCCGAAGAGTTCCAAATTTTGTGATGCGGTCGATTTTCCGGTAATACCAATTTTTTTTTAAATTAAATAGCTCGAATATGCGATATTTGTATCTTAAGAATGACCCAATAAGTAGCAAATTCAACCCTCCCCTGGGTTCTATTTTCTGGCATTTTTTTAGTCAACCAACCCGGATTGATGGGCATCAACACTACCGGAGTGCCACAATGACATCCACTTTCGTACGGCCAACCCTAAAGTTTTTTTAAAGCCACTTTGGTGCAAATTTAGAATAAATTTGCGGGGGAGCGCATTCCGAAAAAAAACACTTTTTCAAATCAAAACCTTGCTGTTTGTACCAAAAACATGATTTTTGGCCAACAACTCGAAA
This sequence comes from Symsagittifera roscoffensis, assembly GCF_963678635.1. Lineage (NCBI taxonomy): Eukaryota > Metazoa > Xenacoelomorpha > Acoela > Convolutidae > Symsagittifera > Symsagittifera roscoffensis. The sequence goes on along the minus strand of NC_087064.1, from coordinate 80,958,660 downwards.
AGTCGTAAGATCTGCGCCTGAACCCAATAATATCTTCTTATTTACACTTGTGAGAGCAAGTGTCTTGTAATTGGGAACTGATTTAAAAAAATTTTTTTCCAGTAAACACTTTTTCTTACAAACCTTACCTGCTTCACTATTGAACTTTAACAACCGGACCTTGTTGTTCCGACTTTCGATACGAAAGTAACGGAATACTTGTACTCGGGTGGATTTTTTTTTTCTTCAGACAAATTTCAACTTTTTAACTAGCCATTTTTGACGGATTTTTTTTTATATCATTCAAAAGGTATTGTTGTCTTGAGCATAAAATTTGAAAAGATATTTCACCTGTGATTGTTTTTCGTAAAGTTATGAGGGTTTAAAGATTGCCATTTTGACCAATTTGGGACAATTAACGCGCGATATAATTCACGCTATTAACGAATAAGCGGAGATTTAATCCGTCTTGTAAATCGTTCCAAATTGGTTGACGAAAGGTATTTGCCATAATTGATTTGTTACAAGGAACGAAATCTATCTTCTTATTTTTTATATGGCGTGTGGGGGGATGATTTTCATAAAAAATTTCAAAATTTAGAAAAAAAAAATTTCATTTTACTTTATTTCATTTAATTTTTTTGTTAATACTGCTGCTCCATAAACCTTAAAAGGCAGTCGGAACATTCAGGGCTTTGCCCTGAAACGAGCAGTCTTGTTGTTTCGGTTTTTGATACAAAAGTAACGGAATATTTGTGCTCGGGGTGGGTTTTTTTTTCTTCAGACAAATTTCGACTTTTTAACTAGCCATTTTTGACGGATTTTTTTAATATCCTTCGAAAGGTATTGTTGTCCTGAGCTTAAATTTGAAAAGATATTTCACCTGCGATCATTTTTGTAAAGTTACGAGGGTTTAAAAATTGCCATTTTGGCCAACTTGGGACAATTAACGCGCGATATATTTCGCGCTATTAACGCGTAAGCGGAGAGTTAATCCGTCTTCGAAATCGGTCCAAATTGGTTGAACGAAGCTTATTTGCCATAATTAATTTGTTACAAGGAACTAAATCTATCTTCTTATACTTTATATGGCGTGTGGAGGGATGATTTTCATAAAAAATTTCAAATTTTAGAAAATTTTCATTTTATTTTATTTCATTTAATTTTTTAATGTTATTACTGCTGCTCCATAAACCTTAAAAGGCAGTCGGAACATTCAGGGCTTCGCCCTGATACGAGCAGTCTTGTTTTTTTTGAGTATCTATGCGATTGAAATATTTTTCCGGTAAAATTTGAATTGTGGGATTTTCGTCTGTCTAGTCAAGTTTTGTCTGCTTAGTTGGCACATCGCGGATTTATTATGTGCTGCTAGCAATTTCCACTGTATTTTCAAGTGCATGTGTTATTCATTGTATTTTCAAGAAGGACTTTAAACTTAAAAGATTTTTTTTTTCATAATATCTTTTTCTTCGGCTCAACTTGTTTCTGTTCAAAGAGTATCGGCTTCGATTCATCTTGAGAAGTTTTTTTCCGTTGCTTATTTAATGTTCAAATGTCTGGGATGAAAATTTCTGTGAGATATTTTAAATTTTGGTAGACCCAGTTTAAATTTTAGTAGACCCAGTTTATTTTTATTACGTTTTATATGTTTGACCAATTTTTTAATGTTTTTATATTTTTGTTTATCTCAATTGATGCGATGCTCCGCTTCGCCTCTGTGTATATTTTGACTCTGAAGCATCGACTTGCGACCTTTCCCGAAAATTTTTTCCGAAGAAAAAATATCAGTAAATCGAAAAATTTTACCTCAGCGCTGGAATGGAACTTGCTAGTTTAGCAAAGATGAATTGCCATTTATATGTGTACTTTAACATTTCATAGGGAGTGCAACACAGATGCGTTGTCTGGTGTGAACACGGACGACTTGCTGTGCGACGGTGGCTACATGGACTACAAGCAGGGACAGGCAGCTGAGGCCTCTTTCGGATTCCTCACTCGAGTAGTGGTGAAGACGGACTCAGCCACTCAAGGCAACTGCAGTGCTAACATTACGATTGGACCTGTGAGGTGTATGCCTGCCGAAGAAATACCAAGTGAGTTTCAATCAAGAACTGTCAACACTTGTCACCATCAACATTATATAATAGTACTGGTGAAATTTTCACAGATACCACAACGAAAATGCATGTCTCAGGTCTTCCCCCCACCATATTTAGACAAAAAACTTATTTAAGTTCATTTATAACTGTGACCATTACCAGATTTAGGAATTTTGCGTGATTCATAGACGACTTTGTTTTAGAAATCATGACGTGTAATGTGAACATTGAGGGGTTTTCGTGTTTCAGATTTTAACACCATATCACTAGTATGATAAATTGTAAGTGTAAATGAAACGCAATGAGTTATGATCAAGTAACCAATATTTTTCCTACAGAAACTAACGAGTGCGAAGAAGTGTACGACGACTGCTTCCCTCGGAACAGATCCGAGTGCATCGAACAAGACGACGGGTTCACATGTGAGTGCATGGCGCCTTACACTGAAGCTGGAAACGAGAAAGGAGGTCGGAACTGTGTGGACGTGGACGAGTGTGAACGAGAGACGGACGACTGTAATAAACATGCGGAGTGTACTAATTTGGACCCCAAATGGGAGTGTACTTGTGGCGTGGGGTTCACAGGGTCTGGCAGCGACACTTACCAGCCTAATGGAAATTCAAATGACGATGGTTGTTTCGGTTAGTTCATAATATACTTAATTATTTATTGGATATATTTAGGGACATTACTTATTTTTTTCGTTGAAACTTGTTTGACTAGTTGCAAATAAAATCTAATTAGCTTTCAAGATGAAGGTTTTAACTGTTAGTCATTATTTACAAAAAATTGTATTCATTCAAGGCATTTGTTTTCTTGAGAACTTTTTTTTACGAGTGTGATCCTTGTGTGTTTTCTATTGTCAATTGCGAATTGCATAATTGCATCATTGACAAAAATACATCACCACGTGATCAATCATTTATTAATGACTTTTCAGACATCAACGAGTGCGAGTATGACCCCAGTGACCCTAATGCAGACACTAATGGTCCATGTGGAGACAATGCCCTCTGCTACAACACCTATGGCTCATTCGCATGTGTGTGCCCCTATGGATACAGTGGAAACGCATACGTCGAATGTCAACGTGAGTTCCATCAATTTTTTTTATCTGGGAATGTACTTGGAAGGTACGGGAATATACTTTCATCGGGGACGAAAATGTCCAAATTCGAAATTGAATTTTTTTCGTTAGTGTTCCCTTAATGGGCAGTGTCTGTCAAGATCGATACAATCGGCTTCTTAATTTTTTTAATTATACGGAAAATGAGCTTTTCTAGGTTTCTTTATCCCCTGTAACCTAATTTAAAGCAAATTACGCCTCTTTTTAATCATCAGTGGTTTCTAACTTGTTCACTTAATTACGATGAGAATCATTGTAATCTTTCTTCCATCTGTGGTTTTGATGTTCTCATATCATGAATTTTGACGTTCTCATATCATGAGTTTTGACACACCCATTTTCTCTCCTTTTTGTTGCAGCTCAGTGTGAGTGTCTCATCTGGGGAGATCCTCATTACATCACGTGTGATGGACTGGTGCACCACTACATGGGCAACTGCAGACACCAACTGCTGGGACCCTGCCAATCATCCATGGTTAGACTAAACTAACTAGTCAAATCAGCTGAATGAAAAATATTATTCTCTCCTTCGTTAAAATCAATCAATAGAACTTGTTACTTCTTGCTATTTTACTGCTTAGGATTTATTTTTTAGTAGTTTTGTGTGAGCTAGTGAAAATTGGACCATGTTTGCTTCGATTGGTTTGATTCAATCAATCAAGGTGTTTTATTTATCTTGAAAAGGAAATATGATTGCTTTTGAAATCAAAAACGACACAGCTCTATGGTTAAGGAGTTACCACTTTATGTGACCATGGTTAATTGTGTGACCAATAAGTTTATCTGGAATAGTTGACTAGTACAACTCTATCTTTCTGTTCTAGGTAGATGACTTCCCGTTTGTGATATTTGGGACGAATGTTCTGGACAAGGGATACCCTGACAAGGATGGAGTGGTGAGGACTAAGAAGGACAGTTACACTAGCTCCATGAGATCAGTCGAGGCTTGGTTCAGACACGACACAACTGAACCATTCGTGGTATGCATGTCAACTGCTGATTAAGAATAGTTATAAGTATTAACAATCCTAATGATATAAATAATTACTCGAAATCCTTGAAAATGAAATGTTTCATCAAATGAATCCAACAGAAGCTGGTGCTCTTATGTGCGCGTCTCAAAGGGTAGAAAAATGCGTGTCTGAAAATCTAATTAAACTAAAAAAGATTTTAACTCAATTTTAGCATCCACATTCAACGATTTTTTCTACAATATGCAATTAACCGTTCTTTAGGCGTTGAATGACTACATGGTGAAACAATTATAAGTTAGATAATGTAATTCTGAATGTTCTAGAAAATTCTAATGGAGATGGACCGCATTGAAGGCGGAGATGTGAAAAAGAGTCTGACTATTGATGGAATTGGAAAGAGGTCTGCTCACAACATCGTAAGTTGACCGCATTATACAACCAATTCAGGAGGCAATGAGTTCGATCCCCATTAATTGCACAGTAAACTCGTCCATTACAGTGAACTTCTCAATAAATCTGGCATTTCGTTTTTCCGAGTGCCAGACGAATGAACTGCTTCAGATCAAGGTAGCATCTGTAATGACTGCTTTGAAACTCGATAATCGATCCCATAAGAAATATGCAGAACTTTTCATACGACCCAGAAAACACGTTTTGTAGCTTTGACCAGTTTAAATTTTTGCTAGTTTATGCCGTTGATGTATTACAGCAAGTCTAGCTTTTGTATCATATTTTCAGTTTTTTTTGTAGAAAGACGCTCAAAAAAGATTCACAGTAGACCAGGAAGGTGACAATGTAGTGCTGAGGCTTCTCGGATTTGGCCAAGCACCAGTGATCACCATCACATGGGACGGTGAGTAACTAACAAACGGCTCATGCTCCAAACCCTCTCGTCCCAATAAAGATTCTGTCTGGAGCCCAATGAACTGGAATCTAACTATTTAACAGCTGCTTGTATCTTTTCATGTCTACTTTACAATTTCTTCTTGCAAAGAGGGATACTATAACGAGTTCTAAATCTGTATATGCTCAAACCTCAAAATTATCGAGCTTCTGACGCTCGTTACAAGCATCTTTTTTTTCGAAACTCAGAAGCCTCTTTTCAGGTATCCGACAAGCCAAGATTGAAGCAAAGAAAGGCTACGTTGATGACGTCAAGGCTGCTCTTAGAATGTTGACCAATGAGAGCACAGTGTGCGGTCTGTGTGGAAACTACGACGGAATTCCAGGAAACGACCGACTGCCCAAATGGGTAATTGCACAGATCTGGAATTTAGTTATTTGGTATACGTCAATTATGTTTTATACGTCAACTTTTTTTGTTTTGAGAGCAACTGTCTTAACTGCAACGAATAAATAGTCCAGTTCGCCTTAAATAATTCAAATTAAAAGGTTTAAAGCTGATAATTTGAGCAACGAAATTTAAAAAAGGTGGCGTCAAAAGTGTGAAAGCTAAACCTTTAAAAAAATACATTATGAATTTTGTCATTCGGTTCAGTCTTTCCAGTGCTTTTGAAGTATTTTGTTTTTCCCCCTAATTTCGAGCAAAAAAAGCGAGCGAGCAGGCTTATTCTAAGAGAATATGCTGGCCATGACATTTTTATTCAAGTCCAAAAAAAATTAATTTTACTCCAATAAATTAAGTTTTGATTTTTTTCAGAGCGATTTCGGGAATAAACAAATTCCAAAATTCGAAAAATTCTAAGAAGATACAAAAAATTCTATAAAGATACAAAGGAGATACAAAAATGAAGCCTAAAAAGTACAAAAATAAGTTTGTTATTAGGGTCAGTCTTGCCAGTGCTTTCCTTTATCGATGGTGTTTTTTGTTTTAATATTTTCATCTTAGTTCTTCTAACTCTTATCATTTTTTGTATCACGAGTTTATCTATGTAGGTCTGTCCATTTTTGTTCCGGAGAGAACTTTTGTTTTCGGGCGTGTTTTCGTTTTTTTTCCTACTCAAAATAATCTTCGGAATATATCATGTTAAAGCCCTTTCAGCTTTGATTCCAATGACATTCAAAAAAATCTCATAGAAGTTTTTCTGTGTCGAAAAAAAAACAGGTTCATAATTTTTTGTTTTTTTTTCGTCTAGTTTCGAGCAGAAAAATTGATCGAACAGAACAGGCTTATTATAAGAGAATATGCTGGCCGATCAACTTTAATTCAAGTCCAGAAAACGTAATTAAATTCAACTATTATTTTTAAAAAAGTTTTTGTAGCGCAGTTTTGAGAATACAAAACTTCAAAAGTTTCTGAAAAAATATAAAAATGAAAGTAAAAAAATTTAAGTCATTTTTTTTTGAAAAAGAAAACTGTTGTTCAATTTGCCTATTGAATAATAGTTAAGGAAGGTGCATTTGTTTAAAGTTTTCGTTAAGATTTTTTATCGCACCTTGCACACAAAACGTCACTAATTTGAAGAAAAAAAATGTATAAAAAAACTGCTTCTTGTTTTTTTTTGTGTATGGTCGGAAATTTCGGTGATGCTTGTACCGTAACCGGTATTCTTGTCTTATTTTCCATTCTTCCCAAATAGTTTCGACTTACTCCATATGAACTCCTCCATGGTATGTTGTATTTCAGTAATTTCTATAGTGTTGAACATCTTTCCATTTTTGTTCCGACAACAGAAAATAGGGAGGGACTTCGTATTCGGGTCGGGTGTGTTTTATTTTTTTTTCCGCGCAAAGTCAGGTACCACAAATAATCATGTGAAAGGGTCGCGTGATATACCATATTGAAACCCTTGCAGCTGTGATTCGATTTCTGTTTTTACCCTTGCGATAAGCAAGGGTATTGCAATTGGGCACTAGACTTTTTTCCGGTAAATACTTTCGTTCACAGGACTCATCTGGACTCCTGGTGGTGCCTTGGTTCATGATTAACTCAATTTCATTAGTTTTTCCTGCGCTTTTGGTCTGGAGGTAGCAAATAGGCCTAAGACGGCCAGGTCATGGGTTCAAATCTGATTAGGACTTGTTTTTTTTTAAATGATAAATGACTTGTTTAAAACAATTCCGGCCTATTATTTGTCTGCTTATGTTTTTTTGGCTTAGTTGCTACAACTAAGAATCGTTGGCTCTTTTTCCTTTTCCCCTCACCTCACATATACATCAATTTTATGTTGTAACGATTGGTTTTACAAGGTTAAGTATGAAGAACAAATATGTTTGTCATAGCCTACTTAGTCCGCATACCAATTTTTGTAACAACCGATGATGTGAACAAAACTTTACTATTAAAATTTCGCGGATGGGGGGAAGAAAAAGAGCCGAACCATTTTGTCTTTGGTGTAAACAATTTTTCATTCCACTATCGAACAGCCACAATGAAAAGGTCACAAAAACAAAGCATATGCACTATCCGACAGCAAAAAGCTAAAAGTAAAAAACACGAATGGATTCTAATTTCATTTTGACTTCTAGTTTATTTAAAAACGTGCGTAGTTTTTAAAATTCCAGCGGAATAAAAAATTACCTTTTGATCCAGTTTCTTATATTCTGAATGAGATAACTGAAAAAAAAAAATGCGAATTATAAACAATTCTTGAAATTTGACGAGCTTTAACGTGGTATTTTTTTCTTCGAAATTAGAAAGTTGGCTATGTTTTTTGTTTTAATGTTTCTGATAAATGGTGTAATTTGCTTCTGAAAGTAGACCGCAGCGTTCTGGGTAGTTCTTGAGGTTTTGGATAATATTTTTTTAATGAATTGGTTGTTAAGAGTGGCATTATCGGCGCTGGAAAGATGCTCTGGAAATGAAATTCATTTGTTAGGAATGATGGGCATTTTAAGCATATGAAAAAAGAATAACAAAAAGGTGTCAGCACAAAACGAAGATACGCCTAGCGCTGGATTGAATGATCACCGCCTCAAAATAGCTCTTATTCCATTTTTAGATATTGTCTTGCTGAGATACTATCAATAAGCTTGGGCTATTTGTCAGTAGTAGTTTTTGAAATTTGCAAAAACTTTGCCCAATTTGTAATTAAAAAAACTTTGCCCATATTTGTTATTTAAAATAACTTTGCCCAAAAATTACTATTACAGTCATGGACAAAAAATACTATTTCAGTTATGGACTTCTAGTTTTTCGATTTTTCACGCTCGAAACTTGTGGCCTATCCGCTTCTAATCCTTACTTACAACATGGCAACCTCTGCCACATGACATTCCAAGTGAAAATAAATCACAATAAAACTACCATACAACCGTCAAAAAAAGGCCAAAATACAACCGCCTCAGGCAAAATTTTGAAAAACAGGCCAAAAACGGCTTTTTAAGGCTTTTTTTTAAAATTTTCACCAAAAACTCGCGGTTTTTCGGCGCGCGCTCACTCCTCAAAATTACTATATATTGGCGCCAAAGGTGCCTTTACTTAACTTTTATAGTCCGTCACCGAAAATGAATAATCTCAAAATAGTACAAAGGGGACCCCTTAAATCCGCTGGTGAGAGTATATATTCTTGCGGAGTTAACTTCGTTTGGGTTTGTCAGCTGCATTGGTTTTGAGTTTATTATGAGTATGATTAGTCTTACATTGCGTTTGCTTTAGCCCGATACCCATTACTACTACCGAGACAACTACCGAAACCTGGATGCTGAAACAGATCCAGCCTCGTGCAAAGACGACCCACCGAGTAAAACTGAAGACCCATCTGGCATTTGTGGCCCCGAAATGCTGCCAGAGGCCACTGAAGTGTGCGACATGATCATGACTGAGTTCAAGGAGTGCATTGACTTGTTCTCGAAGACATCGGGTGCGTCGGCATTCCGCGATGCGTAAGTGCTGAATTATTTAATAGCTAAATGCAGCTTTTTACACTTGCGATTGGGAAGGGAAGCGTTATCAAATCGGAAAATATACTTTTTCGGGTTAGCAACTTGTCTGACAGAATCACTTGTCTTGTTTTATAATGAATTCAAATTTTGAAGCTCTCCGCCACACTTAGTCTAGAGGCAACGAATACGCCTGGGACGGCAAAGGGAAACGGGAAATTATCCGTTTATTTTTTACGGGAAATTTTTCTTCAAACGGGAAATTCTCCGTTTCAAAACAGTTGACGGCTTATTATTTATCTGTTATGTTTTGCCGGCTTAGTTGGCACATCTTAGAAGTTTCTTGATGTATGCAGTTTTCATTGTTGTTTCATTTTATGTTTTCCCAATTTGTAATTCTACTAACCTTGACTTCGTATATTTTCCTTGTTTTGATTTTTTGCTTCAAAAACTTTTCGTCCGTAAAGGTTTCGGCTCATAATTCGTCGGCTTACTCACCTAATTTTGAATTGTTTGGGGAACCATGCTTTTTTTGCTTTCCTCCGGATTTTACAAAACGTTAAAAGTCTCAGAATAAAATTTATACTTCAAAGTTTTTCATGACAACAATTTTATTTTCGCTGAAAAATTGTTTTTAAATTTTCACTAAACGCCGTCTAATGTGTTTCTGAACGTGTTTTCCGCTAATAGAACATCATTCCAGGCAAAAAAATTTCGGTAATCGCATTATGCTATTTGGGTTGTGGTGTCGCAAGTGATACGAAGCTCCGCTTCGCCTCTGTGTTAAAAACCGGCTTCTTACTATTGTTCCCTTCAAAAAATCCTGCAAAGATATCCTCTCATGTAATTTTTTTAGTCCGGAACTTCCAAATATTGCTCAACAATGTCCTTTTAGGCCTTATTTTTTGGCAAGCGTTTTGCAAACGGGTACGGGTATTAGACTTTTTTCGCATAAGGAGTTTTGTTCACAGAAAATATAACACGTGTTTTGAATGCTTCGTAATTAATTCAGATTTCTTAGCGCTATGGCTCACTTGGTCTTGAGTTAACAAGTGCACCTGGAACGTCAAAACATCCTAGGTTCGAATCTGGCCAGGGCTTGTTTTTTGTTAAAAGGAAAAAACTCACTGGAAGGAAAATTGTCGGCCTATTATTTGTCTGCTTACGTTTTGTCGGATAAGTTGACACACAACGGGTTTTTGTTGTGCTTTAAATGCTTTTCATGTAATTGGAAATGTTGTAATTTTTTTCTTGTGAATCGTTGATTTATGACATTTGATTTTTTTTTGTTTTTTCCTGTTTTTCGCTAAATGTTCATTTGGCCTCATTTGTGAACATTTCAATTTACATTTTATCGGCTTGGTGACCTAAACTTACGTTTTTTGAAGGAAAAATAGATGTTCATAATCATGTTTGTTCTCGGAGGGGGAGTGTAATTAAAGAATTTTAAACTGTTCGAAAGTTTTTCATAAAAACAATTTTGTTTGCGAGTCAACGGGAGTTTACCTAATTTTACCTAATTTTTTAGCATAGTTACCGCTCGATAAAGTTTTTCGAGTGCTTGTTTATTGCCGGAGATTGTGTGCGGGATGTGTTTTTCTCAAACCAACATCATTGCAGACAAAACTATTAAATTTTGGTGGTGGCGATTTTAAAACGTAAAAAAAAAGACTTTTGGATTACCAACTTGTTCAACAGAATCATTTGTTAGTGTAATTGATGTCGCATTGTTTGTGTGAAAATAGCTCAGCTTCGCCTCTGTAATATTAATTGAAATTCAAGGAGCATTCTGCGTATTTGGCGCAGCACTAATACCCAGGCCTAATGAGGGTAATTTTCTGTTATTTTTAAAACTAAATTTACTCATTTAATTTTTTTAAATTTTGAAGAGCATTGAATGTTTTTTGTTCTTTTTTCAGGAAAAAAGTTATAAAATTCTCCAATAACTACAGTTGTTTTTTACCATAATAGTAACGTTTACGATAAGGAAAGGTTATCCACACTAAACATCAATTTTTTTCAGGTCAACCTTTGGTATTACATAATCTTCGATTTTTTGTCAGCTCTGAGGTTTCGTAAACAAAAGACAAATTTTGAGCGGTTTTTCATTCCAAATTCACGTTGTTCGAACTTTTTTTGTTGATTTTTTTGGTCGGATTTGGTGTAAGTTCAGTTTGTTTCTTTTTCAGCTCTATTTGTCTTATAAGTTTACGGCTCATATTACATCGGCTTAGTTGCTTCGATGAGCAAACATTAATTTCCTATGCGTGTGTTTTGAGGAAATTTTTTGTGAGTTTTGAGGTTTTGTGAAGAATTTTTTAAACCTATCAAGATTTAGAAACCTATCAAGATTTTTGTAGATTTTTTTCAACACTTTTCTCTTTTTTCTTTTTAAGCGGCTTTTTAACAGTGTATTTGTGTGGTTTTGCAAGTTTTGCGATGTTCGCTTTGCCCCGATGTATGTCAACAAAAATTGCAATTCAAAAAAGTATAAGATTGAAAGTTTTGCAATGATTCTAACAATATTCGGCCCTTTGGTTGTAACTGTTATTTATAGTGATGTAACAACTTGTTTTATCGTTGTTTCGACAACCTAAATTGGAAGAAAAACCTTGTACTCATGCACGTTTCAGTTTTTTAACATTTTCTTTTCCTTGCAAAGTCAATTATCACAATAAACCGTTAGATGATGTCTAGTGATATCATTTTATATCCTGTTCAAACTTGACTCGATCTATTTTTAAAAAATTTCCAAAATGTTTTCTCAGTGTCGAGAAAAACCTGGTCATACTTTTTGATTTTTTCGTCTATTTACACAGCGGGTAAAATTAGTAAAGCATTTTAATAAAAAACTAAAAATACTGAATGAATGAAAATTTTTTAGCTCAATTAACAAGTTTTCTCAGTGTCGAGAAAGACCTGATCATACTTTTTGATTTTTTTGTCAAATTACACAGCGAGTAAAATTAGTAAAGCATTTTAATAAAAAACTAAAAATTCTGAATGAATGAATTTTTTTCAGCTCAATTAACAAGTTGTTGTTGTTTGCAGGTGTATGATTGACCACTGTAAGTTGAATGATTCCTGCTCTACCATTCGTCTCTACTTCGACATGTGCAAGTCCATGGCCAATGGTGCCCTCAGGGCCAAGATCGAAAAAGAACTCAGCATCTGCGGTGAGCTGGATAGTTTTTTCACCCCCTTTTTAAACCCCTGGCAACTTTTTCTTGTTTTTTGGTGTGATTCATGGCTTCAAAGATGGTTCAAAATCAAAATTTATTTTATTATCACATCTGACATGATGCTCAGCGTTCTGAAATTATTTACAGCGCTGCGAAAATATTTGACGAAAATTTGGAAATTCAAATAGGGGGGGGGGGGGGGGTGAAAAGATCAATTTAGCAACTCAAGCATCGATTAGTGCTGTGAATCAACGAAAGGAAATTTTGTTTATGTGTTTACCAGAGGTGGAATGTGAGGAGGGCTTTGAGCCGAAGAACTGTTCGAGTGAGATGGCCTTCCAGTGTGACCTCGTTTGTGGATCCCCCCAGAACGAGACCATGTGTGCTCAACAGATGTGCAACCCCTCCATGTGTGTGTGCAAGGATGGACTATACAGGGAGGGCAGCAGGTGCATTCCCAAAGAGGACTGTGGATGCTTCAAGAGTGCTGAGGACGGATACTTCAAGGTCAAGTCCAATATTATTTTGACCATTTATCCAACGAGGAGAAAAGACATTATACGAAATATTCCATCCTTCGCGGATAAATGCTATTGTACCCTCGGTCGAAATATACAAGCAGGGGCGGTTCTAGGATTTTCTCGAGGGGGGGCTCTCCCAAAGCATCAAAAAGACCCTGTTTTGGTCAAATTTTCTGCGTCGCAGGCAAAATTTTGAAAAAAAACAGGCCAAAAAAGGCATGTTGCACGCTCCCTTCCTCAAAAATTAGTATTTATTGGCGCCTTGAGAAAAATTTTAGGGTACTTACCAAAAATAGATATCTCAAAATAGTACAAAGGGGGGACCCTTTGGGTCGGCAGGGGGTCGAATCCCTGAAAGGGGCGCATCTCCCCCCCCCCTAAATCCGCTACGGCATACAAGCCATTTGTTTGGTTAATTCTTTAGGCTGAGAATTATTGCCTCACCCTCTCCGTTAACGAGCCTTATTGTGTCCGTTTTGTCAATCGAATCAAAGTCCTTTTCGATACTCGAGAAGAAATATTTCGAGTTCAAGAAAGATCGAAAAAAAATAACACAGACGTTGATGATTATTTATTGAGCGTGATAAAATCCATGTTTACAGAATGGAGACTTCTACATAAACGAAGACTGCACCTCGAACTGTACTTGCAAATCAGAGACTGGTCAGTTCGACTGTGCAGACAACCTCATGTGTGATTTGGAGATAGCAGTTTGTGGACTGGACACTGAAACATCCCAGCACACTTGTGACTGCAACGAGGGATACAGGATCGGACAGTATGCCAATGGAACGTGGCACTGCCAAGGTCAGTCTATAAATCATATTCATCAAAATTAAACTCAACAAAAGCAAATTCATCAAAGTCAAATTCATCAAAATCAAATTCATCGAAATCAAATTCATCAAAATCAAATTCATCAAAGTCAAATTCATCAAAATCAAATTCATCAAAGTCAAATTCATCAAAATCTAATTCATCAAAATCAAACGCAAATCATCAAACAGCTTTCGATTTTTACCATGCAGTTATTATGTTTTATAAAGAGTAATGAACGTAGTGAAGACTCTTATCTAGGTCTTGCTGATTTTTTTTGTTTTTTTTTGTAGGAAAAAGTCTTAAAATATTGATGCACTAAAGGTCTTAAAATATTATAATGCATTTTTTGAGTTCAATTGACATTCATCTGCTGAAAGTGACGAAAATAGCACTCTTCCAAATACGAACTTGGAAATGGCGCAAAAAACGTGAACGATTTCTAGTTTCGAAAGTGGAAATTAATTTTTAGATTTCGAGCGGAATAAAAGATCTACCTATTGATCCAGTTTTCTCAAGTTGGGTCCAGGTTATCAAAAAAGTGCCAATCATAAATTGTTCTAGAAATTCAAAGAGCTAAAGGGCATCTATTTTTTTCTTTGAAATTCGAATGTTGAGATGTTTTTAAACAAAGTCTGTTTTTTATATGTTTAATTGCGTTCATTACTCTTTTCCAATCTTCGATCGGCTATGTTATAAATTTGAACTTAAAGTTCAGGGAACATTCGATCCAAATTATTGACAAGTTAAATTTTTCCATAGGTCATAAAAGGTATGAGATCCGGAAACGCAACGAATAGAGAAAGAATTAAAATAAAAAACAAATTATGAACTTCGAAAAACTTGAATAAAATATCATGAACTCAGTCTTGATCTATGTTTGACATTTTCAGACATCAACGAGTGTGAGGAGGGCCTGTCTGACTGTAAACATACGAACCAGACTTGCACCAACACTATTGGAGGATACACGTGCAAGTGCGACAAAGAGGTAACTACAACCTCTGCGGATCGCCAGATAATTTTCGATAGCTAATCAGTTTGTGAAAAATTCTGGCCCAAATAAGCTGATTGTCTATCATCTCCTTTGCTGATTTTAGTTTCAGTCTTTAATTTAATTGTTTATAAAACGTTCAATTATTTGATTTGATGATTTATACCGATTTCTTGAAATAAAGTTTTCCCAATTAAGAATCCCTGATTATGGCTCAATTTAAATACTGATACCATTGTATGAACAAGTATGAACGTGGTCAAAGATACGCAGCGGTTTTGAGTTCTTTTTGTCGTAAGGTTAGTTTTTCTGATGAATTAAAAAAGTGGTACAAATTGAGAAAAAGTGATATACATCTGGCATCATGAATTTGTTGCAAAATTGCTTTGAGTTGAGAGTTAAATGGATCTCACATTTTAAATTTCTTGTTCCAAAACTTCAAAATGACTGTTGTGTTGTGTCCTCCTGTGTCCAGCCTGGCTACATTGACGATCCAGACAGCATAGGAGAGTTCGGGGCCGAGAACTGTCTGGATGTGGACGAGTGTGCGGATGAGTCGGACGACTGTGAAGTCTCCAGGCCCGACTCTACCTGTGTGAACTATCCAGGGGCCTACTACTGCGAGTGCAATGAGGGATTCGTACTCAATGAAGCCACTGGCAAATGCGATGGTACGTATTGATTTTTTATAGTTCGAGAAGGCAGAGTAAAGTGAACTGCATTTACAAACTCAATCAACGGAACAATCAAGTCCAATAATTGCAGTAACATCAACTGGCCAAGGGCCCTGCGTTTAAAGCCCACCCTCTTACCTATTTTATATATAAAATTGAAAAAAGTGAAAAAACGGTGCATAACTTCATCTGTTATCTTAAGAGAAAAGTCTATTGAGACATTCATTCGGCGTCTCAATCGTTTTCGAAGTTACCAAACATCTCTTGTATCTTGAACTTTCTTGTCAACGTTGATTTTATGTATTTATATCATCTAACTTGGTTTAAATTAAAAATTAATTTTGATTATGATCAGTTAATTGTAATGAGTCTGCTGTTCCTAGACATCAACGAGTGTTCTCAGAGCACCACGAGTGACATAGTGGACTGTGTGGGCCCTGGATCTGTGTGTAAGAACACCATCGGCTCCTTCGAGTGCTTCTGCAAAGATGGATTCAGAAACCTCACCTTCAACTCCACCGAGTGAGTTGCTGCAGAATTGATGCTATCAGCAGCCTCAACTGATGGCTGTAGATTGTCCAGTACAAGATGTTTTTTCGAGAAAGGAGTCGTATTGTTAAGTAGATTGAATGATCGAATTTTTGACCGAACACAAAGCAGCAAAGTTAGAGTTATAACTAGAGAGAGACGGAGTTTTTTTAAATTAAAGTGAGAGGTTCTTTAGTGGATTCGATGGGGGGGGGGGATTGTTGAGTCACTCCTAGTCACTCCTTTGGCTTTGATGTATGATAGGTGTGAGGACATTCCCCACTGTGCAGAGGAACTGGATGACTGTGATGTGGAGCAGGAGGCCTCATGTAAGGACAGCACAGTGGCCCCCTTCTACACGTGCCAGTGCACACCCGGATACATGGACAACCCCGTCACACTCCAACAGGGGGGCATGCCGGGACGAGACTGCATCGGTGGGTTGCATTCGAATTTCAAATGGGTTTCATTCGAACGTTCGAAATTAGCGTTCGAATGTTCGCCAAGAAGATCAATATTTAATTAAAACATTTCCAATTTTCATGCAGATTATTTGCATGCATGTTCGCACGATCTTCAGTAATTGTTGTAATTGTTAATTGTTGCGCTTTTCTTGGCGCAGTCTTTGCATTCTCGAGTATGCAAAATTCTCCGTTTCATAAAGTTCTCTAAATGCTTTAACTACATATTCCTGCATAATCCGGAGGCACTTATTCCTTAGCTGGTCAGAACCAAATGGCAAAAACCGATTCTGAGAGCATCTATGGTCCAAACTTTAAGTATCTATGGACCAAACTTTAAGTATCGTTGTTCTTTCATGTATAATGATTTTACTTAAGTTAGGTTGTCAAATGTCAAAATTACAGATTGTCGACTTATCCTTTTGTCGGCTATTTTGGCTTTATGCTTGTTTCATTTTGAACGTCTCGACGTGGTGGCTGTTACATGAATATCCACTGTAGTTCAGTGGTGCAATTTAATACGGTTACGTGCTATTGAATATAGAGCTACAAACTGTATAAAGTATGCATTTGAAACATTCATATTATGGTATTAGTATGCGTTTTTTTACATGGACTCAAATGCTTAAATGCTAAAAGGAAAGAGCAGAAAAAGATCTAATTGGCGTTTTAAGTATGAAATCTGTAAAAGAGGTTACAATGTTAAACCTAAAATTGTCATCACCTAATTGTGGGGTCAGCTTATGGGTTGTATACAACTAAGATCGTACTTTCAGGGATCATTTCTTGAGTGCGTATCTTGGCCTCTCGAGGCAACCTTGACGACCTTCGTCAGTCCGATGATGACAGGTGGCGTCTCTCCACAGCATGAGAGTGCAATTGAAGTACTAACTTCGATTGCGTCGATGATTGCTTGCCTTTCTGGGAAACGGAGAGTTCGCTATCTGAGGGCTTATTAATTATCGAACTTCCTTTAATCAACTTCAACTGTTGACACTGATCTTCAAGTATTTAAGTAATAAAGAAAAGTGGACTGAAAAACAAAAACAGTCGAAAGTCAATTATTAAAATGAATCAATTGCCGTTTAATTAAAAGGTTAACATACAGTAAGTCGACGGGTTTTTCTTTTTCAGACGTCGACGAGTGCTTACTAGCGCCCAAAGTGTGCGACGAGTACGCCAACTGCACCAACAATGTTGGAAGCTATGCGTGCGAATGCAATGAGGGCTTCAATGGAACGGGTCAACCTGGCGAGTGCGACAGTAAGTCTGCTACTAATAGCCTATTCTTTCCTTCATTATTAAATATACCTTAGCTAAAACTAATAGAGCATTTAAAATGTCTTCCGAAGGAATATCGCATTTAAGTTGGTAATGAAGCCGAATCGTGATTGGACAAACTGATCTTGAATGTTGACTTCAAGTGTCACAATTCAGTTCACTTTTGTGCCTCTAGACCCGCTGTTAACTAATTCACCCTCTGTTCTCTGCAGATATCAACGAGTGTTCTGTGGGCAGTGACAACTGCCACGACAATGCCACCTGCATAGATGCCGTGCCCATGTTCACGTGTGACTGCAACACTGGCTTCAAAGGATCCGGAACCGAGTGCGAGAGTAGGGCCACCATTTCTTTTTTCTTCTTTTTTTCCAACACCATCTCAAATATTTTGGCTATCACTTAATTACTGAATATTATTTGATTTTCTTGGATCAACAGAACTCTCCGTGATTGGCATGCTCAGAGTCAAGTTATTTCAAAATAGGTTTATTGGAACCATCGCTTGAACTCTTGGATAAAAATATTTTCTAATGGTGAACTCTAAAAGTATGGACATATGGCATTTAATGAGTTTTCATACATATGACCTATTTCTTATCTTTGTCCGCATAAAAAGCCCAATCAGAATATAACCTGTCTTTTTGACCCCCGATGACCTTGTGTTGCAGACGTGGACGAGTGTGAGGAGAACCTACACGACTGCAACTTGACCCGGTCTGTCTGCAAGGACATTGAGGGATCGTGGGAGTGTGACTGCACAGCGGGATACGTCAGGGACTTCGGCACCCAATGCAAAGGTAGCCGAAACATAACACGAAAGGGACCAAGTTGGCGTCCTCCCCCGAAAGCCGTTTTTTGTTGGGGGGGGGGGGTGTTAACTTGGTTCTAAGTTAGGAATTTGCAGCCAGTCAGAATCGAGCATTTTACAAGCAGTGCTTAGCAAATTTAATGCGATAATGCGAATTAAATGCTGGAGTGAAGATCTTAACTTGATCCTCGAAAGAATTTAATTACGTTCAAACATAATAACCTCTTGGTTTTTTAAGGAATGTTTCGTTAAGTTTTCTTTTTATTGCTGTTTTTTCATGACAAATTTTCATTATCGCAATTTTTTTGTCTATTTCTCTAAAAGTTACTCCATATTGTGGCCAAAGGCTTCCGTCGAAAATTGGACGATATTTTGCTAAGAGTGGTGTCGTGAAATACTCTGACAATTGCCACCGTTTTAACATTATCATATCTAAGAAAAGTAATTGCGCTTAATCATTTGACGTTTTTTAAATATATGCATGTATATATTTAAAATGTATGCTTTTTCGATAGATCACGGAGTTATTTTGCTTCTGATAAAGACCATTTTGAAGGTTTTTTTTCTAATCCTCCGGTTTTAGACGACAACGAGTGCTCCCCAGACGTGGTGGCCGACAACTGTCCCGGAGTGATGGCCACTCCCGCTAACTCCACCTGCACAAACACAGACGGCTCATTCCTGTGTGAGTGCAAAGGGGGATACTCTGCATCTGTCAATCAAGAGGGAGTCACCATATGCAGCAGTGAGTTAACAACACCGTCTCTCACTCTGCGGGGGGGGGGGGGGTTTTGGGGGGGGGGGGGGCGGTAATTATAACTATCCTCAAACTGACTGAATGCAACTTCTAAGAGTTCAAGAATAAGGACCTCAATCTAATCTCTACCTATCGATTGCATTGACCGTTTGATTAAAGAATTATAGAAGTTTAACAACGATAGTTTGCAAACATATCACAAAATCTCCGTACTAAATAAATGAATATAATACCGAAACATAATGGCAGATGTTTTGGTTAAACCTTAGAAAAAAAATGTTGAGCTTGAATTTTCTAATAATGACCTGCATTGCATTCTATGTCTTTTATGTCGTGATCCAACTCAAACTTGGGCCGTTTTTTGTTCAGTGCCTAGGAGCAACAATGACTTCAATAATGAAACTATTCATATCTTTTTAAGACATCAACGAGTGTAATGATGAGAGTCTGAACAACTGTGACGACAACACCGAGTGCACAGATACCATAGGAGCATACTTGTGCACGTGTGTGACTGGGTACAAAAAGACAGAGTCATGGAAGATCGCCCTGGACTCGTGGAGCTGCGAAGGTGAGTGAACAATTATGGCCCTGATTCTGAACTCGTGCCGTTTTTTTACTTCATTTAGATCCACGCAATACCAAATTTGAGACATTGGTTAAAAAGAAGTCATCATATTGGCATGTTAATCTACGAATATCTTGGTTGATTGTATGAAATGCAGTTAGTTTTTTGAATTGTAGGTGGTTCTGTCAATCATTAAGATACCTTAATCGATTTGAGAGAGTCAATTTTTGTGTTTGGAATGATATGCTACGATTTTGTATTTTGTTGGATTGATTCAATTTGGTATCTTGTGAGCATCGTTTTTTTTTTCGTTTGTTGGATAGACTCGCTTCTAACCGATTCTTCGTTTGTTTTGTGTGCAGACATCGACGAGTGTTCTGAGACTGACTCTGACGGAGACGAACTGCACGAGTGTGATCAGAATGGAGTGTGTGAGAACACAGACGGAGGCTACAACTGCTCCTGCAAAACAGGATTCAGAGGGGATGGATTCAACTGCTCCAGTGAGTGTCAGAAAGAATTGCAAAACTTTCAGAAAGATTTGCAAAAATGGGATCTCTTTAACTATTCCAATTTGCAAAAGGGAGTTTCGTTACTAAGTAGAAAATTAGCATTTTTTCTACATCTTATCAGTGCGTTAATTGTCGAAAAGCATATCACTTTATTCTTACAATAGCCTGCGGGGAATTTTCAAAGTTCACATTTTTGAAATTTTTATCAAATTTCTTCAACCAAAGATTATATTCAGTCGAGGAACTTAGTTTCATATCATTATCTGCGATGACTTGGTTTGCGTGTGAAGTGTAACTTCACCTCTGTCTCTAAAACTTATTTCTGCATTGGGAGACTTTTTGTTGTTTCTTAAAGTCAAAATTTTTCCCGCCTAAGTTTTTTGCATCGGTAATTATATATAAGCAAAAATGATTGACAGTACGATTTTGAACAATCTCTTAGATACAAGCCCTTCCAGTGATTGATCTTTTCGATAAAATCACTAGCGTCAGCTTAGTGTAATATTAAGAACCTCCTTTTTTTCTAACTCAAGTCGCAAATATTGGTGCCACTTAACAGCTTCTCGATAGCATGTGCTTTGGTCTTCGACGCAAAAAAAATTATCTCAAGAGGTACCTCCATAGGGCGGGCAGTTTCTAATTAGGTAGAAAATGAGGGAGATCATTAAGTAGATTCAAAAACTTTCCTGTCGGCTTTCGAAACTTTTTTTCCACGCAAAATCAGGTACCACAAATAAGCATCAAACTGAGTTGAGTGATATATCATATTAAAGCCCTTTTAGTCGGGATTTGAACTACATTAAAACATTTTTGAAATGTTTTCGAGAAAAACCGGTTTGAATTTTTTTATTTTTCGTCGAAATTCGAGCGAGTAAAGCGAACGAGCACGCTTATTTATGCTAAATTTAGGCCGCTTGCAATAGTTTAGTTATGCTTAATTTTTTTTAATCGAATATATTTAGTTTTTGGAGATTTCTTATACCGTTTTGAGAATCAAACATACAAAAAGTTTTTGCAAAAAAAAATTGAAAAAAAATTTGTAATCATTTTTTTTTCAAAAACTATTGCCTTGTTCGCCCATGTTACTATGACTGTCGAGCATGCCTAAATTGTAGTTGTACGTCAGATCCTTTTATCACACCACGCAGAACAAACTACAGTTTCGTAGATTTTTAAAGACTATGGTCGAAACATTCTGTGCTACTTGCACAGTAACCAACTATCCTTGTTTTATTTTCCTCTCTTCCTATTTTCAGACATCGACGAGTGTGAGGAGGGCACGTACTTCTGTGAGCCGAGGAGTCACTGCGTGGATCTGATTGGGAGCTACAAGTGCGAGTGTGACGCTGGCAGCACTGAGAACAATGAGGCCACTGAAGACTTCAAACAGGCTTCCAACGACTCAGGAGTACTCATCTGCACTCGTGAGTCCACTTCGATTCACTGCATCGAGTGTCAATCAAAGAAATAAAAAAGAAAAACAACTCTAAATTATATGCAATGCAACGCCAGACTAGAATTTATCTTCAAAATATGAAAAGCTCGTTGTTTCCGTTTTCATTGTTGATTTTTTTCTTAAGTTAATTTTCAAGAACGTTTTTTTTTTGGTGTTGCAAATCTAAATGAGCTTCGAAACATCAATGCTTTGTTTCAAAGAAGGATGCTCTGAATGTTTCAATGCCGCATTTCCAAGCCATGTATTGTTGAGATGATCATTATTACATTTGATATTTTATCGGTTCTTTTAGGTTGAGTGTTTGACCCGGGTAAGTATGCCAAACATAGTGCAGTCTCTGTTTTAGTGCTATTAATTGTTTGTTTGTCTAATTTTCATGTTTTTGCTCACAATATCAACAAACACCATGCTTTGATACCATTTGGTCAAGCCACAAGTTTTTCGGCAGTATCTTCCGTTTTGTTCTATTTAGTTATTATGATGTTTTTTTTCTGTTTGTAGCCAAGAGGTGTCTGAACAAGGTGTGTGACAAGGATGACTTCAGCTGTGACTTCATCCCAGACATGGAGGGGGTCAACTGCACCTGCGCCCTAGAGGCTGGGTGCTCAGGTAGCCTTCTTCTCATTTTTCAAATCGCCATTCGCCAAGCAACTTTTTGTTTTGAATCAAACTTCACGTTTAGTGCGAACTTATCTTTGCTAAACGAGATAGATTCAAGCTTTCTAGAGTTTGGGGATTTTTTCTCTTCGTCAATTTTGATCCATAACCACATCACGTATGTTGCTGAAGTTTTTTTTACAAAATGAAAAGCTTGAGTTGTTGTCTATTTTTTTCCCCATTTTTTGATGTATCAAACTATTATGCGGGCAAAAAAATACCGTTTTCATAATTAAAAATTCTTTGTCTAAGCTTAATTTTCAACCGATACCATTCGTTGAATTAGCATATTAATTGCCAAGGTTTTCGTCATTTTTGCTCCATTTTCAGAGGATGATCAGTCGTGCCAGGAGAATGCCAACTTGACCCCTATTGACGCTGACAACTTCCTCTGCATCTGCAAAAAGGGGTTCGAAATGAGCGACAACGGACTCTGCGAAGGTAAACAACTGCTAAAGACTCTTTTCACTATTTCATTGCCAAATTAATTGTAATTTTGCTCATTACCTAAATCATTTTCGGCGGATAATCAACAAACCGCCATGTCTTGGAGCCAAAATTGCATCAGAATGACGAAAATTACATCAGAATTACGTAAGAATTGCATAACAAAATGACAATCTGTTCTTATGTTGCACAACAATACTAATTTTCGGCTTGTTGGAACGGTAATCCTATTTTCGGTTTGTTGGTCCTTCGTCAGACGATTTGAAACCACTGCTTGGCAGTGACATTTTTTATAATTGATCAAAATTTCAAGCTTCATCTTCTTTTTGATTTTTTCCTGCTTACAAAATTGTTTTTAATTACTTCAAAATTTTTTTATTCTTCATTCTTGAGAAATTCTGTCACTGGGTTGAAAATGTTTTTCTTTCAGACATCAACGAGTGTGAGCGATCTACAGATGACTGTTCTGAGTCGGCCACTTGCATCAACAAGGCGCCCTTCTGGGACTGCGATTGTGACACTGGCTACGAGGGAGATGGAGTCGACTGCTCCGGTTAGCCGATACTTCTTGTGGCCTAAAAATCCATTTATCAATTTCCGAAGCGTACTTTTTTAAAGTTTTTTTTCCATAGAAGTTACGACTACTTACAAATTTTGAGTTTTTTTGCTATCTTTTTTTAATGCAGGCTTAAAAATGAAGGCATAATTTTTCCATTTCAATATGAAAAATTAGTTCAAGAGTTCGTGGTTTCAAAAATAATCATAGATAACCATGCTAGACTATGTGAAATATTCCATTTTTTTTTTTTTTAAATAGACATCAACGAATGTGCGAACGATGATTTTACCTGTGACGAGAAAGAGTACTGTTCGAACACGATTGGATCCTACACGTGCAAGTGTGACAGTGGCACCAGACGCAACCCCACTTCAGGCGAGTGTGAGAACATAGACGAGTGTGAGGAGGAGTTGGACGACTGTGACCCAGTGCTGGAGATCTGCAGAGATACGGAACAATCATACACTTGTGACTGCATGAATGGATTCGAGAGAACATCGGAAGATGAAGCGTGCGAAGGTAGCATTACTGTTTTGTGTTGGACTTCGTCGGGTTTTGTACCAACAAGTTTCAAATAATAATGGACTGAAACTTGTTGTAGCGAGGGGTGGGTGGGGGGGGGTTGTGTATGGTGTTACACACAACGTTACAACTTCACTCAAATGATTAGCTCGTAAATGGTTCGAACTGTGTTACTAAATGATGGTTAAAATGACGTGATCGTGAAGGATCTATGATACAAACTTGATTTTTGTTCATCATACAGCTGTGCAATTGTTGCTTCCTCGCCTATGCAGAATGCTGGTCACGATATGTGTAGTCTAATTTTCGTGTAATTGTACATCTTCAGACATTGACGAGTGTTCAAGCTCCTCGCCCCCTTGCGACTTCGAAAACAGTATCTGTCTCAACACTTATGGAGGAGTGGAGTGTTCTTGCGAGACAGGATACTCTCTGGGCGAATATGGAGTCTCCTGCGATGACGTCAATGAGTGCAAAGAGGGCACTTTCTCCTGCAGTTCTCTGGAGAAGTGTAAGAACACTAAAGGCTCTTATGAGTGTACTTGCAAAGAAGGATACGAAATGGACGAGGACGGAAAATGCACAGGTAGGCACTTTGTAGTTTCATTGAAGTTTTTATACTGACCCATCATGATTTCTACAAATAAGTTTACTTGATAATCTGAAAGTATGTGAAAATAAAACCAGCGCTCTAGCTTTTTCAAATTAACGTTTTTATTGTTTTTAAACGCTTTTTCAATTTAGGCTAACAATTTATTTAGTTAATAATTTTTTTCAGAAGTCTTACCACGGAAAAATTGCCGGAATTTCTTTAAAAAAATGCAGATTTTGCCCACTTTTTAAAATAGACCTGATTACTGCCACTCTGTGATTAGATGCAATATCGCTTTGCTATTTAAAATTTAGTTTCTCTAATGATGATACAAAGTTTACAGTAAATTTTTGTGAACAAATTTAGCATTTTTTGCTCATTTAAATGTATTTTTAATGTCTGTTCAGATGTGGACGAATGTGCCGAGGACTCTGAGATTTGTGCGGATGTGGAGAACACCAAGTGTCTGAATCTGCCTGGATCCTACACGTGCAACTGTGTGACAGGATACGGGAAAAGCGCCTTCGAAAAGGGATGCTCAGGTAAGAGAATAAGATGCAACTTTGATCTCGAAGAACAAAAAACAGATTTCATATCAAGATGGAGATTGACTGAAATTTTCCAGCGCCAAAATCACAGTTTAGGACTACATTACTGCAAAAAAAAACTTGAGGTAAATTCCAGCTGCTGTTACTTTCTATAATTGAGTTTGTAAAACAGCTATCAATTTAGCCTATTTTTGCTAAAAAATATCTCAATTAAAAAACCTCTGCAGACATTAAAGAGGCTAACTTATATGAAACTAATTGAATGGACGTAATGTGAGGACTACAAACTGTTCTGTCAAAAAAGTAGTCTTAGATGGTTTTGTTCTGGTAATTGTCTTTCAGAGAATCTTTAAAAATTAAGAGCGTGAAACCGGTTTAACCACTCTGCAGCCCCCGCCCTTTGGTACCTAGTAACGAATTGTCACCCCTATAATGAAATATTTCAACGGATAATCATAAGCAAATTTTGTACCCAGAAACGAATCTCCCCCTTTTTGCTAAATGATGAAATAGTTAACGAGATCCAAAAGAAGATAGGTGGAACGCTTTTTCTGTTTTGCCTTTTTGCTAGCCCAGTGCTATCAATGTTAGAATACGAAAAAAATTAACTGTTATTTGGTTTACAATTTAATGTGCTTTTCAGATGTGAACGAGTGCAGCAAGCCTGACTCCTGTCCATACCCTGGAACTACATGTGTGAACAAACAAGGAAGCTACAGCTGCGAGTGCAAGGACGAGGGATACGTACAGGTAGTGGTTCTAATGTTTTGTTCATTTTATTTTTTTTTCAAGTGATAGGTGGAATTGACTGAAATTTACATGAGACTTGTCACAATTTACATCATCTTGTCAGTTTGAAACTAAGCTATAGACTTCATTTTTCTCGGGACGATTTTAAGAACTCTTTGGTATTTTTTTGAAGTTCATAAATTGCGGAGATTGTCTTTTCTTGTCACTGAAAAAACTTAGTTGGCATTTTTACACTTGTGAGAGCAAGTGTCTTCTAATCGTGAACTAGACTTTTTCCCTTAAGCAACTTCTCCTGCACCGCGTCATGAGCTGCAAAATTATCCAGCCTTCGAGTGATCTAAAACTCTATGGGAGTTTTTTTTCTTAGGCAAAGTTTTCACGTAAACAACGTGAACTAGATTTTTTCCCTGTAAACAACTTTTCTTACGAATCTGATTTTTGCTTTTTCATTTAACCTTAACAACTTCCAGGCTCCTTGCCACTTGGTCTAGAAAAAACGTGATTGCCTTGGCGCGCTACAGTCCGCAGTTTGAGTACCGTTCGGACCTTATTTGTTTGGTATGCACAACATTGAAAAATTATTTCCAGAAAAAATTGAATCGTTGAAAAATTGAATCATCTGACGTTTGTCTGTCTGCTCATTTTTCGTCAGCTTTTTCGTTTGTCTGTCTGCTCATTTTTCGTCAAATATTACTATGATTGACAGTCATCCTGTTATTTTGTCAGTTTACCAGGTCGGATTTTAAATATGTATTTCTTGTTTTTTATTTTGTATTTTTTTTGGCATAGTTAACTTTTTAAGTGATCTTTGGGCACCACTCGATTATTGTTTTTTTATCCTTGTTAATTACTAAAACTTATTACTTATATTAAAATTTAAATTTGAAGCAAAATTGTGATAAAACTTGCAAAACTTATATAAAAATCTAAATTTGAAACAAAAATTTTATTACACTTGCGAGAGCAAGTGTCTTGTAATCGAGAACTAGGCTGCTTTTTACCCGTAAACAACCTTCCTTTCAAATCTTCACTTTGTTATTTTTATTATACCTTTAAAACTTTTAAGTTCCTTCAAGTTTGGGTTAGTGTCAAAGCCACGGCATTTGCATCCTTTAAGGTTTGGGGTTCGAGTCCCGACCGCACCTTGTTTTTTTTCAGAAAGAATGCAATTGAAAAAACTTTTTGGCGAACATTGATTTGACCGAACTACGTTTGTCTGCTCAAGTTTTGTCGGCTTAGTTGCCACAGCACGGATTTTACTAGTTCTAAATGCAAATTTTCTTGTAGTTACAAGTGCAAGTGTTGTTCATCGTAGTATCAGGGGGGCTTTTGTTTATGATTAGTTGAAACAAACGATAATAAAGAGTTTTATAGAGCTTTTCCTTAAGTTTGCACCGAGTGAGACCAGTTTTGGTTAGAGTTTGTCCATTTCTTTTTTGATAACTGAACTTCAATACTTTTGAGTGAGCGTACCCTATTCCTAATTGAAAAGCTGAAAAAAACTTCCAGCGAACTGTTCGCTTTCTGGTTTTCATTGAGTGCATTATAAATAGACTTTATAGACTTGCTTCGGAATCTTGATTTTTCTTTGTATAATACTACCTATATAATATCCCACCCAGGTTTATTTCGAAAACTTCCAGTTTTATTAGATTTCACGTTTTACCGTTTTCCTGCACCGCGTCATTAGCTACAAAATGATCTCCCCTTAGAGTGACCTGTAGCTCTAATGGAATTGCAATGTCCTGTCTATCTCCAAAATCGTATTAATGATCGTTTGTTTTTCTCTCAAAAACGACATAAATTGTAGCATCTCTGCTACGCATTTGTCTCAAAAAGTACTCGTGATGTGTTGATAAAAAGCTTGCCCGTTCATCTATTTTTGAGTGCCTCTGAAGCGAAAAAGAATCTTGATTAAGCCCAGTAAGTTTCTACGAACAGCTAGAAGTATTTGTAAAACATATTGTTATGATTCATTTTTTTTTTTCATTATGTGCCTACACTTTATTAACGTTAATCACCTGTGTTCGTCATGTATTTTAACCTTTTTTTTAAACTTCATGTATTGGAAATTAAAAATGAATAACGTTAAAAGTTAAAACGCTTTTAAAAACTTAGAAATTTTTATACATTAAATAAATTGTGTTTTGGAGGTTTTTTAGCATTTCTATGTTTTTCGAACTTTTTGGTTTGCCCGTTTTTTGAACTTTTTTTAAAATATTTTTGTCTGCAAAGATCAAGACTAGTTTTCTGTTCTGACGTTTTTGAATTGCTTTATTGTTAAAATCAAGAAAAATAGATTTTAAAAACAAAAAATGATACTGATTTTAATTGTGAAGATTCACTAATCAATGCCATTAAGGTTTCTGTTTCGTTTTTTTGCTGTCTGTTGAGCAAAGAGTCCCTAATAATCTCCGTAATCTCTCCGTAATAATTATTTTGAGTTGAATATAAAATAAATAATTTTTAGTTGGTGATATGTAGGAGATTACGAGTCTACTTTAAGAAATAATCAAGATGTTACTAATCGAGTTTTCTGTATTTAGCGATTTGAAGTAACTTTCAAATTATACTGAGTGTTTTGTTTTTGTTTCAGACATTGAATATTGGGATGTGATTTTGTCTTCGGGTGTTTTTTAGTTTTTTTTCTACGCAAAATCAGGCTTCACAAACAATCTTGGAAAAGGACTCAATGTTTTATCATATTAAAATCCCTCTCAGTCGTGGTTTAAATGACACATAAAAATTCCAAAAATATTTTTTGATTCGAGAAAACGAATTTAGTATTTTTATAGCCTAAAAGAAGCTTTTGGCCTAATGTCAAACAAAAACGCTTGCGAGCAAGTATATTATAGAAATATGAGCTATAAAAATTATATGCAATCTGTAAGTTTTGATTTTTTTGGAAAAAAAATTTGGAAAAAAATGAAAGAAAAAATTCAAAGAGTTTTTTTGTAGATTTTTTTTCTAGTCATATTTTTTTGAAAAAAAACTTTTGCTATTACTGTTGTTTCACTGTGAATATCGAAAGTGCCTAGGTTTTTGGTTTTCCTTCGGACTCTTTGTCACAACACATACAAAAACGACACAAACTTGAAAAAAAAAAGAAAAAAACGTTTTTGTAGTTTTTTTATCAAGAATATGGTCGGAACATTCTATGCTAATTGAACTGCAACCGGCTAGCCTTGTTGCGAATTGTCTTTTGTAGCAAGCTGCCCATGTTACACAATCGAATCATGTCTGGAAAATTTTCAGTTTGATATATCATTCGGCTCTATCGGAACGCTTTTAATGGTGCATGATTCTGCGTGGAATACTTGCGAATACAAACATCAAACTGACTTGGAGCAAGAATAAAAAATACTTGGAACAACAACTTTATTCATGTTTCCGAATATTGAAATGTCCAAAAAACTTTACTCTGACCAATTGAAGTGGTTGGGACTCAACACTCAACCAGCAAAGAGGATTATTATTTCAATTAACTTAATGAAATTCCTCTTATTTTGGTAGGTGGGCACGGAGTGTCAGGATATCCCCGAGTGCAACAATGCCTCCGACTACTGTGACGAACATGCCACTTGTGAGGAGCTGGAGGGATCCTACAGGTGCACGTGTGAAGAAGGATACAGAGGAAGTGGCAAACCAGGGGACTGTCAAGGTACGCCGGCTTCTATATTGGCTATGAATTATTATTATTGATACTAAACTTTAACTATTTTAGGTCATTTTACTAAAATATTTCTTTAGATTATGTGCTGTGCATATGTACATTGCCATTGATTTTGACATCTATTCTGTCATTTGCTACAAAATAATTATATATAACTATTTTTTTAAATAAAAATGACACCCTACAGCTTGATAATTCATAGCAAAAAATACATTGCTGTAGAAAATTTCTGTAGACGTTTCAGTAGTCGCACGGTGACCTTGACAATTTTTCAACTCTAATTGATTTCATTCATCTGTCCTGCTCTGTCTGTTTAGACGTGAACGAGTGCATGGAGGCGAGTGACGAGTGTCTGCCCTCCTCGGAGTGTGTCAACTCAGTGGGTGGATACTCTTGCCAATGTCAGACTGGATTCATCGCACACTGCCACGTATGCCTAGGTACGCACTCTCATTAATATCCATATAAACATTGTTATCATCTGTTTTAGAAAGTTAAACCGCTTTTTGAGACATTTATAAATTGGTGTATGGAACATGAAGATCTAAGACCATTGGCGTCGCCATGGACAAAATGGCCAATAATTGTTCTACTAGAAAGAAAAACTGTGAGAGTGGCGACTCTTAGAGCAAAAACACTGGCTTATGCGTTTTTGAACTATAATTGTCCTTAAAAAGTGTTGTTATTTGTTGTGCAGACATTGACGAGTGCGCGCAGATGCCTGGCACGTGCAAGAATGGTATTTGCAGCAATACTCCCGGTGGATTCGTGTGCGACTGTCCCGAGGGATTCGAACTGGTGGCTGCTGGATCTGTTTGCGAAGGTAATCAATCACATGCTAAAAAAAGATAGCCGTTTACTGAGCATGTTCCGACCAACCTTAAAAAATACAAAAAAGTTTTTTTTTTCATGTTTTTTGTCGTTTTTTTGCGTGGTGTGATTAAAGGATCTGAATCAAAAACTGGAACTTAGAAATATTCGACAGTCATTGTAAAATAGGCAAATTAGACAATTGTTTTTGTGCAAAAATGACTTAGAAAAATCAAAAAAAAAAATTCAATTTTTTTATTGCAGAAAATTTTTAATTCCCAAATGGCGCTAAAAAAATCCGAAAACTAACTTTACTCGAAAAAACCAAATTTTATTTGTGGTACCTGATTTGTGAGGAAAACAAAAAAACTAAAACATACCCGAATACGAAGTTCCTCCCCATTTTTGAAATGGTCGGAACAAAAACGGTCCAATTTCTGAAAGTTTGATGTTTTTACTCTAAGTTTGAAAGATTATATTGAGCAAAGAAACATTAATTTTTGATCAATTTTTACGAAT
This sequence comes from Symsagittifera roscoffensis, assembly GCF_963678635.1. Taxonomy (NCBI): domain Eukaryota; kingdom Metazoa; phylum Xenacoelomorpha; order Acoela; family Convolutidae; genus Symsagittifera; species Symsagittifera roscoffensis. The sequence continues at coordinate 80,928,065 of NC_087064.1, read as the reverse complement.
GATTTTGTTATTTTTTATCACAAAAGATAAGGGAGGAGAGAGTTAGAATGTTGAATAATTTGAATAAGCAAACTCGCGATAAGTCGCCTGCTCAGAATTGAAATCTAGCGCCTATTTTGCAGCTTTGTTTGTGAAAAATTTTGTTTATTTTTGTGATATCCTATCAAATATAACTCGCTTACTGTGCAGACATTGACGAATGTGCTCGCGGCATCCACGCCTGTCCCGCTCTCTCGTACTGCAAGAACTCCCAGGGCAGCTTCTCCTGTGAGTGCGACTTCGGGTACGAGAAAAAGAGCGATGGCTCCTGTGTGGACATAGACGAGTGTGCCTCTTCTAGTGGGGACGTGTGTCCTGACAACACTGACTGTGAGAACTACAATGGAGGGTTCTCTTGCAAGTGTCAAGATGGCTTCAGACTCAATGATGACGATGCCTGTGAAGGTCAGTCAACTGGCTCATCGAAATTGCCTTAAATTAGTTTTCTTATCGCTCTGCCGGCATCGGTTTTTGTTTCAACTTATGGAAAAACTGTGCTCAAGTTTAAAAATCTGATTACATTGCCGATTTCAAGGAGGAAATCAGAAGATGTTTTTCCCATTTTTTCTCTTTTTTTTTCTTGGCTATCTTTTTTTGGAACCAGCGAGCTAAAGTTTCTTGTTAGACTCCGTCAGAATCAATTAAAGTTTTACTCCAAAATTACTTTTTTCCCGGTTAATCCAGCTTTTCAAATAGTCATTTGAAATATAAAGAATATAGATAAACGAATATAGCATTTTTAGACATCGACGAATGCGAAGAGAACACTCACAACTGTGTCAAGTCAGGCACCAGCTGTCTTAATAACGAAGGCTCCTTCTCCTGTGAGTGCGATTCAGGGTACGAGAAAGACGAGAACGAAAACTGCGTCAACATAGACGACTGCGAGGAGGCCGAGTGTCCCGAGTATTCCAACTGTGTTGATAAGTTGAATGGGTTCAGATGCACCTGTGATCCTGGCACTCTGAAGCTCACTCAACCTGATGGCAGTTTCATATGCGAACGTGAGTTTATTTAAACAAGCATAGATATTCCGCACCTTCTTCGAAAGTCGAAACAATGAAGATTTATATTATTCTATGTTATCTTACTTAAACTAACTTTTGTTTAATTTATTTAAATTGAGACCCCCTGGTAATTTACTCAGCTTAGGGCCATTTCGAACCCTCACATTTGATTTGAAAAATAGAGCTGACTTATACAATGTAATGAAATTTGGCATGATTAACAGAATCCATAGTGACCACTTTCGTTTTTCATGGATAACCATCCTATTTTACGCATTTCGCCATAACCATCAGCAAAGTTTGCATGAAAATACCACATAGTTAGTGTGGTGGAAACTAAAAAAGAGCCATGTCGAGAAAGTTTTGTTGAGCGTTTTGGACAATTAAAATAGTTTTGGAGACAATGTTTTCTGATATTTTGTTAGCTTCTCATGCTACCCAGGGAACCATTAGGAATATTAGTTTTGGTTTAAGACACGGTTCTTCTGATATCTATCCGGTTCTTTCATGCACTTAAAAATATATTTTTGATTTTGCAGGTGGCCAATTTGTTTGCTGTGGGAGGTTTTTATTCTACCTCTTTTTAAGAGTCGGTGAACATAGATCAGACTTTTATATAGATCGCGATGATTTTTTTAGTTTTTATTTGAGTCGAAGTCTAAACGTGGTTAAGGCTCAAATTTACTTTTTGTGGTTGATTTTTGATTTCTTTTCAAGTTTAGTTCAGTTCCTTTGTTAAAAGGAAGGCAAACTCCCCTATCGAACAGCAAAAGTGTAAAGGTCACGGGTTGACCAAAACTTCTTCTCATACAATTTTCATATATGAAAAACTTCTTAACATACAATGCCATACGTACAGAAAGTTGTATGAAATCTCTATGATAAGCATTTTCCCATACACTTGATGTATGGAATTGTATGATTAGCATTTTCGGCGTATGGAGGTCAACCCGTGGTCACGGAAAACGTAACCGACTTCTTGTTTCGAAAGTGGAATTTAAATATCGAACTTCCCAGCGAAAAAAGTGTCAATCAAAAATCGTTCCAGAAATTCAGAGAGCTTCAATCCCATATATTTTTTCTTTTAAAATCGTAAATTGAGGATTTTTAAAGACCAAGTCAGTCAATTTTTTCTGTTTACTTGCATTCATAGACTCTTTTCCAAATGTCTGTTGGCTATGTTGTTTATCTTTCAGTTTGATCTTTTCTCAGCTCAGTTTGCAAATTTGAACTGCAAATATTTCCTCAAAGTAGTTTCAATAGAGGAAATTTTGCTGGAAAATTGATAAAAATTAATGTCAAACTTATCCGACTGATGACGGACTTTTAAATGTTTTGAATTTAGGCTAGCAACTCATTTGTAAAACCAATGCATGGTTTTTTTTGTTTTCTAAGTTTCCATATCTTGGTTTTTACTTTGTCCTGTTGTTTTTTCCATCCCTTGCTACAGCGTTTGCGCAATAGAATTGGCAAGTCATTCCAGCGTTAATCATTGAAATATTTTCTCTCTCTGTCTCCGAGTAAATTTTTCTCTCTCTGAGTAAATTTTTCCTCCGAGTATGATAAACGTGCTTGTTGCAGCTCTCGACCCCTGTGTCAAACCCGAGACGTGCAGCCCCGGAGTGTGTGCCACTTTCAAGTTCGGAGCCGAGTACAAGTACAGCTGTTCGTGTCCCGAAGGATACGAGGTGGGCAACCAAGGCACCAATGACGAGTTCTGCCAAGAGTCTGATCCCTGTCTCGAGAATGAGTGTGTGAATGCTGACTGCATTTCAGTGCCTCTGGATTTCAGGAACTCGGAGTTGAAACGAAACTACACGTGAGTACATTTGACAAATTTCACCCCTCAAATCGTAAACTAAGAAAGCTGCGGTTAATTTACTGTGTAATACCTTAGGGGCGAAACGTGCGAGAACGAAATGTGTAAAAATATAAGGGGCTAAATGTGCCACTGATTTTAAGAGGGGCGAAATATGCGTGGTGCGAAACCTGGGAGATTCATGAAGAACATAGTTGTATATCGTTAAACTTTACAGTGCTGATTTAAGTTATCCTGCTTAAAACTTGAAATTTAAAATGAGTCTTTCTCAAATTGGGCTGACTTTAGGTGAGAAATGATGAAGACAAAACTGGCTAAAAATCTTAGCAGAATTAATATGAAATGAATTGTTTTGCGAAATTCGGGTCTTAAATTTTACCCCCCAAAAAACGAATATTTTTGACTTTCAGTCAATCAAAAAAAAACTGCCGGGTCCAAAACAATATCAAAGTGAACCTTTTACGCAGTACCAAGTTTAAGAAGGGTATCATCTCCGAATAATTGTATAAATCAATTTATTTTGTTTGATAGACAAAAAATGTATATCTAAAAATATTTTTTAAGCTTTTTGCGCCATATATTTTGGAGATTGTACCCTTCAACTGGGGAGGTGTCTCATGCTTTAGGGACCGAATGCTTGAAAAATTTCAAACAATCAAAATCGCCAAGCGTTCCTATTGGCTAAATGCCTTTCTCACAAAATCGGAGTCATTATTAACAGAAATTGTATTAAATCAATGGAAAATAATCAAAAATATTACAAATTGCGGGTTACAACCACAATACTATTCAGATAAACATCAGGATTTATGAGTTCAAGTTGAAAATTTATCTGCCTATTATCTAATCGGTCAGTATTAACACTAATGGCCTGGATTTATTTTCTTACTTCGAGATTTTCGCGATTTACTTTGAGATTTTGAATACTTAATTCTGATTGGCTGAAAGTAAGCTAAATTTAATTTCAAGCATTCGGTCCCTCAAGCATGAGGGACGCCACCTCTTCAACTTTCTTATGCTGCGTAAAAGGCTTACCTTGATATACTTTGTTAGTGCTTCACTCGGTAACTTTGGCGTAACTTTTGATTGACTAAAAAAATTGATCTGTTTCTGGGATAAAATTTGAGCCTGAATTTCGCAAAACAAATTGTACTGCAGTGATACTGCTAAAAAAAAATTTCAACTAAAGTCAACCAATTTGAACAAAAAACGGATTTTAAAGTTAAAGTTTTAAGCGTTTTGTCCGGATATTTTAAATCAGTCCTGTACTCTGTAGTTTCCTTAAAACTAAAAATTTAACTCGAGAACCAATTTTTCACAAAAATGATACTTGAGCAAAGCTTTTATGGCAGTCCCGGGAGAAACAACAGTTCGAAGTGCGATGAATTTATTTGTCAGTTTTTAAGTTTGGCTCGTCAAAATTGAATTCTATATTGAATAGTAAAAAAAGTAACCCCCGAATTAGGTTTGATACATTTGATGACCCTTACTTCCCACACTTCCGACAAAATTGGATTCTGTGCATCATGGTTATGTTTAAAAGTCTTCAAAATCCGTGCTTGTTACCCTTGCCATAAGCAAGGGTGTTGCAACCGGGTACTAGACTTTTTTTCGTAAACAATTTTGTTCACAAGATTTCGCAGATATTTCATCTTGCTTTTTTTAAAATTCCAAATCAATAAATCACCCAGGGCATATCGCCTAGAGGTAATACACCTGTTTGAGACGACAAAGGTTTGTGGTTCAAATCAGACCGTGACCTGTTTTTTTAAACTAGAAATGTTCTTTTTTTGGATGATCGTCTGTCTGTTTGTTTTTTCCAGCTTAGGTTTTCGTCTTACGGACTCTTTTTGAAGGTTGAACTTTTTAATAATTCCTGAAAGCAATTTCTAGAGACCCATTGGTGGAAGTAATTGAGTTAAAAGATTTAAAAAGCTTTATTTGTTTGAATATTTTTCTTGTTAACATCTTGTCCTGTAAAAAACTTGTCCAACAAAATAACTGAATCATTTTCTCAAATCAGCAATTTAGTCAAGGAACAGGCATATTTTGGTCTGTTTTCAAATTTCCCATTCTATTCCTTTTTTTGAGGGTTTCAAAATTACCATTTTTGGTTTGGTATAATTTCCAGTTTAGTTTTTCTTGTTGTCTTTGCTTTATACTTGTTCAGCTTAGTGGCATCATATTGCATCGTTTGATGAGTGAATTGAGTTTACTTTGCGTGTTAGGAGATAATTTATTGTTTTTTATATTTTTTTATGAAATTTTTTTTTGCCTTATGCGGGTGTCTGCATAAAGCAATAAAAAATTTCATAAAAACATTAAATTACCCGCTAACACGCAAACTGAACTCAATTCATTCAAAAAGTTCGGCTTAAATACCGCTTTTTTGCTATGCAAATGTTATTTTCAGTTTTCATATTTGTTTATGGTGAACTTTATTCAAGACTGGTGAATTTTTTATAGCAATTTTGGTAGAGCTAGCTTTCCTCGAAATTTTCAAAACTTTTCTTACGACTCAGCGGCTTTCGTCTCAATTTATGTCTGCCAGTTTGTCATGCTATGTTTGTGTTGTATCGCTTCGCCTCTGTGTCAAATTTATGATTGTACTAATCGGGCGATAAGAAGATAAGTTTAAAAAGAAATAAAATACACAGATGCAGGGAAGCGGCGAATGAAATGGTTTGTTGTGTCTCTCTAGGTGTATGTGCTACGACTACGAGTACTGGCGACCCACGGAGGGTAATGAGGAGTTGGAGTGCGAGGATATAGACGAGTGCACTGAGGAAGACGAGGGCGCCAATCCACTGCACGACTGCGACGAGAAGGACAACCAGGAGTGCAAGAACACACAGGGCGGATTCAACGTCAGCAGTTTTCATTGTTTCATTTTCTTTTTTTTTTCATTTTCACTAGATTACCAAATCGTATCATATGATGATTTGAAATGAAGCTATGATTTGGCGAGAATGTGTCAAAAATCAATATTATGTGATCGGTCTTTTCCATACTAAACAGGGGTGGATCTTGGGTTTCTCTTGGGAGTTGTTTCGCAATGGTTTTGAATCGACTGACAATCATCAAAAGTTTTGGGAAAAAAGTGAAGTTGGTATAAATATTGCCCGCTTTCTTTTAAAATTAGATACATACTAGCGTAATAACATTCGGTTTATTTGATGTTTGCAGTGTCCGTGTATCGAAGACTACACGAGAAAGAAGGGCGAGTGTTTGAAGAAGTGCGATAATAGCTTTTGTGATAAAGAGAATAATGAATGTGTGGAGGACCTGAATGAAGACACAGGCAAATATGCAGACACGTGTATGTGTGTGAATGGGTTTGACAGCGAGGCCGATGACCAGAACTGCAAGGGTAAGTATCCCAGTAGTAATTGTCATCTGCTCAAACAAATTTAGGATGTTGGCTTAGTTGTCAGGTAGATCTTTCAGCCAATCGGAATCGATTGTTTTATGCACTGCTATTACAAAATTCAGTTTAGGTTATTCGTCGCGAGCTCTGCGCTCAAATATTACTTAGTGGCACTCGGCATACTAAAATGATTTGAAGTTGATGTACATAAACAGGGACTATTTTTTGAGATGCGGTAGCCATCTGAAATAGGGAAGGCTATTTAGATTTGCTAAGGACAAATTCACGACAATTTGTCAACTAGTCATGTCATTGAAGATTGAAGCTGTCTTACACTGGCTGATTTTATCGCTTATTTATTTCAAATTTATGAGTAATAAATTCTGATTGGCTGATTAAAATCTAGCGTATTCAGTTTTTGCATATTCTGTCATCGGTACTTTGCGCATGAGGACGACCCGTGCAATAGATATAATTATTTGTTAATTATTGGGCTATGATAGAAGTTGGCTGTTGCCTCCTGTCGTTTAGACATAGACGAGTGTGAGTTGGGTCGGTTCATTTGTGCGGAGAATGCGGAGTGTGTGAACACAGTGGGCTATTATGACTGTGTCTGCAAAGAAGGTCTCCAGTCAACCTATCCCAGAGTGGAGGATTGCACCAGTGAGTATAATAATTACCCTTCCATTTCAATCGATTAGAAATATGCCCCCATGATGAATTTTCGAAAATTGTTTTTTTTTAATGTTTTTTTTAGGTTGACCATATTGACTATCTGAGCCCGCTCAATTGAAACAATTCATTTTGCCAAAATTTTCAGACACTTTTTTTGAGCCACAGACCGTTTTTAGACACGTTTTGGCCAAAAAATTGCGTCTTTTTTCAATTTTAGCATGTATTGCGCCAAAGGCTCCTGTATCAAACTTTTACGAGTATTCGAAAAATTCTTGGTAAAATGTCATAAAATAGTATCAAACTTGGCAGTCTTTGGATAGTTTAGAAATTCAAGCAATATTTACGCATTTTTGAGCTGGAAATTTTTACTTGATTTGCAATTTGTACTCAATTTTTCAATTAATGCAATCCGACGCTTAAAAACTTAACGATCTGATTGGCTTGCGAAAAGCTCCTCTGCTTAACCGACACCACAAATAAAATATTATTTATAAAAGCAGAATAACTATAAAATGGACTACTGAGTCAACTTGTGTGAACAGATATTGACGAGTGTGCGCTGGAGTTGAGCGAGTGTGATGAAAACACTACCTACTGCATCGACTCGGATCCCCTAGAGACAGGGCTGCTCTACGAGTGTCCATGCAAGAGAGGATACGCCAAAGAGAACGGAACTTGTGTCATCGTCGGTAAGTCCTACAACATAGTCAATTATCAAGAGCATGTATAGTTGTACGTCTCTGTATATCAAATGAGCTCAATTTTTTCTTTGTCAGAAAGAGTTTTGAATCAAATGGCAGAAAAAGTTTTGAATTGTAGTCGCAAGCTTAACATCATCAAACTCCTCAATCAAATTACTAACTATGGTCAAATTTTTGTCGATAAATTGATCTTAGATATTTTTAATTACAACTGGTCAATTTTAATCTAATTCCACAAGATTTGAGAATCATTTCTGTCTGTCTAGACTGGGACAATGTGTGTTGGTTTGATGATGCTGGCAGCTTGTGTGGCAATGGAACGTGTAAAACGAATCCTTCCGACCCCTCCGGAGGATTCTGCGATTGCCCAGATGGATACACAATGAACATCACTCTAAAGGCGTGCATGCGTAAGTTCAAGTTTTGTATCATCATAAGCGTACCTAACGCCACATTACCGTCTCCGCTAATGTTGGCTCCGTAACGATTGTGCATATGATTACCATTATCGTTGTTTTTACAGTTTATTTTTGAGCTCAGATAATGCAATACTCGACCCAGTATATGAAGTTTGTGATAAAATAATTTGATGATTATGTGTGATTTGTGCAGTGTCGGAGGAGTGTGAGACGAACGAGTGGTGCCACAAGGATGCCACGTGCAAGCCCACTCCAGAGGGAGTCCAATGCCAGTGTCTGCCCGGATACTCTGGTGACGGAAAAACATGCACAGGTCAGTAACAATATTTCAAGATGAAAAATACGAAAATGTCGAAATTAGGAATAATATGAAAGTTGTTTGATTTAACGCAAAAAATGGAGTTAAAAACAAGAGTCGTAAGTTGTTGTTCAATCAGCACATTTGAAAAATTATCTTAAAAAATCGAACCAATTTTTTTTTCTTTAGTATGAAAAAAGTTTTTGAAAACTGTTATTTCTTATGACAAAGGTGCTCCGCATTCAATTTTATAGCTACTCTGTCTAATTTAGAGTCGATGAACGTAGTGAAGATTCTAATATAATTCGTGATTATTTTTTTTCAGGAAAAGTCTTAAAATTTGTTCGTGCTCAGTTTTGATTTTTGTGCAATTTCAATTTTGATTTTTTATTTCCAATGTTGAAAGGAAGGCAAACTTCACTATCGAACAGCAAAAGTGTAAAGGTCACAAAAAAACGTGATCAATTTCCAGTTTCAAAAGTGGATTTTAATTTTCAGATTTGCCAGCTGAATAAAAAAGTTCTATTGATCCAGTTTTCTCAAATTGGGTTCAGTTTTTCAAAGGGTGTCAATCATAAATTTTTCGTTAAATTCAAAGCTTAAAAGGTATCTATTTTTGTTCCGACTTTCGATACGAAAGTAACGGAATATTTGTGCTCGGGGTGGGTTTTTTTTTCTTCAGACAAATTTCGACTTTTTAACTAGCCATTTTTGACGGAATTTTTTAATATCATTCAAAAAGTATTGCTGTCCTGAGCTTAAATTTGAAAAGATATTTTACCTGTTATCATTTTTTGTAAAGTTATGGGGGTTTAAAAATTGCCAATTTGGGACAATTAACGTGCGATATATTTCGCGCTATTAACGCGTAAGCGGAGATTTAATCCGTCCAAGAAATCTTTCCAAATTGGTTTAAAGAAGCTTAGTTGCTAAAAAAACAGATTTGTTACGAGGAGTGAAATTTATGCTTTTGTTGTTTATATGGCGTGTGGGGGGATGATTTTCATTAAAAGTTTCAAATTTTAGAAAAAAGTTTTTTTACTTTTAATTTTTTAAAGTTATTACTGCTCCATAAACCTTAAAAGGCAGTCGGAATATTCAGGGCTTCGTCCTGATACGAGCAGTCTTGCCTGCTTTAAAATTCGAAAGTTGAAGTTTTTTCAAAAAACAAAGTTCTGTTTTTTTTGTTTCCTTGTGTTCATTACTCTTTTCCAACTGTCAGTTGCATTGTTTTGTGTGTACTTGCGTCCATTGATTCTTTTCCAACTGTTTGTTTGCTATGTTTAGAATGATTTAAATACCGGATAACCATATCGTTGACATGTTAATTATGGCGTGCGACATTCAACTCTACATTTGTAGTGCCTAATTTTCGTGGAACTAAAAACACCTGAAACCAAATCAGCTTCTCAACTTCGGTGGTCAAAACAATTATATGATGAGAAAAAATATTTGCAGCATTCATAGTTTAAAGTAATAACATAGAAAAAATCTCTTAGGCTTATTTTATAAATCATTTGAAAAATTTTTAAAGAGCGATAGATAATATAGCTTATTTAATCTATAAGTTTCTTGTGATTTTAGAGACGTTAAGCAAACTGAGTTTTGTTTTGAAATGGTCCGTACAACTAATGATATTTGCATATTTGTATTGTTAGCCAAAGACAAGTGTGCTCTGGACATCGACAACTGTGATGACAATGCCATCTGCATTCCCAGTCCCACCACAGACGGTGCCTACACGTGCAAGTGCAAGGCCGGATTCGAGGGATCAGGCTTCTTATGCACTGGTACGCCACAGCCATGATTTCTGATCATTTCTGACATCTCAAATTGATAAATCATTGTCAACAAAGTTGTTTTTCATGCCAATGGGACAAATTTATAAACTGTAACTATTTTGTTGACATGAAAAATACTTAAAATTTTTTTTTGCTTAACATTGCGAATGTTTAAAAACAAAATAGGGACTACATCAAAATATGAGTAATTGCTATTATAGTTAACGAATTAGACTAAAACAAATTCCACTCTTTCTAGACATCGATGAATGCTTCACTGAACCTGAAGTGTGCGGCGGCAACTCCACTTGTACGAACAAGCTCGGAAACTATGAGTGCACTTGCTACAAGGGATACTACGACGTAGGCTTCGCGGGCAGAGGTTGTGAGGACATAGACGAGTGCAGAGTGCCGGAGACGACTTCGTGTCACGAGGAAGCCGAGTGTTTCAACGTACAGGGTAGCTATGCATGTGTGTGCGGAGAAGGATGGACTGGAAATGGATTCGACTGCGAAGGTAAAATTTGGAACCGTTGTAATCTTTTTCCAGCTGCATTCTTTTTCAGCCATCAACCTCCTAGAAAAACCTCTTATCGAGCTTCTTGCACATTTTTGAAAAAGCGCTCAGAAAGACAAAAAAACGGATACGGAATTTACTGAAAAAAATTCAGAAGTAGTTATTTTTTAATGAAGTGATCAATTTTTTACCCAAATCGTTACAAAAATATTGGAATGTAAAAAAAATCGGATTGCTCTTTTCGTATAAAGATATATAGCAGAATCTGATACTTGACCTTTCTTTGTTCAGACGTGGACGAGTGTGTGGAGGATAAGCACAAGTGTGCGTTACAAGGGGGCATCTGTAATAACACAGAGGGAAGCTACAGTTGCTACTGTGACAAGGAGGAGGGCTACTCTGGGGATGGGTTCAACTGCAGCAAATTGGAGCCCGCTTGTCCTGGTAAATTAGTCAGATCTCGTACGGACAAGTGTCTTATGGGCGGTGCCAGATTTATCATTTCTTTAAAAGAGCTGTAGCAAATCATAAAATGCGTTAGTTATCAGTTTATTAGAACCATTGTTGATTATTTTTGAAAATTTTCCAATTAAAATTACCAGGTGAATTATTTCGAAAATTTTTTTTATTCGTTGGAGAAATCGTTGGAGAAATCTAGTAAGTTTATGATTGAGTTATGCCTTTTAAAACTTCTTTTCAGATTATTAACTTGATTTTCAAACCAATCAAAGATTTACTGGTCGCGAAAACTATTCGACAACTAAGTAATATAAATCTGACTTTTTTCTAACCATTGTTTGTTTTTTTTTCTCTGCAGAGGACTGTCCCCCCAACTCGGAGTGTGTTCTGGGAAGTGGTGGGTCTGTGTGCAAGTGTGACGATGGATACTACAAGAACGGGAAGGGACGTTGTGTTGAACTGAACGAGTGCGAACAAAACAACCCATGCATCACTGTGAGTAATTTTCAACTTACAGTGCCGTTTTGTCAACAGAATTGCTTCACCTGTGAGACAATTCGGTAACATTGTTCTTTATAAATCAGTTTGCTTAAATTTTCTGGCAGAAAAGGTAGCTTTTAGCATGTGCCAAGCCCAAAAAATGGGTCAAAATTTCTTTAAAAGATATTAAAGATATTAAAACATTTTTCTGAGAAAGAAAGGTGGCTCTTTTCCTTTCCCTCACCTGCAAATTTCTACATGTAAATTTGTTGACCACATTTTCCGATTGTTTTGAAAATTTATTTACAGACTAATCAGGCCACGACAAGCATATTTGGTCTTTATACTCAACCTGGTAAAACCACTCGTTAGACTAAAAAATTGAAGCTCGTGTGAGGTGGGGGGAAAAGGAAAAAGAGCTAGAAAGGTTAGCAGAACAATATACCCTATTTCAATCTACCCTATATCATGCTTCCCTATGCTAATCTAAACTATTTCAATTTGCCGCATTACGAATCTTATCTTTAAAAGCGCTAACTGGAATCGGAATGATAACAGCACGTGTTAAATCATTTAATCCAAATTTGTGGACTCACATTTAGTACAAATTGTTCAAAAAACTCATTCTCCACTTCGAACCTGAAATTCAAGTAATTGTCACAGATCACAAGTTTTACTTCTCAATTTTCGATATGACAAACTTGAAACAGAAACTAACTCATTTTTCCAAATTCTAACAATTACCAAATGAGTCAATTTTCTTGGGGTCTGTCTCAGCAGAATTGGAAAACACGTGCTATCATTGACCACAAGTTTACAAAGAAACACGAAAAAAAGAATGAAAACATTCACTTGAAGTTTCCGAGTTGGGGATCCCAAAAACGAAACAGGACACAAAAAAATCAAAAAGTATCAGTCAAAAACTGCATCATAGCGAGTTGCCCGCAGTCTGTATCCAAAAAAGCCGTTCAGTTATCTTTTGCTTGTCGATCGACGATTAATCGGACCCTAAGTTGACACAGAAGGCAGATGAAAGACCCACAAATCTGCCACTTGTCAACCGACAATGCTTTTAATAGCTTTGCTTAAAATTGGTTAATTTCACTTACGTCTGGCGTTCAACTGAAAACAAATGAATGCCTGTATGAGAGCAGCAATCATGAATTGAATTCGGCTTTGCGTCTAATTACAGCTATAAGTTTTGTTTTTCGACTTGGTTCCGCCTTTACTTGGTTATTGAGGAGATCAAAAAATTTTCTGACAAGTTTGATTTCGACGAAATTATGAACGAAAAACGACGAGGTAGCCTCATACTTCCAACGCGTCTACATCGAAAGCGATAATATTGAAACTATTTTTTGCTTCCTCTTTTTGAAGTCAACATTTGCGATTGTTACCTAAATTCTGCTGCTGGACTAATCAAGAAAACAAATGCCGCTGAAAGTTGGCATCTTTTGAGTAGTTAAATTTTCTAAAGGAAACCAGTCATCCATTTAGATTTTTTTTGAGCAAATCAAACTGGATGCGGCAAATCAAAAATTCGATATATTGAAAGCTAAGGGGGCAACAGCAACTTCAGTTGCAAGAAAAACATGGAATTGAATGAAAAAAATGATTTCAATTAATTTAATCTTAATTCTGTTTAGTTTATCAAAACTTATTTAATTTTTCAATGATGCAATACAATTTCTGAAAAAAAACATGCACTTTTTGATGATGTTCCCGTTGTCGTAGAAGCTTGATATATTCAACGCTGATAGGAGCCAGTATTAAAAGAAGTTTTCCTTTTCCTCGCTCCTCTCTCCACTTCCGCCGGCTTATGCATTATCTACTAAGGTAAAACGAATTGGCACTTTTTGACTTTGCTAGTTTAAGAAAAAGCCTCAACGCATTTCTATCATAAATTTGGATTCAAGTTTCTGTTCGTTCATACTTTGAACTCATTTCTATAATGAACCAGCAAAATTTACATTGCTTTGGTTTTATATTTACGTGCAGCAATTTTTCTCTGATCAGTCTCAATGGTTCTTTGATCTGTTTGGAAACTTTTAGGATATGCAAAAAAAAAATTGATAAACATTTTCATTTGGCAATCTTTTTTGTACTAAAACATAATGTGCAATCATTAAAACTTAATCTCTCCATGCCTTCACAAGAAACTATTGCTTCATATCACGATCACAAGATGCTCAAATCAGATATTTCTCCTCTAAGTTTCTCATTCTACGATAATAAATGAATCATTAGTCTCCTCCAACCATGATAACTGCGTTCTGTAGCAAAAATGTGAGAACAAGGACGGATCTTTCGAGTGCACTTGTGGAGGTGGGAATGAACTAGTGGACGGAGTGTGTGTGGACATAGACGAGTGTGAGGACGAGGAGGTGTGTGAGTTGGAGAGCCAGGTGTGTGCCAACATGCAGAGTGTCCAGGGTACCAGCAGTGCACAGGGCTTCAAGTGCTTCTGCACTGATTTGGACTGCTTCGAGGAGTTCTGCAACTCAAGTAAGTACTATTGTTATTTCCCTCAAATACGTTCGGAACAAAAAAACGGGAATGTTTTTTTTTGCCTTTTATAATACTCGGAATTTTCGGTACGACTATCTGTGAATCAACACGAGCGGAAGCTACCTATATGGGATCCAAAATAGGCAACCGTTTCTTTTTTAATCGACAGTCATCTGGTAGTATAAAAAGAAAAAGTCATTCATTATTATCTGCAGCTGAGGTGGCTAAGCCAGAGGTGTGTGAAAAACCATCAGTGTGTGATGAGAATGCGGACAAAGTGGAGCAGACATTCTCTGAGTACAAGTGTGTGTGCAAGGAGGGGTTCGAAGGCGACGGAATCACGTGCGAAGGTAGATTCAATTTTGTCCACCGCTTAATTTAAAGTACGAATCACACTGTTTTGCAATGGTTTTGCCAGAAAAAGTGTTCTATCCTGTAAATCTGTTTTTAGTGCGATTTAGAAAGTAGTGATGGTAAAGTTGTAAAATTCACGATATATTTGTAGTCTGTTTTAGGCCACTCTTTAACTTGTATTTTTTTTTTTTTAAATTTGTTTTTTTTCAGACATTGACGAGTGTCTTCTGAGCTACGACAACTGTAATGAGACAGCGAGGTGCTCCAACACAGTGGGCAGCTACGAGTGCATCTGTCTGCCCGGATACCTATGCATCGGAGGTACATAATGATCTCATCCCCCCTCCCCCCTCCTCCCTCACCCCCGAACAATCAAGAGTATATCTTTTTAATGGTTTCCGGTGTAAATTTTACCTTCTTTTCTTATACCAACAGAGGTTGTGTGCGGACTTTGAACAATTTTAATGTTCTACCTTACAAAGATTTGCGTTCAAAAATCCATATTTGGCTCTTGGTCTATTTTATATTGAGACTTTTCAAAAGGAAACGGATGTCGCATTAAGGTAGCAAAGGGTTACCACTACTCTAGCTAAAACGCTTCTGCCTTCTCTCCACTCTGTCATTATTTTAATTCCCTTTAGATGGCGATGGTCCCTGTGGTGGCGGAGGCGGAGACGAGTGTGCCGAGGGCGCTGGATGCTCAGAGGTGCCTGGACAAGTCAACCCACAGTGCGAATGTGAAGAGGGCAAAGTTGGCAACGGATTCGAGGAGTGCGAAGGTCATTTTTTCCTTGTTTATTTCATTCTCACGTATATCATCCAGAGTTTCATTAATTCAAAAACAAACGAGATTGAGCAGTTTTGAAATAACCAAAAGTTGAGCTCGTTTGAATCATTTCAAATTTTCAAAAAATAATAAGTTCCTAATCTATTCTAGACGAGGACCCCTGTGCTAACAAGACAGACTGTCCGGAACAGAGCACGTGTGAAGTGGACGAAGAAGGAGAGGCGGAGTGTGTGTGTCTGGAGGGCTTCACCGGGCCAGACTGTGACGTAGCAGAAGATATGTGCGACCCTGAGAATGGAGGGGATGAGTTGTGTACTCACGAGGGGGCACAGTGTGTGAGTGACCCCGAGGGGGGATTCTCGTGTGAGTGCAAAGATGGATATGAAGGACATGGACTTAACTGTGTTGGTAAGTGTCGCGTAGATAGCTCAGAGATCGCGTTTGCAGTTATCCACTATATTATTACCATGTCTACAAAAATTGTTTACCGCTTTTTTACGACGTTTTTTTTTTTAGAAAAGAATTCTTATTTGCAATTTTTAAAGTTAACGACGTTTTTATCGCTTGATTTTGAAATATCAAATGAATTATAAATGTTTGACAGCTAGCAGTTAAGAACGTGATTTACCTAATTGTTTTATTTGAAAAAAAAACATGTAAACTGAAAAGAGCACCTTAATGACTTTAGGATGGGTTTTAAATGAGAATGATCACATGCTTCAAACAGTTATTAGATCTCAGTCGTTAAAAAGTTGCAGCGGCGATTAGATTACGTTGCTTTGGCCCTTTATAGATACGCAAGAGGGTCATTCTCTTTTTAAACATATGGTCATGGTCCTTAAATAACAAACTGATGCCATGATCTGTTTAGACTTGAACGAGTGTGAGGACATCAACCGAGTGGGCAATGCGTGTCTGGGCGACTGTGTCAACACTAACGGCAGTTTCTCCTGTCCAGCCTGTGAGGCAGATCCAGGTCTCACCTCCACCTGCGAGGACATAGACGAGTGTGCGGACTCCGGTCTGTTCCAGTGTCCATCTGGCGAGGAGTGCATGAACACCGAGGGCAGCTATGCTTGTGTGTGTCCAGATGGGCAGGAGAGGAAGACTTCCGAAGGCGAATGTCAAGGTTAGTTCAGACAGAAATTCAAACCACCTGCATATCCAAATACGCAAATGTGCTATAAAAACCCTAGGATAAAATGTAATGCGTTTGCAATGGAAAATTTGCTTGCTGCCGAAAAAACGTTATTTCCGTTTTTCTGACCAATTTAATCTTGAAGTGTTAATAATGCCTCTCTCGTGGCGTCAAATTTGTTCAGAGACTGAATTAGTTTATACAATAGATGAATTGTAAGTAAAACCAATGTTGGTGTTTTTAGTTTTTTTTCTGAATTTTTTTTAATTTTGCAACGATATACCGTGGTTGGAACATTCTGGGCTATTTGCACAGCAATCGGCTGCTCTTGTTTTCATTGAAACTGTTGTTTTCAGCTTGCGGAGATGACGGATGCTGTCCTAAGGAACTGCCAAGCTGTGACGTCACTGATCCATGCTCATCTGATGGTAAGCTGCAAAGATTCTATTTGACATAATGCTCTTAGCTTACATCTAATCGCTTGGAATTAAGGTTGTTTAAAAAATTCATTTTTGGTTATACTTTCAAGTAGATGCTTTTAAGTTGTGAACAGAGAAGTTTTGATTGTAAAAAGGGGGCGGATCTAGGTTTTTTTTCGAGGGGGTGGATTTTCAAAAACTTTTTAGAAATTTTGTCGACCTTTTTTTCAGATCGACCAAATTGATTTTCCGAGCTTTCCCAAAGCACTAAAAAGACCGTTTTGGCCAAAATTTCTGCGCCGCAGGCAAAATGTTGAAAAAAAAACAGGCCAAAAAAGGCGTTTTCAGGCACTTTTTGCAAAATTTGGACCAAAAAAATTGCGTTTTTTGGCGCGCGCTCCCCCTCAAAATAAGTATATATTGGCGCCTTTAGAAAATTTTTAGGAACTTTTGCCAAAAATGGATATCTCAAGATAGTACAAAGTGGGGACCCTTTGGGTCGCAGGGGGTCGAATAACTGAGAGAGGAGGGCGTTCACCCCTGAATCCGTCCCTGAATGTAAATCTTTCAATCATTTCCAGACCTTAACTTCTGCAACTCTGACAAATCCAGCTGCACCCCAGACGGTGACTCCTACACTTGCGAGTGTAAGTCAGGATTCCAGTCCAGTGACTCACTCTCCCTCCTGTGCGAGGATGTGGATGAGTGTGCAGAAGGAAGTGAGAACAAGTGTGATGACAATGCAGAGTGTGTGAACGAAGTGGGCTCGTATTACTGCAAGTGCAAAGCGGGATACGAGGGCAACGGGGTCACGTGTGAAGGTCAGTGCCAGAACCGTCCCATATTCAGCTTCTCGTTGCTAACAATAGATATCATATTTTCAAGTGTCAATGAACGTAGTGAAGAAACTTATATAGGTCGCTTTGATTTTTTGTTTTTTTTTTCAAGGAAAAGTTCAAATATTTGTTCACGTCTAATTTACTTATGCAGTTTGACCTTCGCTTTTTACACGTAGTAGTGTTATAGCACAGCTTAAGCGATTGTAGGGTAATAGAAAGACTATTCTTTTTTCCAACCCTAGTGGCACCTTTACGGCTTTTTGATAGAATGTGCTTTGACATTCGATGCGGAAAACTTAACACTGTTGTTGCATTTTAAATTGTTCAAATGAGCCGAAAATAGCTATTTGTTTCAATAATAAAAGCTTGATTTCCAGCAATTTTCCAAGTCAATATATCTTGTTTTTTTGAAATGCAAGATTTAGACAAATTTTGGCTTAATGATTTCCAATTTATTACATGCAAAGTTTGTATAAGGGCCTTCAGCTTGTTATATTCCAAATTATTAAATGCAGAATTGCGTTTTTTTTCTATTTAGTGCCAATTTTGATGCATCGCATTGGCAATTCCTTAGCATATATAGTTGATTTATTTGTGACTAGTGTTTGCCGAAATTTAAGAGTTCATGGCCGAGAGGGCAGGTCGTGAGACACCTAGTCTCGAGGTCGCACGATCGAATACGATTCGTAGCAAATTTTTACTACTTCGAGGCTTATTTCTATTTTTGCTCATTTCACTTTATAAAGCTGCTTTTCTTCGTGTTATCGCTGGTGTTTGCGAATCACAGCTTCGCCTCAGTGCTCTTAGTTCAATTTAAGTTTGTTTGCTAAAAGGAAGTCAAATGACGCTCTCCATTTATGAAAGAGAAAATGGGGCGAAAAATCGTGATCGATGACATTTTAAGTTTTGAACTTCCCAATTTCCCAGTGTAATAAAAAGTTGATCTAGTGATCCAGTTTTCTCAAATTAGGGCTTGTTTATCAAAATATAAATTGTTCTTGAAATTCACAGAGCTTTAAAGCCATGTATATTTCTTTGAAAATCGTAAATTGAGGTTTTTTTTTAATGATTAAGCCAGTCTTTTTTTCTTAGTCTCAGGAGATTACTCCATCACGTAGCTTAGCTAGTCAAGAAAAAGTTTTTTTTTCAATGAGCTTTGAACAAAAAACCGTTTTTTGCTTAATTTTTAAATGAGCTTTAAGTTTGAAAGGCTTCAATTCTATTCAAGTAGTGATGTTTGTTTTGTACTGATGTTCATATCTGCTTCTTCAACTGCTGTCTCCCTTGTTTAGACGTGGACGAGTGTGAGATGCAGAATCTGTGTGATGGTAGAGCCACTTGTGTGAACACGGAGGGATCCTACCAGTGCAACTGTCCCGAGGGATTCACCAAAGCCACCAACTTCGCAAAGTGCAAAGGTAGAAACTTTTCTTTGCAGATTGTGAAGTTCTGAGTTTTGTCTAGAAAAGGAGTTTAAATCTTTAATTTTGATGAAATTTTTCATTAATTGTTTTCAAAATTTTCTGAACCTTGGATGAATTTGATTCAAAAATGGACTTTTTGTAGACTTGAATGAGTGTGCGATGGACAACGACTGCAACTCGACCACTTCCGTGTGCGTGAATGAAGTAGGCTCCTACAAATGCATCTGCAAACAAGGATACTCCCTGCAGGCAAGTGACTGCATGTCTTTTGATTTTTCAATATATGACCTAAGCTTGAACAACATAGAGTTAAGTATCCTATTTTCGAACAGATTGGCCAAGATATGTGTTGTGTGTTTTCAAAAATATTGATTTAGTGACTAATGATATCAAATTGAATTTCATTGGTCAGATTTTGCGCTCAACTCTCCGTATATTTTGCGTTTTTCAATGAACCAGATTTTTCAAATTTCTTATCAAAAATCTATCCGAAAAAAAAACATGAAAAATAAAGACTGAATCATTTTAAGTTTTTCTACTATTTTGCGAGAGCTCAATATTTTTTGTTATTTTAATACGAAAACCTCCACTTCTCCTTGCAAAAATTCTACGTCCGATCATGGCTACAATTCACAATAATCTGATTGTAAGAGTGTCTATGATCGTTTCAGGAAGCCAACACCTGCGTGGACACGGACGAGTGCGCAGACCAAGATGACAACGGGTGCAGTCCCTTCGAGAAATGCGTGAACGAGGAGGGAGGATACTCTTGCGAGTGTCGAGAGGGTTTCGAGGAGGGGCAGGACGGCAGTTGCAAAGGTGGGTGCACGCAATTTCTGATATTTGATTGAAACAAGTATTGCAACAGCTTCTGTAATATTTTTTTAAAGCAATTTTTCTTATCTTAGCTCCATTCTTTTTAGAAATTTTTATGACACAAGCCTGATTTTAATAGTTCTAAACTCGTTTTCGAAAGCGTAAGTCTGTGTTAATAGGGAGCACGCACTGTAAAAACGCAATTTGTTGGTCAAAGTTTTAACAAAAGGTTCAAAAAAGCATCGTGACTCATTTTCCAAAAATTTTGTTTGCAGCGCAGAGGTTTTTGGTAAATATTGTCGAGTGTTTTAGCAATGATCTCACTGCGTAATTAATAGCTGTTTGCTAATAAACTTGAAGATAATATTCTTTAAGTTGGGGGACTCAGTTTGAATTATATTATCACATTTATTTAGAGTTTCACAATTGAGTAGACAAATCACGTTTTACACTGTTTTACAAAAACATGTGAGCATTACTTCGGAGTAAGTATAAGTTACATCATAAGAACAGTGCTAACCTTTTTCACTGACAGACACTCACAGACAAACATTTTGTTCGTAGCAATCTAAAGTTGGAATTGAAATTTGATTTTTGAAAAAATTCTGCGGGTCATATTTGGTCTTGACCTCCATCGCTTGATATTTCTGTTCTCCGTAATGAAACTCCATCAATTCTACCTGGCCGCCATTATCAGATCGCCCTTCAGATAGATCTTCATAACCTCGATATGAATAGTTTGTATATGGTCGCAAAATATCCCAAAATCCTTGTTGAAACTCTTTGATTTCATCGTTTGTTTCCTGGTCATCTGTTTTTGAAGGGTACGTTGTGACAATACCTTGACATCCTTTGCCCATGAAGATTCCGTAAGAATCATCGGGAAATTGTTCACCCCCGAATAGCTCGACGTTTGTTCCTAGATGGTAACTCTGTAAAATGTGATTTGTGTCCGGGTTGTAGTAATGCTCTTCTAGTTGTTCGAACACCCCTAAAGGAACGTCCTGAGAACACACGAACCCACTCATTATACCAACATGGCCATCGTTTTCATCGGCTCTGAAGTCTCTCTTCCATGTCGATTTGGGAGTTGTCGCTTTTATAAGCGCATCTGCACCATAAGTGTGCAAGTACAAATCAGAGTATGAAACCTCGATAACTTTGTTTTCAATAATAGTAACCGACTTCTTTTCTGCTCCGTCAATTATGCTGTCGACTATTTCTGCTTGCTTAGTTTTGTTCAAGAAAGAGTTTCCTGCGATTGCTCCGTGGATCATTATGTAATCTGGCATCAAGTATGAGTATAAAAACATAACATTTTCGTCCAGGGAACTTGCAATGGAAAAGAAGTATTGAAGCCACTCGCCCATTGAACTGGGTTGTACTTTAATTTCAACCAGTGCATATTTGGCTTCAAGCGGCGCGAGGCTTGCAGTTACGCATGTTACGATCCCAAATGACGAGGCACCGCTTCCTCGCAGAACGTCGAACAGATCTCGGTTTTCTGTGAAAGATGCGTTGACAATTCCTCCGGAAGCTAGGACGATTTCGTAGTTGATGACATTGTTTATGGCGATACCATATTTGCGGGTGGTGTAGCCGGTCCCCCCAGTTGACAGAAGACCGCCGATTCCCACATCAGGACAGTCACCTGAAACCAAAGCATGTTGCCTATCAAAAAATCAGTTTCGTTTATTTTGAAACGAGTTTGCTGAAACTTAATTTAATTCGTTGATGTTGTTGAATAGAAAATAGATAAACCCAACTGAGCTTTTAACAAATTTTTTGGATCTACCTAACAACCCCCCCCCCCCCCCCCCCCCCCCTATTGTATCTACTAAAGAATCTCCACCCCTGTAAATATAAACAGTAAATTCGCACTAGAGCGTTGTATGTAAATTCGAATTTTGCTGCATTCTGATTGGTCGAAAATTCGCTGCAAGTAATCTACTTAACAATCCCCCCTTTCTTGAAGGGGGGCGGAGATTGTTAAGTAGATCCAATTTTTATAATACAGATTTATTTAATATCGCTTATACAAGGGTTTTTCTCAGCTACTCGTTTTGCGAATACGAAGGTAATAATATCATTTTCAAAATAGTACTACTTTTTCGAAAAGTTCAACTTGATCAATTCACTACGAATAAAATTACTCTAGTAGAATCAGTGGCCGATCTAGGATTTTTTTGCGGAATTTTAAAAAATTTTCGAAAATTTTGCGTCGACCTTTTTTTTAGACCAATTTGATTTTCCGACCTCTCCCAAAGTACTAAAAAAAACCTCGTTTGGCCAAAATATTAAAAAAAAGGCCAAAAAAGCGTTTTCTAAAGCCGAAGGCGCCTTTAGAAAAGTTTTGGGGTCCGTCAGCCAAAAATGGATATCTTAAAATAGTTCAAATGGGGGACCCTTTGGGTCGGCAGGGGGTCGAATCCCTGAGAGGGGGCGTCCGCCCACCCTGCCCCCCCCAAAAATCCGCCCTTAAGCCTAAGTAGAATATTTTAGACTTGCCTCCAACCATGAGTAACTCAAACTGCTCCAGGGCCTGATACACTTCGCCTACTCGGTTTCCGACCCCAATCACCGCCTCTTTTCTCTCTTCGTCAACTGAGATGAGATTGAATCTCTTCATGTCTACTATGAAACCGTCTTCCACAAATGAAGTCCCACTGAAACTATGGGCTCCTGACCGAACTCGGAAGGAAACTTGGTCGGGCGTACCGGTTAAACACATGACGATCTAAAATAAAACAATTAATTAACTTCAACTAGAAAGATTTCGCCTCGGCCAGTTTCATAACAAACATTGTTTCCCTTCACAAAAGGTTTAATTTTGTGTCAAAATTGAGTTTTGTATATGTAAGAGTCGATGAACGTAGTTCAGATTTTTATATAGGTCGTGATCAGGGGCAGATTTAGGGGGGATGGATGCCGCAAACCCCCCTCTCTCCTCAGGGAATCGACCCCCTGCCGACCAAAAGAGTCCCCATTTTTACTATTTTGAGATATCCAATTTTGGCTGACGGACCCTAAAATTTTTCTGTAGGCGCCTATTTTTAATAAGGATCACCAGGAAACTATTTACGAGATAGAAGTATGATAGTTGGGTCCCTAAAATTAAGATGGTCCCTGTAGAAAAAATTATAGGCCTTAAAATCTTCGAAAATATGGCTAGCATTTGTTCACTTGCGTTTTTGAATTTTTGCCAAAAATTGTGGCACCCATCTTTCATACTTGTTTTTTGGTGAAACCCAAGTATCATACCTGTATCAAAGACGACAGCTGTTAAGACGACAACCGCTTTGGAGGGACTTAAGGACGACGCTACACACAAAACCTCGAATTGTTTTTCTGAGATGCAGAAATCGCTTAAATTCCTACAGTTCAATTTACATGTCTTAACTCTCATTTGTCGTCTTTATGTCATGTCGTCTTAATGACTTGTCGTCTTATTTACCTAGCACTCTCTTCCAACTGTCTGTTGGCTATGTTTTTTCTGCTTCTTTTTTCGTGTATAAAAGCTCGCAGAAGAAGGATATCCTTCACTATGTCATGTAAATCTCTTGACAATGGCAATACTTTTGGGTGATTCAGATTCCAATTTCAAATCGTAGTTTAGTTGTTGCTTTAAATGATTTCTTTTTGATTTTTGAGTTTTGAGTCTTTCAATTTACTAATTTGGCGGCATAATCATGTCAAAAATGTGGCAAAATTAGGTTCGGCAAAGAATCAAGTTCAAATGTCGTAGACATAGCCGGGCCCATTTGCAGGTTGCAAATTAGAAAATAGTTCGTTGATTGTCAGCTGATGGTACGTCGTCGTTGATTGTAATGGTCATCTAGTTGTTAGCTGTCGTTGATCATGTTGGTCATCTAGTTGTTACTGTGGTCCAATACTCGCGAGAGTTTGACTGCTGGTCGGTGTAGAATCCCCCTGCTAGTTTTAATTTCGCAGGAGCGAACGATTCCGTCTGCACCTGGGAAAGTACGAAGTACCCGTCCCAGGGGCCAAAGACCTCGAGGCGTTAGGTCTTCCAGTATCCATACAAGGTCTCCTTGCCGAAGATTTTCCACTTGCTTTGTCCATTTCGTTCGGGTTGTCAAGGTTGGCAAGTAGTCTTTGAGGTATCTGTTCCAGAACTGTTGACTCAAGGCTTGAGCTTGTTTCCAAGTTTTCTTGTCCGTTGTGTGGCGAGGGAGAAACAATCCGGGAGGCAAATTGTTTGTTGGTCGTCCTAGTAGAAGGTGATTGGGTGTAAGGGGCTCGTCGTCGGTTGGGTCTGATGAGACGTGGGTTAGCGGGCGAGAATTCATCATAGCTTCAACCTCGCACGTGAAGGTTGACAGAGTTTCGTCGTCCAGTGCCCGTGTTCCAATGACTTTGTAGAAGGCAATCTTAAATGTTTTTATGAGGCGTTCCCATGATCCAACAAAGTGAGGAGCTGCAGGTGGGTTGAATTTCCAGGTTATTCCAAGTAATTGGCATTGATTGTTGAAGTCGTTGCTGTGTTGAATCTCAGAAAGGCTTTCCTGTAATTCCTTGTCAGCTGCAACGAAGGCTTTTCCGTTGTCAGAGAAGATGATCGTGGGTTTACCGCGTCTAGCGATGAAACGGCGTATGGCTTGTAGAGTTGAGTTTGTGTCAATTTGCTGGCATATTTCTGAATGAACTGCTCGCGTGACGAGGCAGGTGAAGAAGAGAACGTATCGCTTACTGTACTCGTCGTTGTTCCGCGTGGCAAAGGGTCCAAAGAAGTCAATTCCTGTTGAGTAGAAGGGTAACTGTTTTCCGATAAAGGGAGTCGTTGTAGGGGTAGATCTGCCATCAGAGGCTTCACTGGTTCCTGTCGAAGGCGTCGGCAAGGTATGCATTGTCGAATAGTTTTCTTCAGATGCTTGCGTGATCTTATGATCCAAAAGTCCTGCTGAAGAATGCTTCGGGTGTGTTCCATTCCACAATGGGAATTTATTTCATGTGTTTGCTTCATGAAGAGTTGTATTGGGTAGTTTTCTGCGTTCAGAATGACTGGATGTCGGCTGCAAAGTAGAAGCGGGGCTTTCTGTAGTCGTCCTTTGGCACGTAAGTATCCGTGATCGTCGATGAAGGGGCAAAGAGGTTGTAGAGGGCTGCGGGGTGGAATGTCAG
This sequence comes from Symsagittifera roscoffensis, assembly GCF_963678635.1. Taxonomy (NCBI): domain Eukaryota; kingdom Metazoa; phylum Xenacoelomorpha; order Acoela; family Convolutidae; genus Symsagittifera; species Symsagittifera roscoffensis. The sequence continues at coordinate 80,903,076 of NC_087064.1, read as the reverse complement.
ATTTCTTTGTCAGGCATGCTATTTCCTTGGGGAATGATTGATTCTGTGAGTGTTTAATGATCCATGCGAATCCTAAGGTGAGGTGTTGAAGTGAGAGGCTCTGGCGTGTCTTCCTTTTGATGTTTTCTGCGCAGAGAAGAACATATGAAGTAACTCTGAGTGCTCTTGTCCAAGTGCTAAATCGGTTAAAGTCGATTACTGATGTTGGCGATTGTGGGTCGTTGTCTGTCAGATGAATATCGGCTGATGGTTGTGTTGGTGGGTGATTAGGCCAATCTGATGATGGTCTTAACAAGAAGTCTGGTCCTTTGATCCATCGTGAATCGGTAGTCATGTCACATGCTTTGTAACCACGTGTTCCGTCGTCTGCAGGGTTGTCTTTGCTAGGCACGTATCTCCAGTCCAGTGGAGATGTTGAGTCCATGATGAAATTAAGGCGGTTGGCAATGAAGATCCGGTGGCGTTGATTCGGCGAGTTTATCCAATGAAGAACTGTTGTACTATCTGTCCATAGTGTCGTACTGTCGATTCGTATGCCATGTTGTTCTTTGATGAAACGAGACAGTTTAGCTCCGTTAGTGGCGGCTTGAAGCTCGAGATTTGGAATTGTCATTCTGTTGATGGGTGCTACTCGGGCTTTTCCAATGACGAACTTGAGTTCCGTTGTGTCGTCGTCGTATCTGATTCTGAGGTAAGCAACTGATGCTAAGGCAAGTTCGGAGGCGTCGCTGAATACATGGAGTTGGGTTTCCAGTATCTTCGTTTCTGCTTTGAAGTAAATCCGGGGCAGGCAGATGTCGTTGAATTGGCCTCGCTTGTCTATCCAATCGTTGAGGTCTGTTAAATGATCCATGTTTAGAGGTTTGTCCCATTGAGGTCCATTACTCCAGGCAAGTTGAAGTGATTGTCGTAGTCGAATTGTAAGTGGCATCGTAATTCCAAGCGGGTCAAAGATTGAAGAAGCAAACTTCAATAGTTTGCGCTGCGTTAAGTCCTTCTTGTCAATGGCGTGAAACTTCTTTGCTTCCACAAGAAAGACGTCCGTGTCTGGTTTCCATTTCACTCCAAGAACTCTTTCGAGGGGTCGTTCCTTCTTGGTGAGGCTGTCGCTGTTTTCCAAGTGGTTCTCGTTAACTGTTGTGAGGAATTGTTGAGAGTTTGAGGTCCATTTTGTGAGGTTGAAACCTCCAAGGCTGAACATCTTTTGAAGGTCGTTCATTAACTGTGTCGCTTCCGTCGGCGTTGAAACGGCTTTGTATAGGTCGTCCATGTATATGTTGCGTTTTGTGATTTGCTCCAAGGCTGGATATTTGTCGGCATTGTCGTTCGCACATTGTCGAGTGGCGTAGCAGGCAACACATGGTGAGTCGGTAGCTCCGAAGATGTGGCGGGTGTATTGGAAGGTTGCGGGTTGGCCCGTGTTGTCCTTCCACAGAAATCGCAAATACGGCTGGTCCTCTGGGCTCACGAAGACCTGCATGAACATTGCTCCAATGTCGGCAGAAATAGCGATTTGGTCCTCGCGAAATCGCATAACGATTCCAGTAAGGTTTGTGAGGAGGTCTGGTCCAGTTAGTAGGTTGCTGTTGAGTGATACTCCTTTGTAGATGCTCGATGCATTCAGGACTCGGCGTACCTTGCCAGGTTTATTGATGTTTGTCACTGGATGATGAGGAAGGTACCATTTTCCTGTTGAGTCTTCATGAGAATCATCAACTTTGACTATGAAACCTTTCTGCAAGTCGGTGTCGATGGTCTCCTGATATTTCTGTGCCATCTCGGTGTTTCTCTTCAGTCGTTGGAGAAGGCTGTCGAGCTGCTTCTTGGCAAGCCATCTATTGTTTGGCAGTTGTTGTCCACGTTTCCAAAGCATTCCAACTTCGTAGTGTCCATTGGGCAAGCGGGTTGTTGAAGATTCCAAGATGCGGAGAGCTTCCTTGTCGTCTGTTGAGAGGCTGCGTTGGTCAGTTGAAATCCCTTCGGCGTCCAATTTCATCCATTCAGCTACGTGGCGAAACAGTGTATCATCTGTCGTGAAGTTGATTGTGTTGACGTCGTTGGGTGTCGCTGCATTGTCTCGTCCACAGAGAGACCATCCAAGTGGCGTTTTCCATCCAATAGGCACATTTTGTTTTGAATGGATTACTTCTGAAGGTGTCACGAGTTCGGCGAAATCGCATCCAATGATGATTCCGATTTCTTTCGAGGGCAGTGTGGCTATCCGAATGTGTTGAAGTGGCTCGTTCCTTTGGCAGATGGAGTTGACGAGTTCAGGGTTGAATTGGGAAAGGTTCCAATCCATTATGACGTCGATGTCATTTAGTTGAAATGGCTGCTTTTGCTGGTTGTAGGGTCCAATCGCGATCGTCATCTTTGTAGAAGCTGTGTCTGATGATGTCAGTGCTTGGTTTAGCTGGATGGTGTCGTCTAACTGCAGATCTGGTTTGAGTTGGAGGGCGATTGATGATTTAAGCAATGTCAGTTTGCTTCCACAATCAAGCATTGCATAGGCATGAACTCTATGTTTGCCATGAGAGATCGTTATTGGCAGGGTCGGAATGTGGCGAGTCGATTTCCTTCTGCTTATGCTGGTGCTGCAGTTGGTGGTGTCTTCATGTTGTCTGGAGTTCCGGTTGGCTGTCTCCCTCTGTGTCGTCGAGCTGTAGGTGCTGCTGTTGTGCAGAAGCGTGTGGTGTTTCTTACTGCATCCGTCCGTCCGGCAGGTTTGCGTTGATTGACAGTCGGCGAACTTGTGGGGGCTGAGGCAGTTGAAACATAGTTGTAGGTCACTGGCATGCTGTAATCTGTCCTTTGGGTTCATTGCGATGAAGTGTTGGCATTTTCCAAGGTACTGGCAATTGCGTTTCTCCGGGCAAAAATCTCGTCGTTGATCCTTTTGTCCAGATTTATGTTGCTGCTGGCTGCGTTGCTGGTTCCGGTTGTTCTGATTGGCGCGGTGATCCGATGGTCCATGTTGGTGGGTGTGACCGTTGGATGATGATCCTTGAGTGTTGCTGCTGTTGTAGTTGTTGCTGCTGCTGCTGTTTCTGGTGTTGTTGTTAATGCTGTTGCTCGGCAAATCGCTGCATGCTTCGGCGTAGATGTTGAACCAATTGGTGAGGTCGATGAGTGATGGTTGTCTGATGTTGCATTGCAGATTGTATCTATTCCATTCTAGTCGGCAAGGGGTAGGCAGTTTTGACAAAACTGTTTGGACATTTGTCGTAGAGTGTAGATCGTGCTGGAATCCAAGTGTCGTGAATGTATCGACCATTGTCTGTAGGAAGTTGGCGAGGTCCTTGTAGCTTCTGGTATGTCGTAGATTGGGGCCGCTGATGGCGTCGAGTCGTCGAAGGAAGGATGTAACTATCTTCGTCGGGTTACCAAAGTCGTTTTCCAGTCGCTGAAGGGCTGCGTCATACATTGCTCCATTGCATCCATATCCTCGGATGAGAGATTTGGCATCTCCGGATACAAGTTTCTGCGGATGTGTCATCTTTTCCGAGTTTGTCATGTCGGTGCTGTTGATGGGTGCGTTGAACAGTCCTATCCAATCTAACCATTGTTCAGGTTCTCCGTCGAATATGAATGGTTTGACAATGGGCACTGATTTCCTGAATGTCTTCGAGATCGTTTGATGATGGTTGTGGTCTGTCGGTGCTGCTCCAAGGTTGGTAGGAATCGGGAAATAAGTCGGCTGGTTCTGATGTGCTGCATGTTGATGTGCTGCATGTTGATGGACTGCATGTTGATGAGGGGGAGGTCGGTTGATATTTTGGTGAGTTGTTCCTGTTGGTCCCCTGCAGCCTGCATGAGTGAAGGCTGTGGTTGATGATGTCGGCATGTTCGTAGGGTTGTATGCTGTCGTGGTTCCCAGAAATCCTTCCTGGTACGATCGCATGGCAGGTTGTGTACATTGGTGAGTCAGGGTCGGCTGGCTGGAGGTCCAATTTGTTGCTGTTCGTTGATCTCCTTGGTTTGTTGGCAGTAGTGCAGGTTGTGCTGGTATCGGTACTCCATTGATGTTTGTGATACCCTTAGCTGTCGTCTGGTGTCCACTGAACACGTTGGTGGGGGGATGATTGGTTGAATTCTGATTTCCAATCGTCAAGATGGGTCTAAAGGCGCTATTCGGATTATGTGTCCTCTGTTGCTGACTTGGAGGCTGGTTCTGTTGTAGGCTTGAAGGCTGGTATAGTCCATGTGGGGGGCTAGCTGTCTGGGGAGCAAGAATTGGGTGTGTGATTTACTGTCCAATCATTTGACTCTGAGCTGCTTTTGAAGTTGCTGTAGGAAGAAATATTGGCTCTGAAACATTTCTTTGTTGGGTTGCTGGTGCGTTCATCTGCTGATTGAAAACTTGGATTTGAGTTCCAGGGTTGGAGTGTGGTGACGTTTCATGAAGTTGAGCTTCTGAGTTCGGTCTTCGTCCCACTGTTGCTGTCAATTGCTGGTTGTCGATTTGGAGTTGAGTTCAATTGTTCAATTCTTTTGTCGTTCCTTGAAGTTGAGCTTCTGGGTGGTTCGGCTGAAGGTTTGAACTTTGTGACAAGTCGGCGCTCGGCTGCTGCAATGAGAGGTTTGACTGAGGATGGAGGTGAGTTCCATGGGCAGTTTGAGTTCCAACAGTTTCTGTTTGTTGTTGATGAATGCGATGATCCAAGGTATTGGCGTCGCTGTTAGATCCGGGGCGAAGTAGGAGTCCTGAATTGTCCTGGGCGGAATTTGATCTGTGGTTTGAAGTAGCGTTTAAGATTGCTGGCAATCCTGAAAATTGTGGCAAATCGTCCGGGGTGTCCTGGTCCATGGTGACGTTTTGTGTAGTGGTACTACGGGTTAAACTTTCCGTTTGGCATCGAAGGGGAAGATTTTCCAAGGCTTGTCGTATTATTGAAGGCGTCGAGACGTTGCTGGCTACTCGTGATGAGTTTAAAGAAGACGTGGCTGTGTTGTTGAGGGTACGCTCGTATCGTTTTGATCGTAGTTGGACCGTTCGGTACAAAACTTTCAAAGTTTTCAATCGTTCAATGATTGAGTCTTGCTGGTCCGTTCCGGTGCGCATTATCTTGACTGCTTCGTTATTGGCATCGTCGAGCAAGCTCTTCAATTCCGTTAAGAAATCGTTTATGATCTGTACTTCGTCGGAATCGCTTATGGCTTGGTTAATTGCTTTTGCTAAAATTTCTACGTCTGTTTCTATGACTTTAAAAACAGCATCATAGGTTGAATTCATTTTTAATTGACTTTGTCTCCTTATCTTAATTCACGTTTTGACGTGTTAGGCAAAAATGTAAAATGGCCAATATGTAATTCCTTTGATTACATGGAACCTCGCAATTGTATTGTAACAGAAAAAAATGATTTTGAGTTTTTTTTTCTTTGGAACTTACAATCCAAAAAAATAAAAATAAACAATATGACTGGTTAGTATAAGGATGGGTTCGTTGATTTTTCCAACAAAAAAAAACCTTGGTTTCGGTTTCTTTGTTTTAAAAACTATTGGGCGCCAATGACAATGGCAATACTTTTGGGTGATTCAGATTCCAATTTCAAATCATAGTTTAGTTGTTGCTTTAAATGATTTCTTTTTGATTTTTGAGTTTTGAGTCTTTCAATTTACTAATTTGGCGGCATAATCATGTCAAAAATGTGGCAAAATTAGGTTCGGCAAAGAATCAAGTTCAAATGTCGTAGACATCTCTGACCTTGGATGTTTGCTGCGATGACGTGGGGAATAGGAGCCCAGGTGTGAGCATGCAGCTGGCACAGCTGTTCTCCTGCTTCAAATAGTACACACTGATTTGCACAGAGTCCAGTCACTCCATCAGTTGTCTGTACTTTCCAGGCACCTGGCATTGATTCTAAATAAATAACAAAGTTTTTTATGCGACTGTGTCTTGAAGCTGTCTCAAATCAAATCTAGTGGAAAATTGCTATGGAACTGCTATTTTACTGGAAACTAAAAAAATTTAACCTGATTGCTGAAAAAAGCTACTAAAATTGAATTGAATCAGACGTCTGATTCAATTCAATTTTTGGATCTTTTTTTAGCACTAAGTACATTCATGTATTCGATTAATTCATCGGGAAAACTTCCTAAATTTTCTTTTTTTTTCTGTTTCATCCTCAAAAACAGTTCAATTCTTTACAAAACTAATGGACGAAACAGATTGATCGTATGAGCTTTGCAGATTATTTGAAGTTACTCTTATTGGAAATTGTAGAAATGTTTTAGATGAGCTGTTATATATGTCGTATTTGGCTAAAATTTATAAAGTTGTCTAAATTTTTATCATATTGTCTGGAGGCTTTCTGTGTACTTACCACATCGAACATGCAAATAGAACTGTCTTCCTTCGAGTAGTCACTTTGGCCATCCGAATTGCCTGAAGTTTGTGACAAAGTGAGGCAGAGTTTTATCAGAAGTAATGATATAAAATAGTTAACTAAGTTGTCCATATCGGGTTTGGGCTAATGGAGCCGAAATATATTTTATTCAAACAAGGAATTTGTTCTCATTGACGAATACTTCTCTGGCCTGTTAAAAAAGTTGAACCGTCGTAACGTTGTTGAGCGGCCTACTTTAGAGCTGTGTAAAAGTAAGTGTTATCATTGAGACGAAAATATAATTGGCTTCAAATTTGATTATACATACGAGCATTTGTGGTTTGAATAAACCGGTGCTCAAATGATAAACTGCCTTCGTTTGAAAAGATTTCTCATGTTAGACCGATTCAAACTGTTTAAGACGCAAGATGTATTTGTACGCATTTGAAGATAAATTGTCAAAAATACATGAGGTTTGGCTGTTTTCGCTGCTAAAGTTTGTTTTTTTTTAAAGATTTTTTAAGACTTTCATTTGCTTATTTTGAATCTGCATGTACATCAAGTTACCATAGGAAACAAAACCTTCATCAAGGTTCGATAACTGCAATCTTTTTTAGGTGTCGTAGTTTCGACTTTCGAAGAAAGTGACCTATTATTTGTCCTGTGCACAAATTTAGAAAGATATTTCACCTGTGATCTTTTTTCGTCAAAGTTATGGGGGTTTAAAGATTGCCATTTTGGCCGATTTGTGACCATTTTGCGCGCGATATATTATTTCGTGCTATTGAATGTAAGAGATATTTAAGCCGTCTTGGAAGTGGATTCAATTTTGTTCTTTTGTGGATGTGGATTCTCTTGGTCTGTTTAATGCTCTGCGATATGCGAAATATATATCATTTTGTACGTAATATATCGTGTGGGGGATGATTTTCGACAAAAAAAAACCTGAAAAAAATTTCTATTTTTTTTTTAAAAAAATTTCATCATTTTTTGAAAGCGAACACTGCTCCATAGACCTTATAAAGCAATCGGAATTTTCAGGGATTTGGCCTGATACGAGCAGTCTTTTTAAAAGTCATAAGCATAGTGAATTTTATTATATAGCTCTTTGTGATTTTTTTTGTTCAGGAAAATGTTTTAAAATTTGTTCTGGCTGAAGTTTGATTTTTTCGCGGTTGGACTTTCGATTTTTTTGAGGTCCATTTCATTACCTCTGTTAAAAAGAAAGCAAATTCAGCTGTCAAAAATCAAAACTGTAAAGGTCACGAAAAACGTGATTGAGAGCTAATTGCGAAAATGGATAATAATTTACAGATTTCCTACCGGAATAAATAATTTATCTATTTGTCCAGTTTTCTCAAATTGGGTTAATTTTTAGCAAAAAAGTGTCGATCGTAAATTGTTCTGGAAGCGCATCGAGCCTTATGGGCATATATTGTTTCTTTGAAATTCCAAAGTTAATTTAAAAAAAAGTTGTTTTTCTGTTTCTTTGCATTCAGGGCTCTTAACAAACTGTATGTCGCCCATGTTTTTGTTTGTGACCAAGTTTTGCATCTTAGTAAAAAGCATGGTAAGATATGAAGTTAAAATGTTCCCCCTTTTCAGATATCGACGAGTGTGTATTGCAACCATGTGGTCCCCCACCTGTCTCGTGCACCAACACCCCCGGCAGCTACAAGTGCGACTGCGGCTTCAACCTCAAGTTCGACGGAACCACCTGCGTCCCAGTCAACAACTGCCAGGCCAAGTAATAACAATACGAACAAGTCACCTAGTTGCTGCGCAAGTTGCGCAGAATGTTACGTATATCGAGGCACAGTATTTGATGCAAAATTTTGGAGAAAAAAATCAACAGAAAATTTTTTCTATAATTTTAAAAACTTTTTTGCTGTTTTCTTGGGTAGTAAGAGAGGTTGAAATTCATCTTCAGAATTTGTGTATCTTTTTTTCCAGCAATAATTATTGTTTTCAAAAAGGGAGACATGCGTCTCATTCTGGAAAACATCATAAGAATTTCTTCTTTTTTTCTTGCGTGTTTTATCAGAAGTGATTACACATTTGTAGTTTAACTGATAACATTGCAGATGGCACTCCAAGTATGACCATGACTGTCCCTTCATGTCCAAGTGCAGGGACACTGACGAGGGCTATGAGTGCGACTGTCTCGATGGATTCCAGAGAACGACAGAAGACGGCCCGTGTGATGGTGTGTGTCAATTTTTATATCATAAGAAATCAGTTTCTACCTTGTTCAGAAATCGCATAATCTTTCTATTTTCAATTATTTTATTATGTGCTGTTATCAGTAAAAACCATTGACGCTTGTGAAATAATCTATTTTGAACGACTTAAAATCCAAAATGAAAGAGATAATTGACGTTGGCGAAAATTAACTGCAATTTTTTTTTTGAAATTTTTTTATTGATTGAACCGTGGAAACATATACTGTTCCTTTGCAGACATCGACGAATGTGCTGACAACTCTACATGTGACGGAGAAATCTGTGCTAATTTGTACGGCGGCTTCGTGTGCTACTGTCCCGCTGGGTTCTTCCGGAACCTGGCCGGCGAGTGTGAAGATCTGGATGAGTGTGAGCTGAAGGGATTCTGTGTGGGTTCTGGAAGCACTTGTGAGAACACTGATGGCTCATTCGAATGCACGTGTGCATCTGGGTTGGTATATTTGGCTTATCAGATTTTTAAAAAATCTACACAAATCGTGCAATATGAATTTAAATCAAATGCAGCTTGCGAAGAGAAAAAAACTGAGAGACCATAAAACACTCCAGGTTTGGGTGGTTTTCCGTAAGTTAAATTTTTTATGTTTAGTTTTTAAAAGTTAAGTTTTCGTTTAACTTTTCAATCTTATGCCTTCGTTTTTTGGTATTCATTTTTCTTTCTCAGATTCTCCCGGGAGCTGAAGGACGAGAGTGTGGTTTGTGTGGACAGTGACGAGTGTGAGGAGGGCACGGTAGACCCCTGTGCAGACATAGAGGGCAGTGTCTGTGTAAACCTGCAAGTAGACGACAATCTCAGTAAGCAGAAAAGTTCAAAATCAGCACATTGTCATTATTCTTGAAAAAAAAACACAAAACTCATTCCGAATTAATGTTATTGGCGTAATCTTATCAACGAACCCTCAAACTCCTCAAATCTTCTCGCAAATTTGGCGTAAAATTTCGACTCGGGCTGTCACGAGACAGAAACTCCAACTTTTTGTATTCAAGCAACGAAATGATCTTTTTTATCTCTCTTTCTACCGTTTTTGTTGCAATTACTTCGGACGATTGACAAGTGATTAATGAACTGGTTTCAAAGGAGCTATCCGGATTAAAACTTGGCAACTTTTGCTTCATTTAATTCTCTTTAAAATGATATTCTTGTTAACCATTTAGCTTTATCAACCGCACAAAACTTTCATTTTAAAGCTGGAAAATTTTTATTTACAAAAACGAAGATCTTCGTAACTGCTTCATGTAACAATAAAAACCAATGTATATGAGAATTTTTTTCTTCATTAATTTTTTTTGTAAAACTATATCGAAGAAGCGCTTCGCTCTATCTACCTCTGAAAAGTAATACCGATTAACTTGAAGCTGTTTAAGTTGTTATGTCATTTTGTTCAGTCCGCTACTCTGACGCGGAAAAAATGGAGGTGAGCTTTGTGTCGACCAGCCCTCAGCCTGTGGGTGTCGAGAGCAACTTCGTGATTGAGTACTGGAGAACTAACTTGGAGGAGACCCTGTTTGCCACCTTCGATCTAGGCGAGACAAAGTTCGTCAAGTCTGTTCACGTGTTGCAGCAGAGGAACAGTGAGTGTGTTTTGTCATAGAAGAGAGGTTATAAGTCCCTGAAGGGAGTTTATGAAAGTTTATCAGTTTTAAGTAGGTGGTTGACCGTCTGTCTAGTCTTAGTTTTTTTTTTCCATTTTGAGCGAAATTTAGAGGTCATTTTTTTCAACAATGCTCTGTGTCGATCAAAACTGAAGGTTCATTCTGTTCAAGTGGTTTGCGTGACCCAAAATATTGAGATCAAATTTCATCTCAAGGTTTCGATTGTTAAAAAGGAAGTTTTTTTACGGTTAGTTGCAATAAATTTTTTTGACTTTTTGTTAAAGTTGGCATCTTATTATAGACTACGGCAACTACGCCACTCATGGCTTCGCTGAAGTGTGTGGTCCAACAGGGAAGTGTGCACCGTGCATGGGTGAGTTCACGGATAGTGACTCATACACGACTGTGCACTGTCACCACGTGGGAAACACTATCAGAATAGGACAGGAGAACAGAAACATGCTGCTCTACGTGGGACCAGGAGGGGTCAAGGTCACCGCATCTGGTAAGATTAACGCCGCAAATAAAAGTGAACAGACTATCTGATTGGAAAAAGCACATTTAATGAGCCCTATATTTCGAAATGGTTTCTCAAGATTTAGAGGAAAGAACTAAAACAAAAATTCAAAAAGTATTTGATTGATTGTGACGCAAGTAATGATTTAGTTTCTGGCTATATTTGTGAGTTTTCGCTGAAATAATTGTAACCATATATCTTGTTTAAATAAAATAAATTTCACTGAAATCACTTTTTGGGAATTTAAGGCACATCAATTTGACTTAACGTTTAGTGTGACAATGTGATTTGTCTGACGCTGAAACTTCGTTTTGAAAGCTTAAGATCTATTTGTTACGTTTTAGATGTGACAACAGACGGGTATGACTGCCGATGTGAGTCCGGATTCGAGAAGAAACGAGATCCGGCTACCGGCAAAGTCAAGTGTGTCGACGTAGATGAATGCAAAAACCCGCTCGCCTGCGACTCCAACGCCGAGTGCACGAATACCGAAGGCACTTATACATGCACATGTAACACAGGATACTTCGGAAATGGACTCCTATGCGAGCCTCTTTGCGGACCCTTGACTTGTGGACCTTACAAAACATGTGAGATCTCGGCCGACAACAAACCCGAGTGCAAGTGCCGAGTGCCCAGTAACCTTCAAAAGGGAAACAAAGGTGTGACGCTTATGTGTGGTACAGATGGTAAGGAGTATACATCGGCAACTCAAATGATCAGTGCTAACTGCCCGTTGGATATAAAAGTGGAGGTCGACTATGTTGGACCTTGTAAGGAGGATTGTGAGTCTATCGAATGTCTGGGAGGAAGCAAGTGTATCGAAGACCCGGTTCACGGAAGACCAACTTGCAAGTGTGACAAGAAATGCAATGAAACCATCTACGAGCCAGGTCAGTTTAAAACTTCAACCATCTCAGAAAGCGGATTTTCTGAACTTTCCTCTCCTCCCACTTTTTGAAGGAGGGATCGTTGCGAGCTACAATATTGGTATATGCTTAACCGTTGTGTTACTTGAAGTTAATTACTTACCATATGGAGGCGAGGGTTGGTAGTTAACAAAGTCCGAAAACGAATTTAAATTTTGGACATTAAAAATTGAAATCGGAGCAAACGACAGCAATATTTAAGCTTCAGGAATTTCAAATGAGCGATCTAACAGTTTGTAGTTTTTCAGGACGTCCAGGTAAAATTGATATATTATTTTTATTTTGCTAAATTTTTCATTGGCTTTTGCTCATCAGCTTAGATTGAACCAAAAGCTTCAATTTTACTTTTGAAAAATATTTCATCGCTTGCTTGCTTGCTTTAATTCAATCACTTGCTTAAATCAATTCCGCTTTTTCGATAGCTTTATTTTGAAGCTACATTAAAACTTTTCTCTGTTGAAGATAGCCCTGTCAAAAAAAGGGTCAACCTTTGTTGTCATTGCGCTTCGCATAGTATCTATTCGTATTTCATCAACCAACTTTTGAGCTTCAATTGCAAAAAAACTGGGCTGCAAAGTTCTGAAACTTGACCCTTGAAAAATATACAGCATTTGCTTGTCACTAGCTCTCATATCTGCAATCGCCTGTAGTTTAACGTACTCGGTTGAATTTTCAGTATGTGGCAGTGATGGCATGACATACCCTAGTGAGTGTGTTTTGGACCGGACCATCTGTGCTCTAAAACACAACACTTCATCAGATGACTCACTCAAAAAGGTACTCATGGCAATCAGTTAACTTCTTCCTAAACATCATAGCACATTGACGTCAATTTGCAGCATTCATCTGCTCAGAGGAAAAGACCTAATGATGGTCCTAATATCCTTCCCTATTTGTTATGCGACAACTCGAAATAACAGACCACTCCGCGACAAGAGACAACTTTCTATGATTTTTTTAAATTTCCCTACATTGAAAACATGCATCTGAGGAACAGTGATGCATGTTTTTAATGTTTCGTGATGCATTTTCTCATATCACTTGGCCTTATTCGTTTTGTTACATCTAGTTTTTTCTTCAGTTTTCGAATTTTTCCGACAAGTTTTTTTTTTCATTTTTGTGTTTTTTTTTCGATTGTATCGCAAGTGGTTCGAAACTCCGCTTCGCCTCTTTGTAATAATCTACTTTACTAAAAAATTTTGAAACTTCCAATTATTGGTTATTTTTGTTGCCTTGATCTGCGAGTTGATTGATGATTGTGTTCAGGTGTCGGAGGGCGTATGTCCAGAAGACTGTGTCATGTCCCCGTGGTCCGAGTGGGGAAGATGTAGGGCGTTCACTATGGCCCAGATAAGCGAGAGTGAGATCGACTGTGGAGTGGGGAAGAGTGTGCGAACTAGGAGCATCAAGCAGCAGCCGAACGAGAATGGCAAACAGTGTCCCTCTCTGAATGAGAATGTGGAAGAGAAGTACTGCTACCTCGCACCATGCAATGACGGTCAGTTTTCCTCTCTCCCACGACTAAACCCTTCAATTGAAACTATTCACTGTCTCAAAGTATAATTAGTAGCAAAAAGTTCGGACAGACAAAAATAATTAAAAAGAGCAAATGACCTTTTTCAGACCATTTTTTTCATGCAAACGCTAATTTTTCAGACAGAAAGTTTGTCTCAATGTCACCCAAAAATTCAAATTTGCATGCAAAAATTGCTCAACATTGGCAGATTGCTCTTTTTAATTATTTTTGTCTGTCCGAACTTTTGCAACTCTATAAACGCTCTTTTTCTGTATATTATAATTAGTGCCAAAAAAGTTGGAACAGACAGATAGAATCCAAAAGAACAGTATGCCAACTTTGAGCAATTTTTGCATGCTAATTTGAACTTTTAGGTGACCTTGAAGCATTCTTTGTGTCTGAAAATTTCACTTTTGCATGTAAAAGTTTTCTGAAAAGGTCATTAGCTCTTTTTAATCAGTTTTGTCTGCTCCTATGTCAATTAGTCTATTAAAACCGTAACTTTTCTCAATGATATTAACATTTAATCAAATACACGGAAACCAGTATCAAACTAAACCCCAAAGCAACATCATTTCTTGTTTTTCCTAACTTACGCGATAAACGTTTTATGTAATTAGAAAGGCCCTTTTGTGTTATTCATGCAGGTTTTTTCAGCTCTGAAAGTTGCCAAAAACTTATACCCCGGAAAAGTGCCGTTTTTGAACCTTAATTGGAAGTTGTAGACCGAGAATTAATTTGATTTTTTTCTTATGCAACAATCATTTGAGTGTGTGAACAATCATTTGTTCAATCGACAATCAATTGTTTGTGCCGATATTTCAGACCCGTGCAAGAACATGACGTGCAGTGGAGCTGACCAGGAGTACCAGGTGTGCAGGAGTGCCATGTGCAGGTGTCCCGAGTGCAAGTTCGTCCCTGTCTCTCCTGTCTGTGGGGATGCAGGCACCACCTTCTCCTCCGAGTGTGAACTGAGGAAGAAGGCGTGTGAGAAGACAGTTAATGACACTGCTGTCCAGTACGATGGCAAATGCGACGACTCCAGTAAGTTTACTAACAGTAGATATCACTTAAAAAAAAGTGAGGTCAGCGGTTTGATCCTTGCTTATTTTTTGTTCACACAAGCGAAGCGTAGTATATTATTACGAAGAATTTTTTTTCTAACCTAAGTAGCAAACAAAAGGGCTCATATGGTGGCACTTTTGGTATATTTCAATTTGATCATTATTAAGCCCACTTAAGCGTAGGCAATTTAATAGCATATTTTTTGGCTTTGTTTTTGGCTAGTGTTAGGTCCTGCTTGTATAAGATGTGTTATTTTTTTGCGATTCTTTGAAAAATTTTTGCTTTTCTTGCAGAATTTTCAAATTTTCTCAAAAACTACTGCACTGTTTTTCAAAAAAAAAACAATGACCAAACTGGCTGCTTTTTTATCTGCCTGTATATTTTGCTAGTATCTTTTGATTTTACCACACGTTCTACGGCCTTCGAAAATTTTAATAGGGGGTTTTTGATCTATTTATTTTGATTTTTTTCAAATACTAAGTGCGCAAATCTGAGATGAAGGTTTAAATCGAAAAAACAGATCATGGAGATCTCCCATTCTAAAGCGGTTTTTTCTTAATTCAGTAGAAAAACGTTATTGCCTTAAGCAAGCCCATTTTTTGACATTTCGGTTAATTTGTAAAACTGTTCTCAAATCCTGCCAAATCGGAGACTAAGGGTTTAACCGAAATAAAAAAACACAGTTATGTGAATCTTTCTTGCGCAAGCGGCTATGCCTTTCGTTTTGGATAAAACAAATATGGCCTTATAAAATGTCCAATTTATGTAATTTTTTTGAATTTTTTTTTCAAAAACTAACCTGCTGATTCTGAGGTTGTGGCTAATTCTTTCAAACTAATATGGTGCTTAAATGTTCTCTGAGTAATCTGTTTTTTTTTTTGAAATTTAACCGTTTTTTTCTAGAACTTTCATAATTTTTCCCGAAAACTCTTAGCTAAATCTGATATTAAGGGTCAATCTTAATACCAGGTTATAAAAATTTTCCCTGCATAAAAGACAATTCCCATGCTTTAATACAGAAAAGTTTGTGGATTTAGGTAAAGGTCAAATTTTAATTGTTTTTCATCATTCTTTGGATTATTTTTTCGCATTTTCGAAAACTACTCAGCCAAATCTGAGAAAAACAATTCAATTGAAAGAGTGACTGATAGTTTTTCCTTAAATAAGCAGCTAATCTCCTACTTAAGCAAAAAAATTACTAAGTTTTGCGTACAATCCATTTTATGAAATTTTGAAAATTACGCATTTCCGTATCAGTACAATGAATTAATAAAAACGGTAAGACAGGTACATCCAGCATTAGCTGGGCCACTAGTTTACTTTCAAGTTACCGTGGCGCAGATGCGAGCGAGGAGGTGAGTGACGCTCCTAATCAGCAGGTCGGAGATTCAAATCCGGAACAATGAATTAGTTTTTGTTTTTTTTTGCTCAAAATTTTTTGCTGCTTTATTGGTGGCTAGCGTTATTAAAATTACAAGCGGCTGTGATACTATTAGTCTCAAAATTGATAATCAGTTTTTTTTTCTCAAGCTTATTTAAATTTTTTTCCTTTTTTCACTTTGTTTTGCCTGTTTAGAGCTCTTTTTTGCATTTTCCTCGCTGGTGTCTGCGAAGCGCAGCTTCGCCTCTGCGTTAAAATTTTTTTTTCTAAATTTTCAGGGCTTAGTGCACCCAGGGGCGGATTTGGGGGGGGGGGGGAGGCGGACGCCCCTTCCCCCTCAGGGATTCGACACCCTGCCGACCCAAAGGGTCCCCCCTTTGTACTTTTTTGAGATATTCTTTTTTGGTGACGGACCCTAAAAATTTTCTAAAGGCGCCTTTGGCGCCAATACATACTAATTTTGAAGGGGGAGCGCGCGCCGAAAAATCGCGATTTTTGGTGAAACATTTTCCAAAAAGTGCCTAAAAACGCCTTTATTGGCCTGTTTTTTCAAAATTTTGCGGCGCAGAAATTGTGGCCAAAACAGGGTCTTTGTAGTGCTTTGGGAGAGCTCAGAAAGTCAATTTGGTCGACCTAAAAAAAAGGTCGACAAAATTTTCAAAATTTTTTTGGAAATCCCCCCCCCCCCCCGAGAAAATCTTAGATCCGCCCCTGAGTGCACCATTAACAAAATAATGACAATAAAAAATTCTCACTAAAAATAAAAACAAATTGAAACGTATGAAATTTGATGAAATTTTTCTGTTCGAGCGAATTTTGTAATTTGAATTCATTTTTTAGCGTCCGCCGCTTTGTTTTATAGAAAACAACATGTAGATACAATTTATCAATATTTTTGACAAATGTTTTTTGTATTCTGTAGCTAACGTGCAGGCTGACCCTGTGGAGTGTTCACTGGTGAGCAAGACAGTGACTGAGCGTGGACCGAATGGGAGAGGCACTCGAGTGTACAAGGGCAGGGAGTGCAAGGGGGGCTGTCTGAATCTGAACCACTGCTGCAAACCACTGCAGTCGTTCAACAGGACAGTGGACACTCTGGACACCTTGTTTGTACCTGGCCAGGGCGCAATCACTCGCCCATCGGAAGTGGTAAGTCAGAAGCCAAATGTAATGATCTAATAGTGTTCAATGATTTGTCTAGGGATTCCTCACAGGTTTCATTTCAAAATTCCAACACAGATTTTGCGTATTACACTGAAAACGCCATCGCTGCATTCGGTGTTTATCAAAAACTACCGATCTTTGCGTGATCTCAATTATGTTTAATAATGGTTTCAATAGCTTTTTTTTTAAATCCATTTCTATTCAGTTCAATGCGAATAGAAAAATTTGAAGAAATATGAACTAAATCAATGAAATAGCATAAATGAGCAAATTACAATTAAGTTTCAGTTGTTTTATGGTTTCAGGTTAAGGAAGCAAGGAGGGTGTTATTTCCCCCAGTTTACCTCTGCCGCAGTTTATTCATGAAAATATATCTTTTCCAAAAACTTTCATTGAACATATATCATTTTTCGGAAAGGTTTTTTTAAAAGTGTATTTTTTCAGATGGTGGAGCTACCAACAGCTTGTGGGTGTACAAAAGAGGAAAACACCGCAGACTAATGCAATTCTAACTTCAAAGAAGAATCACCCACAATAGAAGAAAAAAAATTAACTCAAAGCGTCTCAAACTATGTTCAGCATTTCTCTTTGATGTCTCACCAAATATCCGACGACTTGAAATTACCCAAAGTTTTTAATTCTCAGGGTTAAAATAGTCATCTTTAAGTGGTTTAGTGCTTTATAAACGGACAATAGTCAACTTTGTTCGGAGAAGGAAACTCAAAAAAAAGTTAGTTGAAAACAAAAACAGGAAAAAATTCTTGTCAATTTTTTTTAGACTTTCTTTGAACGGAGTTGACGCCAATGATGTTTCGAGCAACCAAGCTACAGCGCATGACGATATTTGAAGCTTTAAATTGATCGAAATAGCGAAACAATGTCTTGATTCTTGCTTTGTTCAAAAACCTGTTTAACCCCAGTTAACTCACTTCAACCGATAAATAACCTCAATTGCTCTGCTGATGACGTTCTTGTTGTCTAAAACATGAACTGACGGTGCTGTTGTCAGTTGATTTATTTTTCAATGAAGTATTTTTATACTGCAGTGTGGAATGACGCATCCTTTGTTTATGCAATCCATTATGTAATCGGATTACACAACCAGGAGGCCGAAAGGTCGCTGCAAAATTGGCGTAGGAAAACTCTATCTTTAAAACCATATCTCATCATATTCTAAATTAAAATTTATTTTGAAGAAAGACGGTTTTTCATCGACCATTTAAGCTCAAAATTTAAAATGAGTAGTGGTAATGCGTTTTTTGGCCAATCTCCATTTCTTAGTGTTTTCTCAAAACTGTGAAGACTTGATGAACGAAATCGACTTGGAGAATGAAATCACCTTTTAATGTTGTAGAAAAATGTATAAAATTGGTCCCAGATATTTTTGAGGAATCGTGAAAATGGATCTTCAAAAAACTTTTTTGTATAAAACTGATGTGTTCCCGAACTGTTTTTGTTTTTGCATTTTGATTAGCTTCTTCAATTATTTTCGTAGATGCGATTTAATTAACAATTGTTATCACTTTATTTCACTTTTTGTTTTCAGTCGTATAAATTAGTGCCACCTTCTCTAAAGTGCCAAATTAAGTCTGTGTAGCTAGTATTTGTAAATAACAGCCTCTATTTAAGTGGCTGATATTTGGATGACAGCATGCTAAGGCATAAGACTCAAAGTTGTTGCTAGTCGATGGCATAAGTTCGATTACCGTAGGGAATAGGTTTTTTGTTTTTCCGTATGTCAGTTTATTACATTATCCAAGCTTGGGGATAGTACTGAAATAGTACAACTAATCTTGTTTTTCGAACTTAAGTCGTAAAAATTGGTGTCATTTTTGGGACACCTTTGCGGTATTTAGTAGCATGTGCTTTGACTGCATGTTTTGGTTTTCCTACAAGCTATAATAATTTTTTGTGCTCCCTATTATTGTTCCGGCTTTTAAATTTTTTTTTTGGTATGCAATAACTTATGCGATTAAAAAGCGTTAACCAACTGGAGTATAGTTTTTTTTTGGGTGAACTTTTTCAATTTTTCCAGGAAACAGCGTAAATATTTATTGCGTGAAAAAATTGAAAACTTTAACAGGCGCAGTGGCGCGACTGTTGATCTTGACGTGAGCCAACCTCACCGTTATCGTTACATTTGTGTCGCACCATCTCTTCCAGGATATTTATCCCTTATAAGTCCAATCGGCTAAACACCTGGCAGTGTTTGGTCTTTGTGTACCTGCACTATGTCTCAAATTTTCAGTGGTGTTTTTTTTCATTTTGGGGCGTTTCATAAGTGAAGACAGCTTCTCCTTCTTTAATTACTGTTATGGGTGGTTTATACCCTGCTGAACTTTGGTCCAATCACTGTTGTTCAGTGGCATGCTGTCGATGAAAACTTTTAGTAGAATTTGGTTGAATGGCCGACAATCATTAGCAATTGATTTCTTTTCATCGGTTTGTCATTTTCTGGCGGATTGTCTTTAAAAATTGTCAAGGGTCTGAAATACAGTATAGTTTCGTTTTAAAGTTAGACGTTTCTGAAAACTATTAAAAGTAAGTTTCCGTTGTTCATTAAAAATGAGGATTGGTCTATTGTAAATCTGAAGCGAGGGTTCTCAAATGCCAACAAAATGATGGGCTAATGGTTGATTAAAAATCTATCGAATGTGTTGTTGTACCTTGAATTAGTAAGCTCTAGCATCAATCATTTTAAAGGGTCTTGTTTTTTTCTTAGGAGGCTCCACAAAACGTTTTTTCGTTGCCTCTGGTAAGTGTTTTGGGGATTTCTCGTCTAGCTGTAAACCGAATTATTACCTTGATCAAAAAATCTAAGGTCAGATTGGACAGTTTGTGACAGTGTTTTCTCTAGCTGCTTGATAGATAGAAGAAACCTTTTTATTTTCCCATTTCTGTTTTATTTTTGATGCAGAATGGGCCAAAAAATTTATGGTGTTTGGAAAAAAAAACGATTTTCTTCGAGTTATTGTATCAGCAGCAATGATAACATGAATGATTGGAGGTTGTCTGCTTTAAACCATCAACACAAAAAAGTGATGAGCGGTTTATCGAACAGCTTGTCAATTACTGTTGATGCTGTTGCTTTTGTTTTTTTTTCTTCACCAAATTGAAAGATTCTCAGTAAATTTTATTAAAGAATTCTTTTTTCACTGCTTTGATGATATGATGTTCAGAGCTTTAATAGTTGACTGTCTTTCTCTAGTCGATGCTTGCCATCTTAAATGTTTGTCTACAATGATTTTCATTTTGTTTTTGTGCGAAAACTGAACATACAGGTGAAGGTGAACAAAATTTTTATCCATGAAGAAGAGCAATTGATATCAAGGACCTGAGGAATTGAAAAGAGTTGTCGTGACGTACACACCAAGGCAACCGTAGTAATGATGTTGAAATCTGGTACAGGGGCCAGTGAGATGTTTGAGAATCCTCAGACGACGAGGCTTTTCACCTTTTTTAACCCACGTCTGCTGGTCTTACCTTTTCAGTGCCATGATCAGGAGGGTTGAGATCACTCTTGGCTTATGTGTTCGTGAGGATAGCTTCAATACACGTTGTTGGAGGATCGAAGCGGTATGGCTTTGTTGTTAAAATTTGAACATTTTGCCTTGTTAAAGGATAGAAATTAGTTTCGGAGCATGTCGAAAATTTTGCATGCATTTCCGATCATTTTTTATTTGTTAAATCGTTGAACACCTATTCCTTGTATTTCGTTCCAAACATTCTACTCGAACCTTCTATTTATAGAATAAATCGGGTTTGGTCTTTAACAAGCACTGTCAAGGGGAAAAATAAATATGCTCTGAAAATCAGATTTTTGAAAGTTTCGCCATTTGTTTGAAAAAGAAGGCATAAAAACTAAAAAATGTCGGCGATCTTTTTATTTGTTTAATATACGCATTTGAGCTATATATTGAATTGTCAAAACTTAAATGTAGATCTTCTAGTCGGGATGTTTTATAGAAGACTGAGTTGCAAGGGTAGCCTGAAATGTGCTCTAACTCCTTACCCTTCATAGAATTTTACTGGTAGTATATACGGTGTTTACCCTTTATGTTTGTATTGAAATCAACAATAGCATTGAAACAATTGAATCAGTTTTAGAAAAACGGCAGATTAGGATTAAGTGAGTTCATTTGTAATGGTGGCAGTTCAACTACATTTTTGAAGTCAAATTTATCTCTGTTACTTTGACCATTGGTGAAGTTGTTCATTGGTTACTGAAGTCTGCTGGTTTTTTTATACACTCTGACAGTATCGCTTGTGAAGAGTTGTCGTCATAATAGGTCGGCTGGACAAATTGTTTTGACGATTGGTGAACTTTTTGATTGGTGAGTTTTACTAATTAGCTCTGTTTTTTTTCTGTTACAATTGCTTCGGTGCAACTATGTTGAAAATTGGACGACAGGCTGTAGATTATTGTCTGTCGAGCTGGACATGACTGCATTTCATGATTAAAACTAAAAATACTTAAATGAGGAAAAGGGGTATTTGCATTACTACTAGGGAGACTTGAAACAAAAAGAGCATTGGTTGCCTCAGAACTTGCACCAAAATGACTAACATAGTTTGCAAAACATTTTGAAGCGGAAACGCCGATGAACTTTGCGTCAAGGGATATCTAATTGTTAAATCTGTGGTTTGTCTTTTTTCTCGGTATTCGAGTTTAAATCGATGAGTTTTGATTCAAATGTCCAATACCTTTGAAGTGTTCTGGAATATCATCTATCGTTTTTCTTCATGTCAAAATACACTTCGGCTTAAGATTTCGGTCTATGATGTTGTATACCCTGCTGATTGCACTTTGAAATTTGAACCGGATGAGACGATAACTCTAAAATAACTTTTTTCGAGTGGAGGTAGTTTTCAAACTGGTTTTTGGGAAGGTGATGAAGCCTGTAAAATTATTGTTGTGTATCAGAGTTGATTTGTTCAATAGATAGCTGCTGCTGGCTCAGCGAGTTTCCAAATGAAAGATAATCGAGTGAATGTATCTGCTGACAAGACTGAAGAAATTTTGTTACTGTGGAGAATTAAAGGTGCTTGCTGTGAAATGATTTCAAAAATCGAGATTGCCGTTGGACTGCTCGTCCAAACCCAGTGACATTGGGTGGTTGCGGAGTAGTTAAGGCATTGCAACCCTACGCTTTAGTTTGCTTGATCATAACCTTTACACAAATCATCCCGTTAGCGTTTTTTGCTAGCTGAATGTCGTTGTTCAGGTTAAATTTTGTCGATCGAATATTGGTCGTTTGTCCGCGATAACATAACTTTTTGTAAAAACTCAAAGTTGCCTTGATATTAAACATAGGTTTGTTCCACACTAAGAAACGATTGATGCGAAAATTCAAAACTGAAGAAGGCTGCTATTATGCTCACACCATAGTGATGCTGTTGGAGTCTGGTACTGGAGATTTTACTTGCCATTGAGTTGTTACCAACTCCAAAAACGATAGGACTGTTGATGTTGAAACTTGAAGGTTCTGCCGTGATGAAGAACAAAAGTCGCTTGTGAGGCCTAATTTTGTGAGGCCCATTTTAGCACTTATAATCAGTTTTATAAGTGTTGAACATCATTTTCTTGGATATCGTTCCAAACAGTCTTTTCATTCAATTTAAATGGCAATTAGGTTTTTAATTGTGGCAATTTTTATCATGTTAGAAAATTTATACCTCCTTTGCAGCTAAAACTTTTGAAAATTTTTACCGTTTTTTTCAGAAAACTTGGAACAAGCACGTCTGCTATGTTTCAATTAAGTTGATTTTCGCTTCGCGTTGAAGACAGTGAATGAAATGCCCACAATGTGATAAAACATGATATTGTGCTTGTGGTTTATAGAAAGCTGACTTGCAAGAGTAACCTGTAATGCGCTCTTCAATTTACCCTTCACAGCAGTTTGTTGGTAGGTTTTTCCTCGTGTACCAATAATTTTTGTATTGCTATCAACAATTGCATCAAACAAATTAAACCAGTTGTGGAAAAGATGCGGTTTAGCATCAATTGAGGTCATTCGTAATAGTGATTGTTTTACTGTTAAATTGAACTGATCTGATCCCTGTTACTTCAACTATTGGATTCCCAAAACGATAGGATTGCTGACTAATTTGTGATTTTTTTTGTTGAAAGTTGAAAATTGTGAAGCGTTGAAGATTGGAAATTGCTTGGGGAGCGTGTTGTATATTTTTGCTTTCCTGATCAATTTCGCAAGTGTTGAACATCTGTTTCCGGAATATTGTTCGGAACAACCGAGCAGTTTATTCAGTTTATCTAAAAAGCAAATAAAATTTTTTTATTTTTGATAAGCATTGTCAAAGTAGAAAAAATTATTTCTCCTTCTAAAATCAGATTTTTGAAGCTTTGTACCATTTGTTTTCAGAAAGCGGCAAAAAACGAAATATGTCGGAACCAACAGATAATTTTCAAGTGTCAGAAATGTTTTTGTTTCTTCGATTTAACCCAGCAAATAACATTAAAATTGCCCTTCCAATGTGTGAATCAGGATCAAGGTTATTTAGAAGTTTTTTTGCAAATATAATTAGTTCAAATCCAATCGTTACGTCTTTGAGCTGCAACTTAGGAGCTGGTAGGACCACTCAGCTGCTTGATTGGAGCACTCAGCTGCTTGCTTGGAGCACTCAGCTGCTTGCTTGGAGCTTCTTCGCTCCTGTTTCTTTTAGAATGTGTTACGAGGTGATTTTCTGGTTGCCATCAAGCACTCACATGAGCGACTGATGACATATATATAGTACATTTTAAGAAGCGCCCTGGCGGGATTGTTAAACGTGCTAATTGTTTTTTTGCTCATTCGTTGTTTGTCAGTGGCATGCCGTTGTCAAATACTACAGGTGGAAGGCTGCTGAAGGATCTATGAAAGAATAAAAAGATATGAGGCCAGTAGTTCGCCGTTTTTTGAGTAATTCGCTAGAATTGCTAAGATTCTCGAACCCAGAATTTTTTCGTTTTAAGTTGAAACTGTCTGAACCTGTGAGTTTTCTTGATACAATTTTGATGAGGTTTGCTTTTCAAGAAAATCTGAACCACGCGTTCCCAAGCCTCGCCAAACTGATGAGGACCAAATGGTGGAATAAAAAACTGTTAGATATTTTTACTGCTTGAAGAAGCAGGTTCCGGTATCAATAGTTTTCTGTCAATTCTTTTCTCTGGAGTTCTCAAGAAACGTTTACCCGTGGCCAATGGTGAAGCTTTTGAGATTTGCTTTTGTTTTAAGCAAATTTTTTGTACGGACTAATGAGTCAACGGTCAAGTCTGGACAGTTTTTGAAATAAGTCACTCTGATTTTTTGTAATTTTTTAATGTAGACGGGGCCAAAAAAACTTTTTACTCTAGTATTTAAAAATTAGCAAAAAAAGGTTTTAATTTGTTATCATTTTAGCTGCAATTGTGCCATAACAGGCCAGAAGAGAGGTTGCCTGCTTTGTTTTTTCGACCAAGAAGGCAGTTATAAGCAGTTGATCAAAGATTTTGACTTGTCTCAGCGACGTGGTATCGCAGATGCACGAATAGTGTGACGGAATTTTGACCTGGTTTCATGAATTATTAGTGCGCGTGCTGTTGATGCAGTTTTTTTGCACGAGTTGTTTGCTGCTAAGTTCAGCAGTTGACTTGATTCTATTTGCAATGATGGTGCAAACTCAAGTCTACTGGAAAATCAAAGTATTTTTTCTTTTCCTAATACTAGTTTTTCCTTGATTGTCTGATTAGTTCCCTGTAAAAACGTCGCGGAGCTGTGATGATTATATAAATCCGCGCACGTTCTTTTCTTTTGGCAATTGAAAGCTTTTTTGAGATCGGTGTTTGTCGTTGAAACTTTAGTCGGTCGTCCATTGCAATGATGGTATTGGGTTTGTATAGAGTTTTAACATTGCGGCGATGTTGAGCAAAAATTAGATCCACGATGAGAAACTAATGATTGCAAAACTTGAAAGAAATAAATAATGCTGTTCTGATGCACACCGAGGCGACATTATTGATGTTGTTTGTAGTTATCTTGATTATCGTCTATCGAGGCATGCCGGATGTTGACTGTTTTTGCAGATGACGATGCTGAACAATTAGCACAATTTGTATTAAGTTTGATTGGGGAAAAAGCGTATTTCTGAAACCACTAGTGATACTGGGATCAAATGAAGCGATGGTTGCTTTTTTTGGAGCTAACTTGCTCTTTTCTATTACAGAATGAGTTTCCAGTTGGTTTTCCCGTATTCGATTATCTCGTAAGCGACTGCTGATCTTCATCTCAAGGAAGCTTCCTCTGAAGGTATGAATTTGAATGCTATCTCGTTATATTTGTTACCATTTCAAAAGTGTTCGCGGAAGACTGATAGTTTTTACTGGCACTTGATGTTGAACAGTTTTTGGTTTTTGGTGAGTGTAGGTGGTTATCAATCGGTCTCATGAACAAACTAACATCGAGTATGTTGCAGGTTCATCTTGTTGTAGGGCTGCTTTTGTTTCGAACACGGTTCCCGGTACGTCTTTGTGTGAAGATGTTGAGTGAAGGTACTCGTTCCTATGCAAATCTATTTCGACGGATTGAAGTGCCAGTGCTTTGATAATTGCCTGTGTTGTGAAGGGTTATCTGGAACTAAATTATTCGGTTGAGGTCCCTAAAAAAATAGGAAGGGTTCCAGTGGTAAATGGACAACTTTTCATCTAAAAAAATATGTGAAAACAAGAGAAACGAAGTTACTTGTGCTTTTATGACCGGCCTGATATAATTAAAAACAAATGTTGGTGAGATAGATATCATAAGCTGGAAAGTACTTCCTCGGTACTACTTGCAGTCTGATTTCTGTAAATTGGTGATTTTGGCAAAATTTGCCTGCTAGGGTTGCAATTTCCATTAGCTACACAGTAGTTGCTGCAGTAGTAGAGACTTGAGTTTAGTTTCAATGTAGCAATGTAGTCTAGAGGTTGCCCTGTCGTGTTGATGCAAGTATTGCGGAAGCAATAAGTCGATGACATCTTTTAGTTGAATCTGGCAAGTGTCTGTTCTTGTTCAATTGGTTTTCTTCGGCTGACAACAAACTAATTTTTGTCCTTGCCTTTACTGACAAATAATTTTTTTCTACTTAAAAACGTTTAAAAAACAACTATTCACGAAGCAAGGCTCCTATTTTTCCATGGTCGAGTTTTTGGATAAGTCGAAGTGCGTCGAATGAGCTGCCAATCTTGTTCAAGTTGTAGACGAGTGCAGCGAACTAGGTGTTTTTACACCGAAGACTTTAGTCAAGGTGTTATGGTATCGTGTAACGGGTTTTTTTTTTAATGTTGTCTGTTGTCAAGTGTCGACAAATAACGTCCACAGTTATCAATTATCATGTGGGCTGGACTATATCGCGCTATGTCACGTGATTGCGTATGTTTGTTTCTTTATTTGTTCATCTTTATTTATTTAATTATCTGTTCTTCTATTTATTTAATTATGTTTAGTTTGCTTATATTTATTTATAATTTATGTATGTACATATTCATTTTTGTTTGTTTTTATCACGTGTTTTGTTTATTTATTTAATTATTCTTTCTTTCATTTAGTTTTGCTTTTATTATTTCTGCGTGTGTATTTATTTAATTCATTTATTTTCATTTATTTATATTATGGGTCTGTTTGTTTGGTTATTTGTTCATATATATTTTTTCATGTCTATTTAATTATTTGTACATTTCACTTTTGCTTTTATTTATTTATTTATTTATTTATTTATTTATGTATTTATTTATGTATTTATTTATTTATTTATGTAATGATTTATTTTTTTATTGCTTATTTATTTATCAGGTGTGTTTTGTTTATTTGTTGATATTTAATTCTATATTTATTTAATTATTCTTTCTTTCATTTAGTTTTGCTTTTATTATTTATGTATGTGTATTTATTTCATTTATTTATTTTCATTTATTCATATTATGGGTCTGTTTGTTTGGTTATTTGTTCATATATATTTTTTCATGTCTATTTAATTATTTGTACATTTCACTTTTGCTTTTATTTATTTATATATTTATTTATTTATGTATTCATTTATGTATGTGTTTTTTTATTTATGTATTGATTTATTTTTTTATTGTTTATTTATTTATCAGGTGTGTTTTGTTTATTCGTTGATATTTATTGCTATATTTATTTAATTATTTTCTTTCATTTAGTTTTTCTTTTATTTATTATTCATGTATGTATTTATTTATTCATTTGTTTATTTATGTTTATTTATTTTTGGTTTGTTCGTTCATTTGTTGGTTTGTTCGTTCATTTATTTATTTATTTAGTTATCGTCTTTGTTGTTTGATTGTGAAATTTGATGTTTTACTTCTTAGCTATGTAGTTAAAAGCAAAAAATGATTTTCAATTTATTGTTCTGTTTAGGATATTTTCAGAAAGATCTGTATATCACCAATTAGCGTACAACGATTTACAGGGAACGCTGCCAACGAGATTTGTCCACTTGCTTTTGGGTTGCAGCTACATCAAAAATGATTTTAAATTATTTATTTTAAAGATTTATCTATAGTTAAATCTGTCCGGTAATTAACTTTCAAATTTGCTTTTGTATTTCAACTGCTGTGTATACTTGTATTAGGTACACTGTAGTTTCATTCAACTGATCTGTGTATACTTGTATTAGATACACAGTTTTTCTATTTCAACTGCTGTGTATACTTGTATTAGGTACACTGTAGTTTCAATCAACTGGTATATATATCTGTGTATATATATTTTTTTAACTCGTGCTCTGCGATGATGACAACAACGGAAATGCATAACTGGTTACGAATTTTGGCTCACTATCTATAACTTTCATGACTGTTGATGTAACATTATCTTTACAAGACATATTTATTTGTGATATTCCCTTGTTTCAAAATGCATTTGCCAACAATATATCGTAAGAGAACAAAAGTGAATCATTCTTCTGGAAACATCTATAATTTACAAGGGAACATTCCAACTGCGCATATGAAGGTTCATGAAGCTGTTGTTGTAATCTGATTGTTATTAATGTTTTACGTGCGTTCAATACTGACTATTGAGAAATATTCGCCATTTTTTGTTATTATAATGTTGGCAAACCATTCTGTCAAAGCCAAGTACGTGTTAAGCGCCCTTTTTTATTAATTTTTAACAAGACTGATTATTTTATAAACGCTGGCAAATTTTTAATTACTGTAATATTGTTGCATTTATTTCTGAGCGAATGTTCGTTATCATAGCCCACGTCTGAGCAGAGCGATGTTATTATTTATATTGGTTTTCACAAATATATTTTTGCAATGTACTTTTTTCCGTAGTTCAAATTTATTGTAATGGTTTCTATAACACAATGATGGTGATATAATTTTTTTTTCAGAAATGACGTCCACTGTTTTGTTTGGCGATTCTAATATTGCTGTTTGTTTGGCGATTCTAATATTGCTGTTTTTTAATGAAGTTTAGAGAAAAAATAAACTACATTGTATTTTTAGTCCAATTGTTCGCAAGGACTTTTACCGTGAAATCCGCGCGTTGGATACAGCCATCAAGTCTTCAGATTGGTCATTTATTCCCGTTGGACTATTGCGCTACACACATTTATCTACCGATGGTGTTCATTTGTCGCAAATGGGCTGCCTGAATTTGGCAAAATTAATTTGTGAGAGAGTATCCTTAACTCTTTTGACATCTGCCGTGGTAAATACTTTTTGTCTATTCTATTTTTTTTTCTGTTGTATTCCACTGAGCACTTAAAAGTCATAATTTTATTTTTGCAGCCGTTTACTATCAGCTCATCTTCAGTGTTTGGCGTCTCTCAAATTTCCCTTGACGTTTGCAATAAATCTGTTTTGAGCATAGCTGATTCCCTCTTTGCAGAGCTTTACAAATCATACAAACAGGAATCTTGGACACATGTCAACGGGCGCTCTGTCAAGTGGATTTCAGAGGTTCCATACTCATATGGAAGCGTTTGCCACCCGCCCAACAACTCTTGGTCACCACAGTTGTTGTTGTTAAAGACCTTGTTGGAGAAAGAACTCAAAGTTTCTTTCAACAGTGTCCTCATCAACATTTATTGTTCCCTCGAAGAGGTAATATCACAAAATACCGTCATAACAACTAGATAACATAGAAAATGTACTTTGCCTATCAGTATTTTTAGGGAGTTGGATTTCACGCTGACAACGAACGTGGTATTCCTGATTATCCAACCATTGCCAGCGTATCCCTTGGAGCCACCCGACGCTTTGCAATGAAAAGAAACGGGACCACGCGCTCTGAAGTTTCTGTTTTGTTGCCACATGGTAGCGTTTTTACCATGCTCGGAGCTTGCCAGAAAGACTGGAAGCACAGCATCTTGAGAGGATCCACTGCACCCGATGGATCGTTTGAGAAATGGAATGGCGTCCGTTAAATTTGACGTTCCGTAATCAGTTTGACGCTGAACGTTGAAGTTTTATGTCATTTTTATTACTTGCCGGTTTTTGAAGGTTGAATTTGAACTTGATTTCGTGGAATACTTAACTGATATCTTTACTTGATTGAAGTTTTGTTCATGAATACCAACATTGGTACATTTTTCAGATCTGTGTCTTGTCTTTGCAAGTATTTTTTTTTGTTTTTTGGATTTGTTTTTCGGATTGTTTTACTGCTAAATACTGTCAATTCTGAGACTGCTTCACAATTTCTCAATATAATAAGACTAATAGCTTTTTTTCATTTTAGCTCTTTCTTGTAAGTATATGTGTAAGTACGATTTTTAGTTATTCCGGAGACCCATATGAGTCTACATGCCAATTTATACGATTGGCCGATTGAAACGACAGGAGGCGTTTTGCTACACATACAAACACAATCTTTTGTATTTTATCATAGCTATAGAAATTGATCTACAATGCGTAAGTACGACATTTAGTTCTACGATTGTTATTTCAGGTCCTTTGTCAATATTTCAGGCTCTTTGTCAATATAGCAAAATTTTGGTGTATATATGTGTTAGTAAGATTTTTAGTTCTACAACGTTTATTCAGGCTCTTTGTCGATATAGCAAAATATTGGTGTATACATGTGTTAGTACGATTTTAGCTCTAGAATTGTTATTTCAGGCTCTTCGTCAATATAGCAATGATTTAGCGTATACATGTGTTAGTACCATTTTTAGTTCTCGAACTGTTATTTTATGATCTATGTCAATATATCAAAATTTTAGTGTATACATGTTATTACGATTTTTAGTTCTCGAACTGTTATTTCATGATCTTTGTCAATATATCAAAATTTTATTGTATACATGTGTTAGTACCATTTTTAGTTCTCGAACTGTTATTCCATGATCTTTGTCAATATAGCAAAATTTTGGTGTATACATGTGTTAGTACGATTTTTAGCTCTAGAACTGTTGTTCCATGATCTTTGTCAATATAGCAAAAATTTGACGTATACATGTGTTAGTACGATTTTTAGCTCTCGAACTGTTATTTCATGATCTTTGCCAATATAGCAAAATTTTGGTGTATACATGTGTTCGTACGATTTTTAGCTCACGAACTGTTATTTCAGGCCCTTTGTCAATATAGTAAAATTTTGGTGTATACATGTGTTTGTACGATTTTTAGTTCTAGAAGTGTTATTTTATGATCTTCGTTGATATATCAAAAATTTAACCTATACATGTGTTAGTACGATTTTTAGTTCTAGAACTGTTATATTAGGCTCTTTCTCGATATAGCAAAATTTTGGTGTATACATGTATTAGTACGATTTTTTGTTCCAGAACTGTTATTCTTCAATTATTAGTTGTTCAAGTTGTTTGGTTTTTGCTTCAGTTGCCTTCGGTGTATTGCGCGTAGCGCCTATGTTGTTCAATTTGCTTAATGCAATTTCCTTATCTGGCTTGTCATGTGGTGAGATGCTGAGGAAATTAGGAAATTTTTTAATTTGTTTTTCTTGACTTATCAGGTATACATCATTGATGAAGCTATATTAGATTCCGTTGTCCAGTAACGCGTCATCTGTTTTTAAAATTACTATGGCATAATGAGACTAACAATAATTGTAGCTGCCCAAACTATTTAAAGTATTTTGAGAACAACTCAAACTTTTAAGGCTGTGAATGTTTCCTAATTTCTTTGATTGCTGGGCTCCTTATCGGTCTACGTCCAGTTGATTTCTTATCGGCTGGTAATTGTTGCTTATTTGATCGATAGTAAACTGCTGAATATCAATACTGTTTTACACCTAAAGTATAAATTGAAGCTGTCATGATTTTGCTGGCCATGGTGAAACAATGGTAAACGTTTTTGCGCAAAAAGTGACATTGTAAAACATCTTAAAAATTACAAGAGTTGAAAAGTTCTAACTGGTCATTTGCAAAGCGTTGAACACTGAAAAACAAGCTGCTGCAAAAATTAACAATAGTGAAACCTACTGAAAGTTCAAGAAAGAGTCAAGTTCTTGAGAAAAAAGTTACAACATTAGTATATAAGTCACTGCATCGTTTAATAGTTTTGTTGCAAAGTTTCACATTTAAATACTAAAAATTGTATGTTTACAGAAATTTATGCTTAAGAACTAAACCAAGCACATCATGAATTTTAATCAATTTCCTCTGGTAGGATATAAATGCCGAAAAATTTGCGGAAAATCTATTCAAATTATCAGTCCTTTGTAGTTTTTGTGGAACGATTTGCAGATACACGTTTTTGAAAAAGAGTAAGTTTATCTCTTTCGACCAACAGAATAGATTGAAATTGGTTCTCTAATGAAAGAGCGTATAATTTTTTTTTTTGCTCAATTTGATTTTTTCATAAAATTCTTCGCAATTTCAACTTTTTTTCAACTTGAGATGTGTGCAAGCACAAAAAAACACGTTGTTTCTAAATAATGCACAAATCTTCATTGAAAAATTTTGTAGGAATGAAATTCGTTGTAAATTTTTTTTTAAATATGCAAAAATTGACATGAAGTTTCAATTGATATTGCAATCAATTTTTGTGGAAATCTCTTACTTTTTTGTCTAGGCTTCTCACTACTGTAAAATGTTTTTTAGTAATTTAGTTCATCAAAAACGCTGTATATGCTTTTTCAATGATCAAAACCCAACAAAAACTTCATTAAAATTAACTGTCAACTTTTCGAAAAACAATCAATTTTTTCCCTGAATTCAAAAAATTGATACACATTTTTGGAAGATTGCTTATATAGGCCTAGTCTGGAAATCCAATCCACCAAGTGCTACTCATCTTGGAGGTGTGTGGGAAAGGCTCGTACCGAGCACCAAAAAGTTTTTTATGATATTCTGGGAACAAGAAAACTTACTGAGGAAGTCCTCATAACAACGTTTTGTTTAGTTGAGCAGTCTCTGAACAAACTTCGCTCACACCCGTATCTTCCGATCCGAATCATCTCGAAGTTTTGAAGCCGAATCCTTTCCTACTTGGACACCGCGCAATTAGCTATCCGCCACTAGATTTCGAGCAAAACTTCAATAATCGAAAGCGCTATTCCCGAGCGCAATCCTATGCAAATGCCATTTGGACTCGCTGGCTCCCTGAGTACGTACCAATGCTTAAAATGTTTCTCACTAAAAGTGTAAAATGTTTCTCACTAAAAATATGAAAAATTCATAAATTTTTTCAGCATGCGTGCAAAAGTAATTTGTAAGAATTACAAAATCTTTTTATTGTTTTTTTTTTTGATAAGTAAAATAATTGCTCTGAATCGTTTTTGTTAAATCGAATTTTTATTTGTCTTTATCTCCTAAACTTGAATTCTTTAGTTGACACAGAAAAACTGAATTAAAAAGCACAAAACAACAATTTGTTTTCAAATCGAAGAAAAGTCAAGCGTTTGATTTAAAAAAAAATTGGAAGCTCTCAATGAAGAGCAAAGCTGGTCTACATTCCTTCGCTGGTAGTTCGCTTGGATAAACGCTCAATGGATAACCCCTTATCCTCTTCTCCTGTAATTGTATTCTTGGCAAAGATTATTCATCTTTTCAGGACAGGAGGAGATTGTTACAGTATAAAGCCTATAACTGGAGTCAAGAAATACGGGATATTCTATCTCAATTTGTCCCGAACTCTTTAACATTATCCCCTTTGCTCCAAATTTACTCTCCGTGATGAGTGCTTGTAGTTGTTGACGCTCATTGAAGTATCTGCCCATGATCTCAGGCATGTGCTTTATGAAAAAGAATATCGACTTGAGCCAAGAAAAACTGAGACTGAACTGAACACGAACTAGGCCGTCTACATAAAATTGAAAAATTAGACGGATAAAATCATTTTGAGCGAAAAACTAAAAAATGTGAAACGACAAGAAGTTTGAATGATTTAAAAATGAGATAGGAGGTAGTGAGTGGTAGTTCTGTTAGAAATAAATGGTTGCATGGGAAACTATTTCAAATCGGTTGCGTGGGCCTAACTAAACAAAATAAATTATCCATTTAAGAACTGTAGAAATATCGAACAGAACACAACTTACTTCAGCGGTTTTTTTCTTTATTTGTATTCAATTAGAATTTGACGCCCGTTTTGGGGAGAAATAATTTATCTTTTAAGGATTCAAGTCTTCCAATTATTGAAAATTAACACAAACAGTTGCTGAAACAAATTACTACGAATTGGTTATTTAAAAATAAATTATTTTGCGGTCATAAGTATCACAAAACTAAAACAAGCTTTTCTGCAATGTTTCTCATCATGTCAGTTCAATATTTCTGTGTTGATCAATGAAAAAACTGCTGTTTTTTAAAAATTTAATCAATTTGTTTATCAATTTTTTTTAAATTTAGTCTAGAAAAAAGACTAAATAAAATTTCTGTCATTGTTTTTTGAAATTTAGCCGTAAGTTTGAAATTCTGATACGCAAAAACTCGGTTTAATAGTCACTATTTTGAATAAGTGGGTTTTCCTAACTAGACCTCTGCTTAGACGGAAAACATGACATTGGGAAAAAAAACAATCAAAAATTTATCACAAAAGAAATCACATGATTTACTCTTTTTTCTCGTAGAGTAACTAGAGGAAATTCAAGTGTTATTTCATGGACATTTCTAATAAACGAATACGTTTCATAAAAATTTATGACTAAAAACTGCTGAGTTCTGATTAGTTGGTGATTTTTATACAGAAAAGTTAATTGTTTTTATCCTTTACATCATAAAAAAAATAGCGTAGGTAATGACAAAACTTAGACGTGAAGTCACTACTCGAAAGAAATGACGTCAAAACCAAAAAACAATCAATTGAAATTTGTCAAAATTTACAATTCGTTATCTAACCTTCACAATGAAGAAAAAAATGTTATTTCATCGGCTAAGTCCCAATTGGTGCTGCCAATTTTTAAACTTGGAGCCTTCCTAACGCACCAGATTAGCTTCCTCCACTTTTATAGAGAATGCTTGCGCTTAACCAAAACAAAAAAGTCGAAGACTGCAGCAAGGACAACGCTCGACAACATGCAGCTAACCATCGAGAGAGTTTTGGAAATAAAAAGGAACATAACTGTCCTCCTTGTAATATTTTGACTCAGAATAAGGAACAATTGGACTATCATAGTTCTTGCTCAATCAAACATTAACCAGGCAACGGTTTGCTTTTCTTGTGAGAAGAGTTTTCGAGTAACTGTTCTTGCCAACCTCGTCTGAGAAAGGAACTTGGAGCAATAGGTAACCAAGTAACCAAGTGGTACAAAGGTAACCAACTGGTACTCTAGTGGTTCAAAAAACAATTTATACAACTTTGATATGCACGAAAGTCAACTAGATTTCTTTTTGCAAATCAAAATTGTTTATAAAGAATTTTAAACGATATCCTCTACATGAGGCAAAGTTTCAACAAAAATTTTATATCAATTTGAAAAATCTAAAAACGTGAGAGTCGCGGTCATTTTGCCCGTTCCTGAGATGACTAATGCGGGAACAGGGACCTAAAATTCTTTTATGGTCCCTTCTTTCTATTCGATGAAGGACAATTTACAAAAAAGTTTACAGTAAAAGTCCTAAAACACAGAATCCGGATAACCCGATTTGATGTTTTTGAGTAACACAGCAAACATTTGTAACATTTTTAACGTACTTGAATCTTCAATTTAAGCTCTGGCATTCTTGGGTTTACTTTTGTACAGAGCAAAAAGGATTTTGTGAACAACATATTGTTCTCATGGGCTTCAAAGTATCAATTTTTAATCGTCTCAAAAACTCGGACAAAAAGAATTGTTGATTCTTTCGGCAGAATGGAGCTGTTGAAAACTTCCTCGAGTTTCTCGTTGATTTAAAAGTTCATCAAAACTACAAAAATGGTATTTTGACAAATAGATTAACACATCCAAATTAAGCAAGGTTATTACTGCACTAATCGTTAAATTTCCAATTTAACACTTTTTGCAAAAATGATAAAGTTTGTGTCAAAAACTACGACTACGATGTGACCGGAGGACAATTCAATTTGTTCACTCGAAAAATTGTACGAAAATTTCATTCAAAATTCCTCAAATATCTGCGTATAATTATTTAGAAGAATTTTGCTTTATCCCACTCAATGAGTGAAGAAATGCCTGCAGGAATTTACACGAGAAAGTAATTTAAAACCGATATGCAGAAATCCAGGGCAAGAATTAACCGAGCTCACAGTTTTCAGAAATTGTTCGGTTTTTCATATCAAGAAACAAGATCAGTATAAAAAATTGAAAATTTTTTTTTTCAATTTTTTGTGGAGGTTTATTGTGGTTACTGTAAAACAAAAACTAAAATTTTCAGAGCTATGAAATGCTATTATCACTTCCATTCATGTCAAGAAGCTCGTCCGCCTTTTATCAAATCCTTGAAAAACAAAAACAAAAGAATGATTGACATTAGGCGAGAATACATAATAAGAGAAAGGAAACAAAAATGAAAAACGGTTTAGGAACAAAAAAGAGGTAGATTGAGATGTGGGAATGAGTGTAGTGGGAAAACAACTTAGGGACTCATGATCAGATCAAACATCATGTCATAACGCACTATCTCTACATGAGACTTCTTTCTACGGATTCCTTTTGAAAAAATGAAAAATGGATTTGTTTTTGACTATATTCAGTGCGGCTTAATTGTTCCAGATGAACTGAAATGATTAAAAAAACGCTACTTTATTTCACTTTTTTCAAATAGAAACTGAAGTTGGAAGAATCAACAACGGAGATTGTATGAAAGTTTATGCAATCGAGAACGACGTGTTGAAACATCCTCAAAGATTGCTAATGTTTAGCTTCGAGCTAGAACAATAATAAGTCTTCAATTTTCAATCAGTATAAGAAACCTGGTTTGTAGTGCACTAAAATTAATTGAGGGGAAGTGACTGCTGTCATTTAAGTTAATGAGGAAATATAGTTTCTAATTATGTACCAAGACAACACTTATCACTGCTACGACCACACATCATATTAATTAAAATTAGTCGCAAAATAAAAAACAAACAGGTTCTAGAATAATCTGGACATGGGCCTATTGCAAAGTATAGGGAAACAAAGGATGGAGTTATGTTTTTTACACCTACAAACAGAAGATTCAGAACAGTAAAATATAGGTTGCTATATATGAGCAGATGAGCAGAAAAAGAAAGGTATTAGTTATTTTAAGCCAGAATGACAAGTTCAAGATGACGCAACGATTGAATGTATGAGAATTGATGCAATGTACCGAATTTGAAAAACATGTAGTAATTTTTTTTTGATTTTATGTTTTTTGTCTCATATTTATCTTAAATCCGAATTTTTGTTTCAGATTCAAAGCAGTATTTTTTAAAACTTTTGTGTAACTAGTTTTTTCTCCAAAAATACTTGATTACACTAGCCTGAATAAATTTTGTTGGAGACCATGGGGCTATGGAACTTCTGTTGTTTGTATAAGTTGCTGATGTATTGAAGGTTGGATGTTGGTTAGGAGCTTGTCATATGTTAGCAACTAAAAAGCTTGTCATACGTGGAGCTTGTCAAACGCATGTATTTCGTTAAGTATCTTTTTCATGCAAATTGTTCGAAGTGATATAGTCAGCCCATATAAATCAAAATCGTGCATTTTTTTTCAGACAGGTTTTGTTAGAAAGATAAAAAACAAATCGGTATTGAATTCAGGTTTTTGAAATTTTCCCCATTCGTTAGCTTTAGGAAAACGGCTGAAGAAGCTAAAGACAGTCTAATTTTTTTGGCTGTGGTGTATTTAATTGTTCGATTCGAGTGTTGACGACACAAATTGAATGAAAGCATGTAATTGACCTATTACTTTACATCAAAACATTGCTTCTACGAAAAAAATTTAATTTTTAGTTTTTTCCAGCGAGCAGGATTTTATCAGAATGGTTACAGAGGCTTGATTACAGTTACTTTTGATTTACATCATTCGGAGAAAATAGTTGCTTTTCAGAGAGTTGCCAGGACTCCGGATTATCCAAAAACGGCGAAAACTAGATTGCACGATTTGAAAAAATTGCTTAAACATTTGCTTTGGCTGGCCAATTGAACGTGTCATAGGTTCTTATCACTTTCACCAAATCGTGTCAAACAAATTTTACAATCTTTCACATCTATTCGGCTAAACATCTCAGGGTGAGGTCCTCGATTAACCACACTGTTTTTTCGTAATTTAGAGGTGTTTGCCTTTACTTCCACTTGGTGCTCTCAAATAGTGAAGGTAGGTATTCTTTCTTCAATTGTTTTCATGGGTGGCTCATCATTTATAGATTTTCGGTCCTTACATTTGTTTCAGTGACATGCTGACGTCAAATATTCCTGCTGCAATGCGCTGAATGGTCGTTGAATAAGAAATGTATTTTTTTGTCAGGGTTAGTGATTTTCTGGGTAGTACTTCACAATTCTCAAGGCTCTCGATATCGATATCATTTCGGTTTTTGTTGTTGTCTACAAAACCCAAGGGTGAGCTTTCGTGATTCGAAAATGATAAGGATTGCTCTCTTGGTAATTTGAATCAAGTATCCACAAGTCCTATACACATGAAGGCCGTTTTTTGTATTCAAAAACTCGTTGATTGTTTTTCGTTGTAGCTTCATTATTAAGCAGGCTTTATTATCAACCAAATGCAGGGCGTCGTTTAGTCATTTGGAAGCCCTAAAATAATTTTTGGGTTTTCCTTTTTGATGTAAGCCGACTTATTGCATTGATTAATGAATTGGTAGTCGAATCATGACCGTTTTTATGAATGGGCCAAAATTTATGAACTGGAAAAGGTTATTTTTAATGGGGTGACACATTAGTTGTAATGGTACCAGAAAAAGCTGGAGTTTGTCTCATTCAATTTATCAACTCAGAAAGCAGTGGCTACCAACGGATTGGAGAGCTTGTCGTGTCCCAACGATTTGGTAGTGCTGCAGCACAGTTAATTTGACTTTTCCTTGTCCTCAATGCATGCATATATGGCGTGCGGGCTTTAGATACAGTCTCACTGATAGATGATCTGTTGTATTGATATCACGATATGATTTTGTGCACGTTTTGTATGTGTGGTAGTTGATTGTTGTCGCTCAGTTCGTTGTTTGTCGTTGACGAAAGTCTTGGTCACTGGCCCGCACGTTTTTCATTTCGCTGGAGAAACTGAACAATGCAGTGATGTTGAACGAAAGGTTGCGCCACGATTAGAAGAGATTGTTATCAAAAAATTGGAAAAATTGAAAAAAGCAGTTCTGATGTAAGCACTGTGGCAACCATAATTTTATTGATAGAATCTAGTAAGGGAGAGCTTACTTGTCATTAAAACGAGGCTCTGAACAAAGAAAATATCACAAAACGATTCAAAAAGTTGAAAAAGATTGAGACGGACATGTTTGAGCTGGAAGTGTTGGAATGAACCATTAAGCTTGGAGAACTTCTTTGATGAACTTTGGGATGTAATTAGTTTTGAAGAACTGGAATTGGACACATTTTCTCTTTACTTAATTTTTGCTTGATAAGTTTATTCGATTGCATCCAGCGAAACATGCGAGCCTATTTGGAATAACTTAACAAAAAATACTGCTTTTAAGGCAGATGCAAATTTTTGCTTGAACGTGTTACAACACCCGTAAAGAGCAGGAATTAAAAAAGCCTGGTTTCTTTACGAAGAAAAAGGAGAGCATGTCTTTATGTAGCAAGACTAATTTTCGCTATGATAACAAGTCAGATAGTTTCAAAAATAGCATCAAAAGAAAAGACAAAGAAAATTTTGGCGACTGGCCTATGGGAAAGAATAGATGAGCACTGGTTGAAGTTATCATTTTTTCATCTACAACCACAAGAGTCAGAACTTTGAAACAAATGGTTGCTTCATATGAGCTGAAAAAAAGGTTTTCTTTTTTTACCCAAGCAGATAGATTCAAGATAATGGTTTTTTGATTACCTCTTTTAAAGTAGCGTTCAATTTATTATAAGATGCAGTGATTTTTGTAGTTTCGTTGTAATTTATTTTTTTTCTCAAAGCACAAGTTTTGTGTTTAAGTTTCACTAAGTCTCAGCAAAGCTGCTTTTTGTAGTAGTTTGTTTATAAGGATTAAACCTTTTGCAAAAGATCAGTAAAACTACGTCAAATCTCGCCGTTGTTTTTTGTTGAAAATTGAAGAAAAGAACAAATTTTGCGGAGAAACTTTTGCTGTTGACTTACTATGAAACCAACAAACTTGCCATAGTTGTACTCACACAAATGACTCATAATGTTCTTATAATATTTTGTGTTTGACTTACAATTTTGCATGAAAAGCTGTCTTATATTTTTTTACACCTACAAACAGAAGATTCAGAACAGTAAAATATAGGTTGCTATATATGAGCAGATGAGCAGAAAAAGAAAGGTATTAGTTATTTTAAGCCAGAATGACAAGTTCAAGATGACGCAACGATTGAATGTATGAGAATTGATGCAATGTACCGAATTTGAAAAACACGTAGTAATTTTTTTTTGATTTTATGTTTTTGTCTCATATTTATCTTAAATCCGAATTTTTGTTTCAGATTCAAAGCAGTATTTTTAAAAACTTTTGTGTAACTAGTTTTTTCTCCAAAAATACTTGATTACACTAGCCTGAGTAAATTTTGTTGGAGACCATGGGGCTATGGAACTTCTGTTGTTTGTATAAGTTGCTGATGTATTGAAGGTTGGATGTT
Source organism: Symsagittifera roscoffensis (assembly GCF_963678635.1). Taxonomy (NCBI): domain Eukaryota; kingdom Metazoa; phylum Xenacoelomorpha; order Acoela; family Convolutidae; genus Symsagittifera; species Symsagittifera roscoffensis. The sequence goes on along the minus strand of NC_087064.1, from coordinate 80,863,224 downwards.
GGTTGGGAGCTTGTCATATGTTAGCAACTAAAAAGCTTGTCATACGTGGAGCTTGTCAAACGCATGTATTTCTTTAAGTATCTTTTTCATGCAAATTGTTCGAAGTGATGTAGACAGCCCATATAAATCAAAATCGTGCATTTTTTTTTCAGACAGGTTTTGTTAGAAGATAAAAAACAAATCGGTATTGAATTCAGGTTTTTGAAATTTTCCCCATTCATTAGCTTTAGGAAAACGGCTGAAGAAGCTAAAGACAGTCTAATTTTTTTGGCTGTGGTGTATTTAATTGTTCGATCCGAGTGTTGACGACACAAATTGAATGAAAGCATGTAATTGACCTATTACTTTACATCAAAACATTGCTTCTACGAAAAAATTTTAATTTTTAGTTTTTTCTAGCGAGCAGGATTTTATCAGAATGGTTACAGAGGCTTGATTACAGTTACTTTTGATTTACATCATTCGGAGAAAATAGTTGCTTTTCAGAGAGTTGCCAGGACTCCGGATTATCCAAAAACGGCGAAAACTAGATTGCACGATTTGAAAAAATTGCTTAAACATTTGCTTTGGCTGGCCAATTGAACGTGTCATAGGTTCTTATCACTTTCACCAAATCGTGTCAAACAAATTTTACAATCTTTCACATCTATTCGGCTAAACATCTCAGGGTGAGGTCCTCGATTAACCACACTGTTTTTTCGTAATTTAGAGGTGTTTGCCTTTACTTCCACTTGGTGCTCTCAAATAGTGAAGGTAGGTATTCTTTCTTCAATTGTTTTCATGGGTGGCTCATCATTTATAGATTTTCGGTCCTTACATTTGTTTCAGTGACATGCTGACGTCAAATATTCCTGCTGCAATGCGCTGAATGGTCGTTGAATAAGAAATGTATTTTTTTTGTCAGGGTTAGTGATTTTCTGGGTAGTACTTCACAATTCTCAAGGCTCTCGATATCGATATCATTTCGGTTTCTGTTGTTGTCTACAAAACCCAAGGGTGAGCTTTTGTGATTCGAAAATGATAAGGATTGCTCTCTTGGTAATTTGAATCAAGTATCCACAAGTCCTATACACATGAAGGCCGTTTTTTGTATTCAAAAACTCGTTGATTGTTTTTCGTTGTAGCTTCATTATTAAGCAGGCTTTATTATCAACCAAATGCAGGGCGTCGTTTAGTCATTTGGAAGCCCTAAAATATTTTTTGGGTTTTCCTTTTTGATGTAAGCCGACTTATTGCATTGATTAATGAATTGGTAGTCGAATCATGACCGTTTTTATGAAGGGGCCAAAATTTATGAACTGGAAAAGGTTATTTTTAATGGGGTGACACATTAGTTGTAATGGTACCAGAAAAAGCTGGAGTTTGTCTCATTCAATTTATCAACTCAGAAAGCAGTGGCTACCAACGGATTGGAGAGCTTGTCGTGTCCCAACGATTTGGTAGTGCTGCAGCACAGTTAATTTGACTTTTCCTTGTCCTCAATGCATGCATATATGGCGTGCGGGCTTTAGATACAGTCTCACTGATAGATGATCTGTTGTATTGATATCACGATATGATTTTGTGCACGTTTTGTATGTGTGGTAGTTGATTGTTGTCGCTCAGTTCGTTGTTTGTCGTTGACGAAAGTCTTGGTCGCTGGCCCGCACGTTTTTCATTTCGCTGGAGAAACTGAACAATGCAGTGATGTTGAACGAAAGGTTGCGCCACGATTAGAAGAGATTGTTATCAAAAAATTGGAAAAATTGAAAAAAGCAGTTCTGATGTAAGCACTGTGGCAACCATAATTTTATTGATAGAATCTAGTAAGGGAGAGCTTACTTGTCGTTAAAACGAGGCTCTGAACAAAGAAAATATCACAAAACGATTCAAAAAGTTGAAAAAGATTGAGACGGACATGTTTGAGCGGGAAGTGTTGGAATGAACCATTAAGCTTGGAGAACTTCTTTGATGAACTTTGGGATGTAGTTAGTTTTGAAGAACTGGAATTGGACACAATTTCTCTTTACCTAATTTTTGCTTGATAAGTTTATTCGATTGCATCCAGCGAAACATGCGAGCCTATTTGGAACAACTTAACAAAAAATACTGCTTTTAAGGCAGATGCAAATTTTAAAATTTTTGCTTGAACGTGTTACAACACCCGTAAAGAGCAGGAAATAAAAAAGCCTGGTTTTTTTACGAAGAAAAAAGAGAGCTTTTCTTTATGTAGCAAGACTAGTTTTCGCTATGATAACAAGTCAGATAGTTTCAAAAATAGCATCAAAAGAAAAGACAAAGAAAATTTTGGCGACTGGCCTATGGGAAAGAATAGATGAGCACTGGTTGAAGTTATCATTTTTACATCTACAACCACAAGAGTCAGAACTTTGAAACAAATGGTTGCTTCATATGAGCTGAAAAAAAGGTTTTCTTTTTTTACCCAAGCAGATAGATTCAAGATAATAGTTTTTTGATTACCTCTTTTAAAGTAGCGTTCAATTTATTATAAGATGCAGTGATTTTTGTAGTTTCGTTGTAATTTATTTTTTTTCTCAAAGCACAAGTTTTGTGTTTAAGTTTCACTAAGTCTCAGCAAAGCTGCTTTTTGTAGTAGTTTGTTTATAAGGATTAAACCTTTTGCAAAAGATCAGTAAAACTACGTCAAATCTCGCCGTTGTTTTTTGTTGAAAATTGAAGAAAAAGAACAAATTTTGCGGAGAAACTTTTGCTGTTGATTTACTATGAAACCAACAAACTTGCCATAGTTGTACTCACACAAATGACTCATAATGTTCTTATAATATTTTGTGTTTGACTTCCAATTTTGCATGAAAAGCTGTCTCTTAACTTTTTACACCTACAAACAGAAGATTCAGAACAGTAAAATATAGGTTGCTATATATGAGCAGATGAGCAGAAAAAGAAAGGTATTAATTATTTTAAGCCAGAATGACAAGTTCAAGATGACGCAACGATTGAATGTATGAGAATTGATGCAATGTACCGAATTTGAAAAACATGTAGTAATTTTTTTTGATTTTATGTTTTTTGTCTCATATTTATCTTAAATCCGAATTTTTGTTTCAGATTCAAAGCAGTATTTTTAAAAACTTTTTTGTAACTAGTTTTTTCTCCAAAAATACTTGATTACACTAGCCTGAGTAAATTTTGTTGGAGACCATGGGGCTATGGAACTTCTGTTGTTTGTATAAGTTGCTGATGTATTGAAGGTTGGATGTTGGTTGGGAGCTTGTCATATGTTAGCAACTAAAAAGCTTGTCATACGTGGAGCTTGTCAAACGCATGTATTTCGTTAAGTATCTTTTTCATGCAAATTGTTCGAAGTGATGTAGTCAGCCCATATAAATCAAAATCGTGCATTTTTTTCAGACAGGTTTTGTTAGAAAGATAAAAAACAAATCGGTATTGAATTCAGGTTTTTGAAATTTTCCCCATTCATTAGCTTTAGGAAAACGGCTGAAGAAGCTAAAAACAGTTTAATTTTTTTTGGCTGTGGTGTATTTAATTGTTCGATTCGAGTGTTGACGACACAAATTGAATGAAAGCATGTAATTGACCTATTACTTTACATCAAAACATTGCTTCTACGAAAAAATTTTAATTTTTAGTTTTTTCTAGCGAGCAGGATTTTATCAGAATGGTTACAGAGGCTTGATTACAGTTACTTTTGATTTACATCATTCGGAGAAAATAGTTGCTTTTCAGAGAGTTGCCAGGACTCCGGATTATCCAAAAACGGCGAAAACTAGATTGCACGATTTGAAAAAATTGCTTAAACATTTGCTTTGGCTGGCCAATTGAACGTGTCATAGGTTCTTATCACTTTCACCAAATCGTGTCAAACAAATTTTACAATCTTTCACATCTATTCGGCTAAACATCTCAGGGTGAGGTCCTCGAATAACCACACTGTTTTTTCGTAATTTAGAGGTGTTTGCCTTTACTTCCACTTGGTGCTCTCAAATAGTGAAGATAGGTATTCTTTCTTCAATTGTTTTCATGGGTGGCTCATCATTTATAGATTTTCGGTCCTTACATTTGTTTCAGTGACATGCTGACGTCAAATATTCCTGCTGCAATGCGCTGAATGGTCGTTGAATAAGAAATGTATTTTTTTGTCAGGGTTAGTGATTTTCTGGGTAGTACTTCACAATTCTCAAGGCTCTCGATATCGATATCATTTCGGTTTCTGTTGTTGTCTACAAAACCCAAGGGTGAGCTTTCGTGATTCGAAAATGATAAGGATTGCTCTCTTGGTAATTTGAATCAAGTATCCACAAGTCCTATACACATGAAGGCCGTTTTTTGTATTCAAAAACTCGTTGATTGTTTTTCGTTGTAGCTTCATTATTAAGCAGGCTCTATTATCAACCAAATGCAGGGCGTCGCTTAGTCATTTGGAAGCCCTAAAATATTTTTTGGGTTTTCCTTTTTGATGTAAGCCGACTTATTGCATTGATTAATGAATTGGTAGTCGAATCATGACCGTTTTTATGAATGGGCCAAAATTTATGAACTGGAAAAGGTTATTTTTAATGGGGTGACACATTAGTTGTAATGGTACCAGAAAAAGCTGGAGTTTGTCTCATTCAATTTATCAACTCAGAAAGCAGTGGCTACCAACGGATTGGAGAGCTTGTCGTGTCCCAACGATTTGGTAGTGCTGCAGCACAGTTAATTTGACTTTTCCTTGTCCTCAATGCATGCATATATGGCGTGCGGGCTTTAGATACAGTCTCACTGATAGATGATCTGTTGTATTGATATCACGATATGATTTTGTGCACGTTTTGTATGTGTGGTAGTTGATTGTTGTCGCTCAGTTCGTTGTTTGTCGTTGACGAAAGTCTTGGTTGCTGGCCCGCACGTTTTTCATTTCGCTGGAGAAACTGAACAATGCAGTGATGTTGAACGAAAGGTTGCGCCACGATTAGAAGAGATTGTTATCAAAAAATTGGAAAAATTGAAAAAAGCAGTTCTGATGTAAGCACTGTGGCAACCATAATTTTATTGATAGAATCTAGTAAGGGAGAGCTTACTTGTCATTAAAACGAGGCTCTGAACAAAGAAAATATCACAAAACGATTCAAAAAGTTGAAAAAGATTGAGACGGACATGTTTGAGCGGGAAGTGTTGGAATGAACCATTAAGCTTGGAGAACTTCTTTGATGAACTTTGGGATGTAATTAGTTTTGAAGAACTGGAATTGGACACATTTTCTCTTTACCTAATTTTTGCTTGATAAGTTTATTCGATTGCATCCAGCGAAACATGCGAGCCTATTTGGAATAACTTAACAAAAAATACTGCTTTTAAGGCAGATGCAAATTTTAAAATTTTTGCTTGAACGTGTTACAACACCCGTAAAGAGCAGGAAATAAAAAAGCCTGGTTTCTTTACGAAGAAAAAAGAGAGCATGTCTTTATGTAGCAAGACTAATTTTCGCTATGATAACAAGTCAGATAGTTTCAAAAATAGCATCAAAAGAAAAGACAAAGAAAATTTTGGCGACTGGCCTATGGGAAAGAATAGATGAGCACTGGTTGAAGTTATCATTTTTACATCTACAACCACAAGAGTCAGAACTTTGAAACAAATGGTTGCTTCATATGAGCTGAAAAAAAGGGTTTCTTTTTTTACCCAAGCAGATAGATTCAAGATAATGGTATTTTGATTACCTCTTTTAAAGTAGCGTTCAATTTATTATAAGATGCAGTGATTTTTGTAGTTTCGTTGTAATTTATTTTATTTTCTCAAAGCACAAGTTTTGTGTTTAAGTTTCACCAAGTCTCAGCAAAGCTGCTTTTTGTAGTAGTTTGTTTATAAGGTCTTTTAAAGTAGCGTTCAATTTATTATAAGATGCAGTGATTTTTGTAGTTTCGTTGTAATTTATTTTTTTTTCTCAAAGCACAAGTTTTGTGTTTAAGTTTCACTAAGTCTCAGCAAAGCTGCTTTTTGTAGTAGTTTGTTTGAAAAGATCAGTAAAACTACGTCAAATCTCGCCGTTGTTTTTTGTTGAAAGTTGAAGAAAAAGAACAAATTTTGCGGAGAAACTTTTGCTGTTGACTTACTATGAAACCAACAAACTTGCCATAGTTGTACTCACACAAATGACTCATAATGTTCTTATAATATTTTGTGTTTGACTTACAATTTTGCATGAAAAGCTGTCTCTTAGTACTAGTTTACTTCGAGAAACCTTTTTTGGAGAGGTTACAAAAGCTTGATTACGGTGACTTTTGACCTAAAACTTTCGGAAAATTAGTTGCTTCGCATTATAATCTCGGGGCACTGGATTGTCCAAAGACGGCGATGAATTATGTTGTGCAAAAAAGTGACTCCATGAAACGCTCTAGCGGGTAATTGAACGTGCTGTAGGCTTTTATCACTGACTTCAAAACGTCTCATTTGTGTTGTATCATCTGTTCCGTGGTTTTACCCTATGACTTGTACAATTGACCAAATACCGTGGCATGAGGTCCTTCAATAACCACACTATATCTTCACGTTATAGCTGAGTGATGTCTGATTTTGTTCCATTTGGTGCTTTTTATTAGTTAAATCAGGTAATCGACAGATTTTTGGTCCAATGTTTGTATGTCAGCGACATCTGTTGTCAAATAATCCTTTAGTAATGCTGCTGAATGTTGAATGATTAAGAAACTGATTCGATGTTGATCTTCTGTCGGTTGTTTTGTTATAATTTCAAAGTTCTCGAATTCAATATCTTTTTGGTTTCTGTTGATTTGGTCTAAGAACAGCTACGGTGAGCTTTCGTGATGCAAAAATGAAGAGAAAAACTCTCCTAGTAATGTCTCTCAATCGTTCCCGAATCCCAGTAAATTGAGGGCCGTTTGGTGCAATTAAAAATCTTTGGTTATTGGTCTTTCATTTTAATTGGAATTTGTTTTTGTCTTGCTTGTTTTCTCCCTTGTCGCTGGTTAAAATTTCTGTATTACGCGTTTTGCTGTAGGCTGACTTATTGAATTGATTAGTCAATCAAGGGTCAGATCTCCACAGCTGTTGAGATATATAGCTTGGTTTGCGACGCAGGTAGAAATATCTCACAATATTTTACTTTTCTGTTTTGTTATTGAAATGGAAAGGAAAAGTCTTCTCCAAAATTCATGAGTGTGAAAAAATTGATTTTTTTTTTGCATCACTATAGCGGTTTTGGCACCATGACAAGGTGGAAGTTATCTCGTTCATTTCGTCAACTCAGAAAGCAAATTGATCGATTGATTGGTGAGCTTCTCGTTTCGCAACGATTTGTTAGCGCTACAGCACAGACTGCTTAACAATTTCTTGAATTCAATGCAAGCAAATTTGGTGCGCGGGCTTTAGATACAGTATCACTGATGGATGAACTGCTCTTTTGTCATCCTGATGTATTTTCGGGTACGTTTTTTATGTTCGCTTGTTGAATGTCGTCGTATGGTCGATATTTGTCATCGCAGTTTTTGTTGTTTATCCGCGATGTTTTCAATTTTGCACAAAAACTGAACCTTGCGGCAATTAAGCGCAAAAGTTTGCGCCGTGATAATTCACGATTGATGTCAAAGACTATACCATTTTTAAAAATGCAATAGGGCAATCATAGTAATATTGATAGAATCTGGTACGGAAGAGTTCACTGGCCATTAAGACATTTGTAACTCCAAAAACGATGAGACCGTTAAACATTTTGATTCCACGTCGCTGGTTTTCACACTACTAGTAATCTGATCAGAAGGCTTCAAATCAGTCGGTACATGGTACTAAGTATCGTCTCTTTGCGTAGCGCTTATTTCGCCGAGACGATAAGCAACAGAACTTTTTTGTTTTTTCTTCGACTAAGCCTGTGAAATATAAGTTGACTCTCTGACTACATGTGCCCGTCACGTTCAAAGTTAGGTATGTTGAAATTGTAATAGCAAGTTTGATAGACGAATTACTCTCGCTGCTGCCTTAAGCTCTAACTGAGACACACTGTTATATAATGAGTTACCAATTGATTTTCCGGTTGATATTCGACCCTCACGCTTGCAATTGCTGACATTAGTTGAAATGAAGCAGCCGTGAAGATAATAATTTGATGCTACCTTTTGTGTGATAATTGCCATATAAAAAACTTTCAGGAAAAATTGATAATTTTCCTTGGCGGAAAGAGTTCTAGCCATCCAAACCAAAATTAATCACCAGAATGGGTTGAATGATATAATATGTTGATGCCTTTTTAATTGTAATTTGAATAACACTAACAATTTTTGACGAAATTGGTTTCAAACTTCTCTAAGTTTTAGTCTAATTTCGAGAAAGTATATGACCTCCTCGAAATTAGATATAAGGTCTCATTGAAGTAGCGATTTTATAGTTCACAGAAAATTGATTTCAAAAAATAAAATGGCTTCCCCGAAAAAAAAATTTTGTAGAATGATCATAAACTTATTGTGCAAAAAAAGGGAAAAAATCAGAAAAAATGGCGAAATATTGAAAATTTCGAAAAAAAAAAGTCAGTTGGATTTTAGTTTCTGCAACATAATTGCCGTGCATTATGTCTATCTAACTGTCTTTCTACGCGTTTGTATAGATCTCCCAGTACACCAAGCACAAAAAAGACAACCCTAAAGCGAAAGCAAAAAATTTTTGTCGTTTTTTCATTAATATTGCCGGAGCATGCTGTTTTGCAACACCGGCTATCCTTGTTTTCATACAGTTTTGTATGATGGCTCCTAACTTGAATTGAAAAAATTGTTGCAGCTGACAAAGAAGATTCATGAAAATTGGTCTACTTTACTTCTGAGAAAAGAGGTTAATGATTTTTTCCCGTAAAATTTCATTTTCATTTCCCAAGTCAGTCGAAAAATAATAGCAAAACTTTAGAAATTTACATAATGATTTACCAACAGAAAAGAAACGCGCATTTATCAGCAAATCGTTTTTTTTACAAGTGATTTTTCCACTTGCGTTTAATTTGTCAAAGGAGCTTTTCTGAATTTAGGATTTTTTTGAAAGCTTATACAAATGAAGTTTTCAAATGAGCCAATAAGCATGATCACTTTGGTGGTGAAACATTTTGCGAAATATATAGATTAAGAAAAAGTTATTGTGTTCCAAATCACAATGGTTGAACAATTTTGACACGATGAAATCTTTGTTGTGATGTCTAGAATTTTTCTGGTTTATTCTTTTCATTCGAAAAAAAAAACAGCAAGAGCTGTTCCGTTAATTTAAAAGTTTCTTTGTTAAGCTTTATACAAATGGAAATCATTGCGTTTTTTTAATTCCGAGTACCTTCAACGCACCACAATTCAAGTTTTTCTCTCCAAATGAATAAATTTAGTGAGTTGAAATCATTTTTTTTCAGTTCTGTATTCAAAAAAACTAAGTCTTGATTTTTCATCAAATACATCAATAATTTCAAAACTTATGGGTTTATTACAATTATCACTTATTTCCTGTTTTCTTCCGCTGTTCAATTTTTTTAAAACATAGTTAAACTGTAAATAGTAATTCTTTTCCTGTGCTATCGTAATTAAATGATTTAATGATTTTGCGTTTTTGCTTAACTGTTCTTGTAAGTCCGTGTTTGTATAACTCTTAGTTAGTTTATTGAAGTCATAGAGCGTTCAAAATGAAAAAAAAAGTTCAAAATTTTTTTATTTTGCCCCATGTGAGTTGGGACGGATGTCTAACTCATAGAGTAATTTCAGATAAGGTACACCGTCTGCTCGTCACGCTATCTTATTTTCGGCCGGATAGATTCGTGCAACTTCTTAGTCTAATTTCGGATCAGGTTCCACATGGTTTAAAAAATTATTAGTGTGATACTTAACTGCCAATAAAGCCTAAATTGCAAAAAAAAAATAAATATTTGCGTTGAAACAGATGTGTTCGCAGCGCCAAAACTATTGTTTTTACCGTGGTTAGAAGATATATAGACCAAGAAACTTTGAAAATAGCATAAGTTCTGGAAAACCTCAAAAAAGTTTGCTTTATGACTACCAGGCAAATGAATGGTTTGGACAAATTTCTTTTCTTAATAAAGTTAACAATCACTTCAGAATGTTTTATTGTTACTTTTCTACACCGAGATTTTTTTCCAAAAATATCCAACTTTTTTGTTTCAAGTTGTATCACTTGAAAGAGTTAGATCAGTTGAAAGAGATTAACACGAATCCTTAAGTGTACTTTTTTCATCGAAATCATTTTGGTGTCAAATTTTTTGTGGAAAACTGTATTCGTGCTTTTTGTTCCGTCGCACTGTGAGCTCCGCTAAATACAACTATAGGATAAAATATTTATATCGAAGTTATTGATTAATATATTGACAAACTCAATTGAATTAATTTTTGACAAACTCTTTAATTCCTATTTTTGAGCTCAAAGAAAATTGTTTAAAATTTAAGAACAGATCATGAATTAGTAAAAGTCAAACAGCTGAAACTCAATTTCTGTAGACAAAGGTTGTTTTCTTTTTTTGGACAGATTTGTGGGATGCTAGTGATAAATTTTTTCGCTTTTTTACAGATTAAAGGTGAATTTTGAGAGTGGAAAAATGGAGTTGAGATAGAAAACCATTTGCATGTTGAGTTGGTAAAATGAATAATTTTTGGTTTTCTTTGTTGTTCCAACTTGTAGAGGAAGTGACCGAACATATGTTTTTGGTGGCTATTTTTTATTTAGTCAATTACCAACTTCTCAGCCTTGCTTTTTTGACGGACAATTTTGCACTGATACAAACTGAATTACGGCAAATCATTTGGTCATATTATAAGAATACGAAACGCTAAATGCATTTCTTTGTAATTAACATAACGCTTAAAGGAATAACACGCAGAAAGAAGTGAAAAAAATGTTTTTTTTTGTTGATTTTATCATTTTTCCAATCTTAGACAATTTAATTGGCCTGAAAGTGCAGTCGGAATATTCAGGGCTTTACCTTGCTATACGAACAATCTTGTGTAATTTTTTTCAAATTGTTTGTATTGAGACACAGCGTAACAGTGAATCACAAAGTTATATAACTCATTATTTTTCTTCGATGTTGTGTTTTGGTGTTTTACAACGCTATCACTTTCCTGAAGGACCGTAATAGAACAAATGACCGTGAATACAAAACGACGACCAGCATGTTTTTCTAGTGTTTTCAAAGAGTACTAGAGTAGCTCAGATGTTAAAATTCAGGACGGCTAATAAAAAAAGTTGATAGTGTTTGCTTTCATCATTTAAGGAATCACATCTTGAAAATACTTTGTTTAATGTTCCGAAAATGTATGCTCTGTATTTTCTACTTTCAAATATCAAAGAGTCGTTTTTGAGAAAACTTTGAGGCTGTCTGAAATATTTCAATACAACGTTTTAAAATTAACGAAAACAAGCTTAACTTGTGACCTTTTTATGATTTTATGGGGTTTTGAAGATTGGCCAATTTGGGTCATTGAGTCTCGCTAATTTTCCCATTTGCTATTAAGACATAATGTGAGCTGAAAAACTCAGAAACTATTCTCAAGTCAATTGAGGCGAAATTTGTTGATCGAGATAGAGCGTTAAAAGATACTATATCAATTATTTCTCAATATACATTGCGTTTGGAAGATTTCGAAAATAAATTTTGATTCTTACCAAAAACTAAACAGAAAAATTACAGGACCGTGCTCTCTTTATCTGTTCTCTTTATGCACTTAATAGGTCATCGTGATTCTGAATAACCGATGTTTTGTATATGAGTCTGAAGAAAAAATGTTTTGAGGGTTTAAAGAGTCTCAATTTGGCCAATTTGGGATAATTAACGCGCGATATATTTCGTGCTATTAACGCGGTAGCGGAAATTTAATCCTTCTTGGAAATCGTTTCAAAATGGATTGAGGCATGGTCTTTGGTCTATTTTTATCTATTTGCAATATATATCTTTTCGTATTTTTCATAGCGTGGGGGGATGTTTTTTTCAGTATGAAAAATTAATACAAAATACGCTTTTGTTCAACAAATTGATCAATTTTTAAAAAGAACACTGCTCCAAAGACTTTGAAAAGCAGTTGGGGCATTAAGAACTTCGCCCTGATACGAGAAGTCTTGTTGCTTCTACTATTTATGAAGAAAATTAAGGAACATTTGTACTCGGGTATTTTTTTCTCCACATTTTTCCGACTTTCGTAACGAAATTAACAGAATCTTTGGCCTCGGGGTGAGTTTTTTTTCTTCAGACGAATTTCGACTTTTTACCTAGCCATTTTTCAAAAAAAAATTTAATCATTCGAAAGGTATTATTGTCCTGCGCTGAAATTTGAAAAATTATTTTACCTGTGATCCCTTTTTGTTAAGTTATGACGGTTTAAAGATTGCCATTTTGGCCAATTTGGGACAATTAACGCGCGATATATTTCGCGCTACTAACAAGTAGGAGGAGATTTAATCCGTCTTAAAAAATGTTCCAAATTGGTCGAAAGAAGCTTGTTTGTCTTGATTGATTTGTTACTTGGAGCGAAATCTATCACTTAGTACTTTATATGGCGTGTCGGTGGAAGATTTATTACTGCTCCATAGACCTTAAAAGGCACTCGAAAAATTCAGGGCTTTGCCCTGATAAGAGCAGTTTTATTCTGTTTGTACTTTACATAGCGTGCATATGGGGTGGATGGACTTCAAAAAAACTCAAAAAAAATTGAATTTTTTTTTTAATTTCATCAATTGCTTCAATTTAACTGCTGCATTGAAAAAACATCAATCGAAACATTCGGGGATTTGTTCTGATCAAGGCAGTTTTGTGAATTCTTGCGGCCTTTTTTTGAACTTTTTCGAAATGAATTTTCCTATTTTTTTTTGTTTGAATCATGCTTAAAAATTTTTTTTAAAGTCATTCCTTTTGAAGTTGTTTTCCCAACAGCTTGCAAATAGTCTCATTCCTCGCGTTGTATTGTTTCATCCAGGCATCTTTTGGAAATTTTGAATTGGAAACTTTCAGGTGCATTTTGATGTACTTTTTATTTCATGCTCATTTTTTTCTTGATGAAAGTTTCTTTCATTGACTAATTTAGCAGCTAGATGTGAAATATTTTCTGTTCAAATTTTGTTCAGGCACTCAGTGCTTGCTAATACTGTTGATCGCAAATAAAAAGATCTATTTTCTTTTTGAGTGGGTTATTTTTTTTTCTTGTAAATGAAGCTGATGAAAACCGACATGGTTTGTTCTCTAATCTCTAATATCTCCAAAAACATTTAATTCATTAGATCTGCAGACAATCCTGAAAAACTTTCAAGCATATTAAAGAAGATTTAACAGATTGATCCGGTACTCCTAATTGCAGAACTGGAAATGGTTTATTTCTGAAGTGAGAAACCAACAACCCTTTCTATACAGCCGGGTGAAAATCAATGAAGTGTCCGGTAGCCTAATTTAATTGCAGTTTTTTTTTCCTTGAATATCTGTTTGTTGGAATATTCAAGGAAACAGAGAAAAGTAACAATGAACTCTATGTAACCATGCAGCGCAGTGTCCCAATCTGAAAGTGGGACTCCAAATTACATTAGCTTCCACTTGTACCTGGCGGTCCCTGAACGCTGAAAATGAAACTGAAATGCATGTTTGGCGTATTGGCGCTAAGCATTGTTCATTCACTGTAACAAATAATGTTAAAAAAGAACCAATCAAAAATTGGCATTTGACTCAGCTAAAAAATAAAACATTTTTGACAAAAGCTGGCGTAAAGATAATATAGTATTTTTAAAATTAAAAAAATATTGTAGTTTGTCTTTGTTAGCATTTATAATCAAAGATTTGAAGGAACTATTATTCGTTTTTATTGCTTCGCTTCTTTGATGATCACTTTATTATGGAGAATTGAATTATTGTTACATTACAATTGAACAGCGTCGTGTTTAATAATATTTTTAGTTTTCATTCCTTTCAAGTGTTTTTTGTTATCTGGTCAAATTGTGACAACCTTACTTTTGAAGCAGATTTGCTATCTCCTTAATATTACGCCTCCCGTCTGCTGGCCGCTTTGACAACTAATAGGAAGCAGGGCATAGTGATCAAGGAATGCCCCACACCAACATTTGTGGTTTATTTACCTTAACTTAGCTCGATAGAAATTATTGAATGTTTGCAAACTTTTTTCCGGCACAATGCTTTTGGGCATACCAATAAACACAGGAGAAACTGGGGCTATAATGGTAAATGAATTTGGGCAAGGGAGCTGGTAGTTTTTAAGAAACAATTCGGTGTAAATATAACCACTAAGGTGTGTAATCAATTAGGAGTGAACAAAGATAAACTAATGCCTCGTATGCGCCACCAAAATAAGTGTTGTTTTGAACAAAATTACCAGCCACGTATGGTGTCAAAGGAAGACTTCAAAAAAATCAGAGTTCCGCCGCCAAATTAGTTTGGCGCCAAATATTTCCTTGAGAATCAACTGACATTTCCAAAAGGCGGCGGCCCGATTCGTTTCTTCATCGCAGTATCGAAAGAAATCTCTTCTCCTCTGAGGAGCTCTTGAGGTCTTTCAATCCTCGTTTTGAATTCATGTCGCGCTTTGCCCATATTTTTTCTAATTTTTTTCTGGATCAACAACTTGAGCTTTATCTTCAATTTTGTGCTGGCGCGAAATGTGAATAAATTTAACCCACGCCCATGGCGGGCGAATTTAGGTATAAACTGTATCAAATATGGATTGTGAAGCAAGTAAAAACATCTAAGCACCCTGAAATGCGTTTATCTCAAATATAAGATATACTACATTTTCATGTCTTTTAAAAAACAAAATCGTATCGGAAAAAAGTATTGCGTGATATTATTTACAAGTTCATGTGTAATTATTCGCAAATGACAAAAGCGGCCTCGCCGTCTTCCAGATAAAAAACCTTTTTAGGTAAATAGTTAGGTTAACTACCAGTGTACCTGTTTAAAAATCTGGTGTGCTTTAAATTACAGTTTAATACCTCTTTGCTACCCCTCACACCACGATTATCTAGTTACATCTCACCTTTATAACTGGTTTATAATCGATAATTACCTTCATCTTGCATATTTATTTATCTCCGACGACCAATAAAAGAATTTGGTTTCCTGGATAAAATAGTACCTTATTTTCCTTTTTACTCCATAAATTTGTTATTTTTCCAACAGCGCGCATATGTGATTGAAACATAAACTGTGAAGTTCTTTCATTCGTAATCAGTTTTATTACGAACCCGGGATGTTGTTTTACAAGGGTATGATTTTGACCTCTTATCCCGTGTACATCAATCAGTCTTGAACTTCATCTGTAATTTCAAAGCGAGCACAACACAGCATCCTATTATATGAAAACAATCGATCAATAACCAGGTTAATCTGGCTTCTAAAAATGTCCACAACATTGTTACATTCCATGTCCATACCAGTATGTCTGACTCCAGGGTTGTTACTATTTTGGGCTCTGCCCAATCTGGTGAGGTCACGTGAGCCCACGATGAGTGGGTACGGTAGGCCAGACGGGCAGGGCTTCGAAGGTCTCCTCCAGCCAGCTAATTACAGGTAGACTAAAAAACAGCACTTGTATCGATTTCAAAGTTTCTACTTCGGGACAAAAACGTCTATGAATCGCAGAGGATCTATAAAAAATTTTATTGCTTATGCAAGGATATTTCTATTATTTCTCCAGACAGTTTTTTTACTGAGCGTTTTATTTTCGTGGCTCAAGGCCGTTTTTTTTGCAACTAGAATTTTAATATGGCGCCACCATTGAAGCATATTTGCCAGGCTATGGAAAACTTGAATTTATTAGAGGTCAAAGGAGAAATCGTTTTCAAACACTATCATTGCCATCGCAGGTGATCGAATTCCCGCTCCGATGATTCCAAATCAGATGCCGTGTCAGTGAAATTTAGTCTTCCTCTGAGTAATTTCAAAGTAGGCTGAAAAGTTATAGTCTACTGGCCGCATTCAAGTGCTAGTCTTTTATGCAATTTTCGAATATTTAACATATTTTTGTATCATGATCTGACTTTGAAAAAAAATTATTGTACGTCAAAACGTAAAAACAGATTCTAACAAGGATAGCCGGTTACCGTGCATGTAGCACAAAAATTTTCCGACCAGTCCTAAAAAACCACTCGAAAGTTTTTTTTCAAATTAATAATTAATGTTGTTTTTTCTGGGTGGTTTGAAAAAAGATCCAACAATCATAGAAAAATAGGCAAACTGGACAACAGTTTTTGAAGAAAAAAAATTTAAAAAATTTTCACAAAATTTTTTTTTCGATTTTTTTAACTCCCAAAATGGCGTTAAAAACTCCAAAAACTAACTTTACTCGAGTAAAAATGAAAGTAATGACTATTGTAAACGGCTTAAATTAAGCATAAATAAATTAAATCATTTATTGTAAGCGGCTTAAGTTAAGCATAAATAAGCCTGATCGCTCGCTTTACTTGCTCAAAATTAGGCGAAAATCAAAAATTTCAAACCGGTCTTTCTTGACACTGGGAAAATTTTTGGATTTTTTAGTTGTTGTTCGAATGACGACTGAAAAAGCTTGATTTTGAGTTGCTTGCAGAAAAAAAGTAACTGAAAAAATGATGGAGAAGAAGTTACTTGCAGAAAAAAATCGAGTCCTAAAGCTTCTTAGAAAAATTTTTCAACAAAAATTTCTCATTATAAATTTTGATCTTAAAATTTTTTTGAAACCAACCAATTTTTCAGTTTAATGGGAACGTTTTTTTCCCACAATGTGCAACAAACAAATAAACAGTGATCAGTTTCGGCTCAGAAAGCGTTCCAAATGAAAGTTACTTGTCCAAAAAAGTTAATTGTTCATATTTATGGAGGAATTTTGATTTGGAAGGAATTGCTAGCTTCTAAAAGGTTTTACAAGGTTGATCCAATTTTGTACACCGAAATATTTTTGGTAAAAAAGAAACTTTCGGAACAAAAAAAAATTGCAAATAATCACAGGATATCTTGAGTGTTTCCCAAAGTTTATTCCGATATTGTTCGCTTAGCAGCATTGTTGATGATTAGAAAAATTTAAAACGAGTTGTTGGCGAAGCTAGAAATAAACATTTTGGCTAGAAAAAGACTGCTCATAACAGTGCAAAGCCCTCGTTAACGTTAATGTCCATAAAGTATCTAAGTTTAAATTGGTGAATCAAAAAACATACATTTATACTGAACATTTTCCCAGATTTTTTATTGAAAACAGTCCCCAAATGTTTTTTCAAAATTTGAAAAGCACAAAGTGATGCTAAAAAAACCCACACACCTTGCCTCATATAAAACTTGACTGCATTCTGAGCCGGATTGAGTTTCTGCGTACGCGTTAATAGCACGGAAGTAATTGCGCGTTAATGTTTATAAAAAAAATGGTCAAATAGGCAACTTTAAAATCTCCGTAACCTCGCAATCACTACTAATATAAACATTTTTTTTAAATATGAGCTCACTTAATCGATACTTCTCAGATGACATAAAATGTCCATCAAGAAAGGCTAGTTGAGAAGCAAACTTGGCCGAAGAAAAAACCGACCGCACTGAACCGACCCCAACGATGTTCGACTTTGTCTTCAGAATTTGGGGCAAAAAGATTTGGAACATCAAAACGGACACCAAAATTAGCTTTAAATTGAGGGGAAATTTTGTATTAGCAAGATTAGTTTCAATGAGCAGAAACAATTTAAACTGATAAGCCTGGGCTCATTTTTGAATGCTCCTGTCTGCAAGACTTGTAGTTCTAAACAAGACTCTTAGCGTCAGGGTAAGGGTCCGAATTTTTTAACCGTTTTTTTAATCATATGCGTGTTTTATTTAAAAATCTGACTTGAAAGATCAACAAGATTGCTCGTATCAGGGCAAAGCCCTGAATATTTCGACTGCCTTTTAAGGTTTATGGAGCAGTAATAACATTAAAAAAATAAATGCAATAAAATAAAAATCAATTTTTTTTAATGAAATTTTTTCTAAAAACATCCCCCCACACGCCATATTAAGTAGGAATCACTGGCAAAAACGTAACCAAATGCTAGTGATAGATTTTGCTCCTATTATCAAATCAATTATGGCATATAAGCTTCCTTGAGCCAATTTGGAACGATTTCTGAGACGGATTAAATCTCCGCTTACGCGTTTAAAGCACGAAAGATATTGCGCGTTAATTTTCCAAAATTGGCGGAAATGGCAATCTTTAAACCCCCATAACTGTACGAAAAATGATCACAGGTAAAATATCTTTTCGAATTTAGACTCAGGACAGCTACAATTTTTGAATGATATCAAAAAATTCCGTCAAAATAGGCTAGTCGTAATTTGTCCGAAGAAAAAAAAGCCCATCCCGAGCACAAATTTTCCGTTACTTTTGTTACGAAAGTCGGAGCAATAATGTTAAGAAAACGTCAAAAAGGTTTGAAGTCTTTAAAAGTTTCTTTTCCCAAAGTGTTTCCCAAAGTTTATTCCGATATTGTTCGCTTAGCAGCATTGTTGATGATTAGAAAAATTTAAAATGAGTTTTTGGCGAAGCTAGAAATAAACATTTTGGCTAGAAAAAGACTGCTCATATCAGTGCAAAGCCCTCGTTAACGTTAATGTCCATAAAGTATCTAAGTTTAAATTGGTGAATCAAAAAACATACATTTATACTGAACATTTTCCCAGAATTTTTATTGAAAACAGTCCCCAAATGTTTTTTCAAAATTTGAAAAGCACAAAGTGATGCTAAAAAAACCCACACACCTTGCCTCATATAAAACTTGAATGCATTCTGAGCCGGATTGAGTTTCTGCGTACGCGTTAATAGCACGGAAGTAATTGCGCGTTAATGTTTATAAAAAAAATGGTCAAATAGGCAACTTTAAAATCTCCGTAACCTCGCAATCACTACTAATATAAACATTTTTTTTAAATATGAGCTCACTTAATCGATACTTCTCAAATGACATAAAATGTCCATCAAGAAAGGCTAGTTGAGAAGCAAACTTGGCCGAAGAAAAAACCGACCGCACTGAACCGACCCCAACGATGTTCGACTTTGTCTTCAGAATTTGGGGCAAAAAGATTTGGAACATCAAAACGGACACCAAAATTAGCTTTAAATTGAGGGGAAATTTTGTATTAGCAAGATTAGTTTCAATGAGCAGAAACAATTTAAACTGATAAGCCTGGGCTCATTTTTGAATGCTCCTGTCTGCAAGACTTGTAGTTCTAAACAAGACTCTTAGCGTCAGGGTAAGGGTCCGAATTTTTTAACCGTTTTTTTTAATCGTATGCGTGTTTTATTTAAAAATCTGACTTGAAAGATCAACAAGATTGCTCGTATCAGGGCAAAGCCCTGAATATTTCGACTGCCTTTTAAGGTTTATGGAGCAGTAATAACATTAAAAAAATAAATGCAATAAAATAAAAATCAATTTTTTTTAATGAAATTTTTTCTAAAAACATCCCCCCACACGCCATATTAAGTAGGAATCACTGGCAAAAACGTAACCAAATGCTAGTGATAGATTTTGCTCCTATTATCAAATCAATTATGGCATATAAGCTTCCTTGAGCCAATTTGGAACGATTTCTGAGACGGATTAAATCTCCGCTTACGCGTTTAAAGCACGAAAGATATTGCGCGTTAATTTTCCAAAATTGGCGGAAATGGCAATCTTTAAACCCCCATAACTTTACGAAAAATGATCACAGGTAAAATATCTTTTCGAATTTAGACTCAGGACAGCTACAGTTTTTGAATGATATCAAAAAATTCCGTCAAAATAGGCTAGTCGTAATTTGTCCGAAGAAAAAAAAGCCCACCCCGAGCACAAATTTTCCGTTACTTTTGTTACGAAAGTCGGAGCAATAATGTTAAGAAAACGTCAAAAAGGTTTGAAGTCTTTAAAAGTTTCTTTTCCCAAAGTGTTTCCCAAAGTTTATTCCGATATTGTTCGCTTAGCAGCATTGTTGATGATTAGAAAAATTTAAAATGAGTTTTTGGCGAAGCTAGAAATAAACATTTTGGCTAGAAAAAGACTGCTCATATCAGTGCAAAGCCCTCGTTAACGTTAATGTCCATAAAGTATCTAAGTTTAAATTGGTGAATCAGAAAACATACATTTATACTGAACATTTTCCCAGAATTTTTATTGAAAACAGTCCCCAAATGTTTTTTCAAAATTTGAAAAGCACAAAGTGATGCTAAAAAAACCCACACACCTTGCCTCATATAAAACTTGACTGCATTCTGAGCCGGATTGAGTTTCTGCGTACGCGTTAATAGCACGGAAGTAATTGCGCGTTAATGTTTATAAAAAAATGGTCAAATAGGCAACTTTAAAATCTCCGTAACCTCGCAATCACTACTAATATAAACATTTTTTTAAAATATGAGCTCACTTAATCGATACTTCTCAGATGACATAAAATGTCCATCAAGAAAGGCTAGTTGAGAAGCAAACTTGGCCGAAGAAAAAACCGACCGCACTGAACCGACCCCAACGATGTTCGACTTTGTCTTCAGAATTTGGGGCAAAAAGATTTGGAACATCAAAACGGACACCAAAATTAGCTTTAAATTGAGGGGAAATTTTGTATTAGCAAGATTAGTTTCAATGAGCAGAAACAATTTAAACTGATAAGCCTGGGCTCATTTTTGAATGCTCCTGTCTGCAAGACTTGTAGTTCTAAACAAGACTCTTAGCGTCAGGGTAAGGGTCCGAATTTTTTAACCGTTTTTTTAATCGTATGCGTGTTTTATTTAAAAATCTGACTTGAAAGATCAACAAGATTGCTCGTATCAGGGCAAAGCCCTGAATATTTTGACTGCCTTTTAAGGTTTATGGAGCAGTAATAACATTAAAAAAATAAATGCAATAAAATAAAAATCAATTTTTTTTAATGAAATTTTTTCTAAAAACATCCCCCCACACGCCATATTAAGTAGGAATCACTGGCAAAAACGTAACCAAATGCTAGTGATAGATTTTGCTCCTATTATCAAATCAATTATGGCATATAAGCTTCCTTGAGCCAATTTGGAACGATTTCTGAGACGGATTAAATCTCCGCTTACGCGTTTAAAGCACGAAAGATATTGCGCGTTAATTTTCCAAAATTGGCGGAAATGGCAATCTTTAAACCCCCATAACTTTACGAAAAATGATCACAGGTAAAATATCTTTTCGAATTTAGACTCAGGACAGCTACAGTTTTTGAATGATATCAAAAAATTCCGTCAAAATAGGCTAGTCGTAATTTGTCCGAAGAAAAAAAAGCCCACCCCGAGCACAAATTTTCCGTTACTTTTGTTACGAAAGTCGGAGCAATAATGTTAAGAAAACGTCAAAAAGGTTTGAAGTCTTTAAAAATTTCTTTTCCCAAAGTGTTTCCCAAAGTTTATTCCGATATTGTTCGCTTAGCAGCATTGTTGATGATTAGAAAAATTTAAAATGAGTTTTTGGCGAAGCTAGAAATAAACATTTTGGCTAGAAAAAGACTGCTCATATCAGTGCAAAGCCCTCGTTAACGTTAATGTCCATAAAGTATCTAAGTTTAAATTGGTGAATCAAAAAACATACATTTATACTGAACATTTTCCCAGATTTTTTATTGAAAACAGTCCCCAAATGTTTTTTCAAAAATTGAAAAGCACAAAGTGATGCTAAAAAAACCCACACACCTTGCCTCATATAAAACTTGACTGCATTCTGAGCCGGATTGAGTTTCTGCGTACGCGTTAACAGCACGGAAGTAATCGCGCGTTAATGTTTATAAAAAAATGGTCAAATACGCAACTTTAAAATCTCCGTAACCTCGCAATCACTACTAATATAAACACTTTTTTTAAATATGAGCTCACTTAATCAATACTTCTCAGATGACATAAAATGTCCATCAAGAAAGGCTAGTTGAGAAGCAAACTTGGCCGAAGAAAAAACCGACCGCACTGAACCGACCCCAACGATGTTCGACTTTGTCTTCAGAATTTGGGGCAAAAAGATTTGGAACATCAAAACGGACACCAAAATTAGCTTTAAATTGAGGGGAAATTTTGTATTAGCAAGATTAGTTTCAATGAGCAGAAACAATTTAAACTGATAAGCCTGGGCTCATTTTTGAATGCTCCTGTCTGCAAGACTTGTAGTTCTAAACAAGACTCTTAGCGTCAGGGTAAGGGTCCGAATTTTTTAACCGTTTTTTTTAATCGTATGCGTGTTTTATTTAAAAATCTGACTTGAAAGATCAACAAGATTGCTCGTATCAGGGCAAAGCCCTGAATATTTCGACTGCCTTTTAAGGTTTATGGAGCAGTAATAACATTAAAAAAATAAATGCAATAAAATAAAAATCAATTTTTTTGATGAATTTTTTTCTAAAAACATCCCCCCACACGCCATATTCAGTAGGAATCACTGGCAAAAACGTAACCAAATGCTAGTGATAGATTTTGCTCCTATTAACAAATCAATTATGGCATATAAGCTTCCTTGAGCCAATTTGGAACGATTTCTGAGACGGATTAAATCTCCGCTTACGCGTTTAAAGCGCGAAAGATATTGCGCGTTAATTTTCCAAAATTGGCGGAAATGGCAATCTTTAAACCCCCATAACTTTACGAAAAATGATCACAAGTGAAATATCTTTTCGAATTTAGACTCAGGACAGCTACAGTTTTCGAATGATATCAAAAAATTCCGTCAAAGTAGGCTAGTCGTAATTTGTCCGAAGAAAAAAAGCCCCCCCGAGCACAAATTTTCCGTTACTTTTGTTACGAAAGTCGGAGCAATAATGTTGAGAAAACGTCAAAAAGCTTTGAAGTCTTTAAAAGTTTCTTTTCAAAAATTGTCCCCGTCACACATATTAAACCTCAAGTACACACAACTTGGATATTAATACTGGAAATTTAGCGCGCAATAATTAATTAAAATTGCTGAAAAAGCTCTCAAGTGTGAACCTCCATAACTTCAGGAAAAGTAATCAGAGGCAAAATTTCATTTTTCATTATAAATTTGAGTTCAAGATATCAATGCCTTTTAGATAGTTAAACATGTTTGTAAAAATGTTCATTGGGGTATCGAAATTTGTCGAGATAATAAACACCTTAAGCATACGCAATTTGTCCCTTTCTTCTCGCCAGTGAGAACTAAAAATTGAAAAGCCAAAAAGAGTTAAAAAATATTATTGTTCCGACTTTCGATACGAAAGTAACGGAATATTTGTGCTCGGGTGCTCGGGTTGGGTTTTTTTTTCTTCAGACAAATTTCGACTTTTTAACTAGCCATTTTTGACGAAATTTTTTGATACCATTCAAAAAATATTTTTGCCTTGAGCTGAAATTTGAAAATATACCTGATATTTCTTCTGTGATCATTTTATAAAGTTATGGGGGTTTAAAGATTGCCATTTTGGCCAATTTAGGACAATTAACGCGCGATATAATTCGCGCTATTAACGCGTAAGCGGAGATTTAATTCGTCTTTGAAATTGTACCAAATTGGTTGAAAGAAGCTTATTTGCCATAATTGATTTGTTATTAGAAGCGAAATGTATCACTTTGTACTTTATATGGCGTGTGGGGGGATAATTTTCACAAAAAATCTCAAATTTTTTTTACAAAAATTTTTTCATTTTATTTTCTTTTTTTTTTACATTTAATTTTTTCATGTTATTACTGCTTCATAGACTTTAAAAGGCAGTCGGAACATTCAGAGCTTCGCCTTGATACGAGCAGTCTTGTTGAGTATGTGAACGCTATAGTTTGATGACTCGCGTCGTCTGAAAATTGATTCTAAAAAAGAATTCTAAATAAATTAACCAAATGCAGATGGCTTGTCTTATGCTACAAGAGCAAGTCGAATTTAACTATTGTAAACTTTATGCAGTTGTTTTTTTTCTCCAGAGATCGTGTCTCTCAAATAGACGTCTGAAGGTTTCGACTGATATAGAACAATGATTTCTTTTTAGGTGGCTTATCTGTTAAATAGTCCAATTTGACACCTGGGTTATTTTAATAGATGATCATAATACTCGAATCTCTGATAGCTCATAACTATAAAAAGCAGAAAAAAAAAATAAGAGTTGCCTTTGAATTATTACGAGTTGTCCCGGCTTAGAAAACACTCGATCAAAAAAGAGTTATTAGACGCAAATACCGAATAGTATCATTCTGACATTTTGTGGGGTTTAATTCGTTTAGTTTCTAGCTCTTATTTTCAAGTCTGCTTGCGAAGTGAGCGGAAGCAGCACTTGAAAAAACTGACACGCAGTATTTGGAATTGATCTCTAATTCCTAATAGACTGTTCTTCTGTAAATACTTGTCTAAAACAAACATGGTCTGATATTCTGCTGTCAGTTTAGGATCCAACCAATAATCATCAGGTCTAAGTGAGAAACTGAGGATAGTTAGGTTGCGTTGCAAAATAGGACCAAGTTAACATCCTCCCCCCCCCCCCCCCCCCCCCCAATCCGTTTAGGGGGGAGGATGTTAACTTGGTTCTGAGCTCAAATTATCAGCCAATAGAGGAATAGATAATTTAACATGCAGCGCTAAGTAGATTTAAATTAAAATGAACGCTGGGGTTATCTTAACTTTTGGGGGGGGGGGGGGGGGATGTTAACTTGATCCGCAAAATGCATAGAAGTACCTGCGAGCCAGATTTAGTACAAACGCATTAACGGTCATAGCACTATAGACGCACATATAGTTGCAAACATTTAAATAAAATATGATCTAAAAATCCTCGAAGAATTATGACGCTTATTTATGAAACTCAATTAAGCAACGCAAAAATCTCTCATTCATTTTTGATGATGAAAAATACCTTGGCGCTTTTAATTTTAATTTTTAATAGCCAAACCGTCTTTTTATAGCCTTTACTCACTATTTGTCCATTAGTCCATTAGTTGTCCATTGCTTTTCATCTGCAACATTTGCAAGTCAAAGAAAATATTAATGGCCGTTTGAGAGCAAAAAAAAATCGATCGGCTTAATCTGAAATATTTATTGCCTTAACCTCTTTTGTGGATCTCCCGATTAAAATTCTCAATTTTGACTGTGAAACCTTACCTCTGTTTACTCCTTTTACCATTTCTTCAATTTGCGATGCCGCAGATGTTTTTTTTTTGTTGTTGCTCCAGACTTTCGAAGAAAGTGCGGAATATTTAAACTTGGGGTGCTTTTTTTAATCAGTCACTTTTCGACTTTTTAACTTAGCACTTTGAGGGAATTTTTTATAACATCTGAAAGATGTTGATTTTCTGAGCTCAAATTTATAAATTTTACCTGTGATCATTTTTTGTGAAGTTATCGGGTTTGAAAATGGCTAATTTACCCAATTTGGGATAATTAACGCGCAAAATATTGCGTTCTTATAACACGCGGGCTGATACATCCCTTTACAAATTACAATAACGTGTGGGGTATTAATTTAAAAAAAAAACGAAAAAAATACTTTTTTTTTCTGTTTTTTGGATTATGTTATCAATTTTTCAACCAAAAAAACTGTTAAAGTGGCCCAATAGTGCAGTCGGAAGTTTCAGGGTTTCGCCTTGATATACGAGCAGTCTTGTTTACTCTTCAGCAACAGATTTCCTTAAAACGTCTGGAATTGAAACAAATAAGAGTTTGATTCGGAACGTGGATTGAGTGAAAAAAGCTTCTTTGATGATGGCGTGAAAAACGAAGCTGATTGCAAACAAAGCACCTCAAGAACATAAAGACCAATGAGTTACTTTTGTTTTATTAAAAATTTACAACAATGAACTAGTCTCATATGAACCATTATAGCTGATTCAATTTATTTCACCCTATGAAGTACCCTAAACATGGCGTTGCCTTGTTGCCTTAAATAAGACGCAATTGAATTTCAGCTTGAGATGACAAACTGAGCCTGCGCCATAAAAGTTTTTTTGATACCGTTAAGTTTAGTGCTGATTACGATACGTATGGTTCTGTGATTTTGTGTTTGAAAAGAAAGATGCGACCAAGAAGTTGAAAAGATGAGCTTTTGGGGCAACTAAAAATCAAGCGATTTTATTAGCAATAAAAATTCGGACATCAAGATGAGCATGAAAATTAGTTTCTATTTAAAAAGAAGAAAAAACAAATTAGAATTGTGCTAAGAACGGAAACAATTTAAATTGATAAGCCTGTTTTTAATTTTGAAAACTTCTCACATGGTTTTGCATCCACAAGACTTATAATAAAAAAAATCAATTGAAATTTATAAAAAGCGGCAACTTTGATAGCACTGCATCGCGTAGCCTGTGGATTTTGACGGAATACTATCTAATCGGCTCACTAAAAATAGCAAACACATGAGTGCTGAAAATAATCAGGCTAAGAGAGTGAAATAAAAAATTATGTTAGTGGTTGCATATCTGAAGTAGGGAGCTCTAAATTGCATTTTCACCCATTTTTTCTCATTTTTTTTTCATATGCCGTTTGCGGTGTTCATCGGTTTACGACTTAGCAACCAAACAGATTGAGATTTGTTTTGAAGTAGATGTTTAATAGCATTAAAAGTATACGTTAAACATGGAACGTTAAATATGTAAAAAGTATGCAAATAAAACGACATTTTGGGAAAAAGAAAAAATATTCAACATGTTGAGCGAGCTGTAATCTGGAGGCCTTGACTTTCTAAAAATTGATTCTACGAAATGATTTCAGATGAATTAAACCAGATGCATAAGACTTACTAAGTCAGATTTCAGGCAGAAAAATTATAATTGTTTCAGTTTTTGTCCTCCATGTTCACAATTGCGTTGTTTTTCTTCGTCTTTTATTTTTTTCGTAGGGCTTTAACTGATATATAATACTGCATTCAACTTTTGGGTCGTTTTATGACCAATTTGGTGCTTGGTATATTTTAAAAAACAAGTCTGATAGCTTATAAAAATAACCAGAAAAAATTCTGTGACGGATAACAGCAAAAACCCAATATTTCATTCGTGATTCAAGCGTCATTACAGTACTATAAAAAATGCAATTTTTTGGGTACGCAGCAAACATCTGGAACTTTTAAAACTAAAAAACAGCAACAAAAACTGAATTTCAAAGAAACATTTTGCGAGAAAATTTTTTAAAGAAAAAATGCAAGCGTCTGAATTAAGCAGTTCGTCAGAACGATGTTTTCCTAACACTTGACCATTTTGAAGCCTAACTTTCATGATCAGTTTTATGCTTTTATTCGGATCATTACCTAGTTTTTAATATCTAAAATGATCCAGATAAAATTGGTGTTGTTTTGATCTCCAGTCAATGATCTCCAGTCAATTATACCACTTAAATACCAATTTTTGTGGTGTTTTAGAATCAATGACTTTTAGTATCATCTAAAAATTGTGGAGTAAAGCTAATTGAACTAAGTTTTGAATTTTGGGCTATTTGGGACAATAATTGAGTATTATATTTCCATTCAATTTCTTGTAACGCGTAGGCAGCAAGAAATACGGCCCCGGAACACTTCCAAATTGAATTGAATCAAACTAATTGGCAATTGGAGGTCGGTCGAAGAGAAGAACCATCCAAGTGCAAAACGCATCAAATATGACAGGCTTTTACCTGGTATTACAATTTAAGCAAATTTTTCACATGTGCAAATAATAATAAAAAATTGAATTCCCATAAATTCTAACCTTCATAAGATGCGAAACAAGACTGCTCTTATAACAAGGCACAACCCTGAACGTTTCGACTGCGCCTTAATCAACATCAAATAGGTTTAGGGAAAAGAAATATTGAAAAACTATCAGTTTTTGACAATATCAAAAATAAAAATGGGAAAATTGAGTCGTACGAAATTAATACGACCGATTAGCTAGCCTCAATTCAATTTTGTTTTGCATGTTATTTCGCCACGCATAAATAATTGAATAAAAGTTTCAAAGCCGGCATAAATTAGTCCAGAGCATGGCCAAATGATCAATTTTCAAACTCCCAAAACGTCGCAAAAAAAATGATCGGAGGTAAAAAAGATTTTTTTACAATTCATTTCAAGGAGTCGATGTCTTCAAAGGGACATCAAATTCTTTTGTTAAAAACTATTATTTTGATCGCCGAAAATTGACTGACTATAAAAAATCACACCAAGCATAAATATTTCATTTTTTTTAAAGAAAATTCGGAAAAAAAAAGAAAAAAAACAGTCGCATAAAAACCAAAATTTCTCTTTGTAATTTCTGATTGGCTAAAATTAAGCCAAAGAATCAAATAGATATATATTTTTTGTTCAAGCAGCATAAAATCAAGCGGCAGAATAGTGACCGCCTCAGTAGCGCCAACGTGTTTTTAGCTTGCCAACAGAGTATAATACTCGAAGCAAAGCAGTGATGCGCGGGCACCGCCCCTGCCGGTGACTTTGAACCGAGAGTCGGCTGAAGTTGTTTTTGACTAAGTAAAAAGATTTGGAGTTCATGCCACTGCTTTTTCATTCTGAAACTTAATGATTCATTCTTGAACTTGGCACTGACTTTTCATTTTAGGACCTACGAATGCGTACCTGAACAATTAAGCTCTTTTTTGAGAAATCAGAGTTATCTTGAGCATTCTGTATCAACAAACAAGCGGCCAAAAACAAGTGTGAAAATCGATTCAAAAAGTTTCAAAAAAACTACTAAAAACGAATGCAAACACCCAATAGCAGTTTCGTATTTAGTAAATATGCCTGCAAACAATTATTTTGTTCTGCACAAGGAGGCGTTCCGCTGTTAAGTTCGGCCATCAAACTACGGACTATTTTTGTGAGCAAAATACAGAGTGCGCAAAAAGTTCTCAGCCAACCAAGGCCCTTTAAATTGTTCAATAGCTGAGAGACCGTTTTTTTTTCGTGTGGTTTGCCGATGAGTTTTTTTGCGCATTCGGTCCTTGGGAACGAAGTATTCCACCCATTATGCTTAATGCTGAGCGATCAAGCAATTCAATTTAAAAACATAGCGTCTTTTTACTCGAAATTGTGTGACGGAAAGATTTAGAGCTCAAAAAATAATAATAATAATTAGAAGAAGAAATAAAAATTATTGTGATTTCTGCAATTTGCAAAAAAATGTATGAAAGACTATCCAGTCTGTCTGAGCATGGTCCATTTTTCTGCTTTTTTGTTGAGCAGTGCTTTTTTTTGCTACTCAAAAGTTACCTAATTTTCTTTCATATTTAAATTACATCATAATTTGCAGAAAGTTCAAAATATTTACAACCGAAAGGGTTGCTTACAACCAAAAGGGTAAGGTATATGAAAAATACAACCCCCTCTAAATCCGCCCCTTCCTACAATCAAGAAACGAAGTGTTTTCGTATCTTTTGAATTTATAGAATTCAAAATCAAAAATATAGCCCATGTGAACAATCTACTCCTTCATAGACTACGTTAATACCCCCTAAAAATAAATGAAAAACTTAAGTCTTAAGTCTTACATGTACTATGCTCAAATCTGATGGGCTGCAAAAATTTGTGAACTATGTAAACAATCTCCCAAAAAATCTGTTTTGGAGAAGAATGTTCCTTTGGTTCGAAAATATTTTAGAACCTAAATTAGAACCTTATTATAGGAACTGTTTTGCAGTAGAATACAATAGAATATCGCTTAGCGAGAACATCTTTTTTGTATATACTGCTATACAAAACCGTACATACACCCTTAAACTATCAGTCTATTAACGCTAAACATTACGCCAACTTATCTTCCACTACACGAGAAACTTTTTTTCCCGAAAAAATATTAACTTGTTTTAGTATATAATTATTTTAGTTATCCTTTTGGTACCTAGTAAGCTATTGCCACCCCTATTGTGAACTAATTCAAAGGTTAAGCCTATGTGAGTTTTGTACCTAGTAGGGAATCTCCTACTTGCACTGTGTTTGTTCCTGTGTTCCAGTAAGTTCGACAGACCCCATGCGGAAGCGGTGGACTTGACGGTGCTGATCCACCTGGAGAGTATGAGAGACATCTCCTCGGATGCCTCGATGGACTTCTACCTCGTCCAGTTCTGGCAGGATCCCCGCATACAACCAATCAAGTCACAACTCAAGGTCAGACCTTTTATCATGCAAACTGCAGTAGCAGTCCAACCGAAAGATACAGACGTAAATAGGCTGAACTTCTCAACCAATCAATGCCGTTTAAAATGTCCAAAACGTTTGGCTTTATGGATTTTATTGCTTAGTTGCATCGAATAATGAGTTCTGATTGACCGACAAAACTTCGCGCATGAGAGTTTTCCTCCATCTAAAAACAGCTGGAAAATCGTAATCTAGTTGAAGATCTACAACTAGCTCAAATTGTTACGACCTCAAATTTCAAAATAATTGGATGGAATTATTTAAATGAAACAAAAAGATCCCCAAAAAGCCTTGAAGTAGAAACAAAATATGAAAAAGATTTCTTTTAATTAGACATTAGACATTTCATATAGAGCCACCTCCCCTCGCGAACTTTGACCACTCATTCTACACTCAAAGATGTTCTTGATTCGATTTTTTTTGCTTGAATTAGTCTTTTTGGCTTTTGCTGAGAGCTCGTTAACTATTTTAGTTGACCCAGAAAAGGTCAACAAAATTTACCAGATAATTTCTGAAAACCTGCTTCACCATCTTGCTAAAAATTCTAGATATTCCGCGCATTGTGAAACCGCGCTTAATCTTCTTTCTCTGGACAAAATTAGGTGTGGAAATATCCGGCCTGTGTCGTAGCTTTATTTCAGTAACTGAGAGGTCGTCACAGTGAAGACATTACCTGAGTTATTAATCCTTTTAAACATTTTGTCATCTTGAGAATCAGAATCAAGCAGAATGATTAGACAGACAATCGTTTGAATAATTTCTGCACTGAAAATAATTTGAAGATGTAGAAAAAATTGAGAAAAATCAAAAGAGCAATATAAAACACAACAATGCAAGTAGTCGGTGAATGTTTAGCTGCATAAAAGTTTCCGTCGCTGGTTGGCTAGTCAATGAGCAGTATGGTCTAAGAGAAGGAAGACTAACTAATATTGATTTATGTGGGCTAATCGATAAAAACAATTATTACAATTGTCAATTCTACCAAGGAAAAGAACAAATTATACATTAAACGAATAATTACATTTTTTTAAATCAAAAATTTTCGAAAAATGTTGGTCAAATTACTCTGTTCATGCATAATCTATTCGCTTATTGGTAATATTGACTATTCTAATACTTGCTTTCTGTTTTTTTTTGCTCCTGGACCCGTTCTTGTTTTAGATCATTTTTGTTTTGCTCTGCCTTCCCTTCGCTTATATCCAATCAAAATACAAAAGAGTTTAAAAATTATCCAAAAAGTTTTCTCTCCATTAATCACAAAACCAATTGGTACTTCGATGGAAGTGGTTGCAATTTTCTTGCTCGAGTCATAACTACGCCTAGAAGTGCTAGTGAATCTTAGTTAACGAGCTATCCTTTGGTTTTTCACAGCTTTATTTTAACGATTTCAAAAAATTTTGAAATTGTTTTATCCGCGTCGATGTTTTCTCAGGTTAAAAACTTTTGCTTTATTATTCCAACTTCCTCTGAGTAAATCGATCAAGTAACGTTTGCTAAAGAAAAGACGTATAAACTATCATTACTACATAAACTACCAAACAAACTGACGTCATATAAAAACCTCACTTGCTCACTTTACTTAGTAGTTGTTTTGTAGAAAAAAAACAAGAAATTCCACTCTGAGAAAACATCTATACCGAGAAAACGCTTTCGATTTTTTTTTCATGTTCAAATCACAAATTAATGGTTTTTTTTTAATATGTCATTTGATTCGTTCGGATGATTATTTGTGGTGAATAGTTTTGGGTTGACAACAAAAAAGAAATGCAAGTTAAAGTTTGTCGAAAGATAAAGCAGCTCCCCAATTGATAAAATTACGTCTCAATAATAATCACGGGACAAAGATATTATAATTTTCTCACATTTAAATATTTTTTGTAACTTTTCTATAGAAAAGCTGAAATTTTGACATATATTGATGAAATTAGTGTAGCAAACCTAGCCACGTACTTTGATTCTAGAATTTGCTGTAAAAAGACCAATATCATATTACTAATTGCCCCCACTTTCGAAAAAAGTGACAGAATATTTATGCTTGGAGTGTTTTTTCATAACATTCTCGACCGTATAATTAACCGTTTTGCTGGAAATTTTTTGAAGGTATTCTTCTGAAACTAATTGTCTGAAGGTAGTAATTCTCAGTGTAATTCATGCTCGCGAAATTTTTTATTGGTGCTTAGCAAATTGCGGCATTAACCCAGCTCTGAGCTCTTTCCAACTGGGATTGAGTCAGGCTTATTGAGCCATCGAGTGTTAAAGTAACTGTCAGAAAGATTTAAGAAACAAAACAAAAAAGTTTTCAGTTGTTTCCGAATTTTTTATCAAAATTTTTAATCAAACTTTACCCCCAGACATTTTTGAGGACTGCCTGAACATTTAGGATTTTGCACTGATAAGTGCAGTCTTGTTTTTTTTTATTGCCATAACTATATTAAGTTCGAAAACTAAATTGTGTTTTCTTTTGGCTCTCATCTTTTTATTTTCGAACTGATGATTCTTTAATAGTTTTTCTAGCCGCTTTATCGCCTTTGCATTCTTAATTTTTTTAAAACTCAGTTGATAATTTCACTAATAATTTTCCTACTATAAAATAGAAAAGCAAAACAAGACTGCTCATATCAGGGTGAAACCCTGATAGTTCCGACTGCCTTTTAAGTCTATGGAGCAGTAATAATATAGAAAAATTAAATATAATAAATAAAATGAAAATTTTTCAAACTAACATTTGAAATTTTTGAGAAAATCACCTCAACACGCCAAATAAAGGACATAGAGATAGATTTCTTCACTAATAACAAATCAACAATGGCAAATAAGCTTTTTTCGACCAATTTGGAACGATTTCTAGTAGAACAGATTTAATCTCCGCTAACGGGTTAATAGTGCGAAGTATATCGCGCGTTAATTTTTCCCAATGGCAACCTTTAAACCCCATAACTTTACGAAAAATGATCACAGGTTAAATATGTTTTCATATTTAAGTTTAGGACCACAATACCTTTTCAATGATATGAAAAAATTCCGTCAAAAAAAACTAGTTCAAAAGTCAATATTTGCCCGAAGAAAAAAACCCACTCGAGCACAAATATTCCGTTATTTTTGTTACAAAAGTCGGAACAACAACTCTTAAAAAACCATCTATCATTTCGTTTAATCTGTTAAAAACTTTATGAATAGAAGATGTCAAAAGCCCTAATTTTGTGCTTTTCAAAAGCGTGTAATTAAAAAGCCGTAATCGGCTGTTGAAGAAAGCAGAGAATATTAGTCATAGAAACTCAACAAGCGAAATAAAGGATATACCAAAACCACATTTTTGTTCATAGGTTGTTTCCACAACTCAAAAATAGTGATGTCACATCCAGGTCTGGATTTGGGATAGGAAAGGAGGGGGGGGGGAGGGGTGGTGTTGTGCACTTGACTTAGATGCACTTGAGCTTTGAGGAACGCACTTAAAAACGTGTTTTTTTTTAAATTTGCTCATATAAGATATGTTTTGGTACTTTCTAAATTGTTCGTGTCCTATATTCCCTCGATCCGCTCTTGGTTACCCTCCCCCCTTTTTTCTCCCGATATTCCCCCCGTTTATTCCAGTTATCATGACTAACTGATTCCGAATCGATCAATCTCTATCTATGTCTACAGTCCATTATCCCTTCAAAAGTACTTCTGAAGCTGCTCAAATGTGCATCAATTCCGTCCCTAATCTGAGATTCTGAATTAGCTAGATACTTCAGCGCGTAGTTTGGTGTTTGGCAGTATGATCAATATATCAATTTGTCAGTTGGGTCGTTAAAGTGACAACACCGTCTTCTTAATCTATTCGTTGCACACATCAGTCAAAACAAAGGTCACATTACCCACTTTCGTCGAACTTGGGAATGAAATTTCTCCAATCGAAAGTATTACGAGTGAGGATGAATTTAAACTCATCGCGTTGAATGCTCTTAATTCAATTATAATATCGAGCTCAGTAAACTCAGTTCTAAATCAGCCTTAAAAAGTTTCCAGAGACGCCTTTGGCGCCAAAATTTTCTAACTTCGAACGGAAACGCGCGCCAAAAAAACGCATTTTGTAGTCAAAACCTTCCATGAAGTACTAGGAAACGGCATTTTGTTTCCAAAACATTGCTTGCAGCGCAGAAAGTTTTGTTGAAAATGGCCATGTTGATGTTCCGACAGAGTTGGAAAAATTCGAAATGGCTGAACTGAAAATATGTCGATAAAGTTTTTAAAAAACCTCCCCGGCTAAAAATTCTCCTGCGTACGGCTCTGTTGACAGCAGTAGCCTATTGCACAGACTTAAACAAATAAAGAGCCCAATGATTTCTGATTCGGCTTAATTTGCCCTTTTTGCTTTGCGTTAATTATTTCAAATAGACTTGATTAGTCGCACCTTCAAATTACAAGTGTTTTGAAAAAAAAGAGATGAATTACTTTGACCTTAAACTGAGGGCATTAACATCTTTCAGACTGTAAAAAAGCCAGTTAAAAAGTCAAAGTTTGAAGTTTGTCTGACAAAAAGTGTACTCTCATCGGCGCAAAGCCCTTAATGTTACCTTTGCCCTTCAACGTCACAATGAAAAAGTTCCTGAATGAAAAAAAAGACAAAATGGCTGCAAAAAAAATGAAAAAAAAAATATTATGTTTGAACACAATTTTGTTTCGTTTTGTACCAAACCTCCCCACATTCTATGTAAACTTCAATTGATAATTTATGCTTCTGATAATGTATTTAAAAACCATTTAAAACCATAAAAACCTGTTACAACTCAAATTTAATTGACTTTTTTTAGCCACTTAAGTCGAACCCCATATTTTTCAAAAGTTTTGCATCAATTGCATTGTTTTGAAGCCAGTATACCAATAGCTTTCAGTTGAGATAATAAAACAGCAGCCTGCCATATTGAGGCCAGTATACCAATAGATTTCAGTTGATATAATGAAAACACGCTAATTAAAATGTCGAAATTTGTCTGTAGATAGAAAGCCACATTGAACTCAAGTATTCCTTCAATTTCTCCAAACGTAGGAAAAACAAGAGTGATGGTATTAGACTGCCCTCTCACCTCGACAAAAAAATTTGATTAAAAATGAATAAAAAACTCTGTTCATTTCATTTTTATTGTATCTTCTCGCATGCTATGCTGCGTAGAAACTGATACATTTTCCGTCTGGTTACGTCATAGTGAACTCAATTGTATGCTTCAATCCAATTTGGAAAGATTTCATTTACCGCTTATAATTTAAAAAGACTGCTCGTACATCAAGGCAAAGCCCTGAATGTTCCGATTGGCCCTTGATCCATATCGAATAGTTTTTGGGAAAAGAAAATATAGAAAATATATAATTTTTGGGCAATGCGAAAAACCAAGAGTAAAAATTGAGTTGTACGAAAATAATATGACTGATTAGCTGGCCTCAATGAAATGTATATCAAGGACGAAATATATCGAGAATTAATTATCCTGAAATGGATGGCGAATTGCTGGCGTTGTTCAAACTACCAAAGTTAACAAAAATGGTTTCAGGTGAAGCATTTTTTTGATTTTGAGCTCAGAACAGTACTAGTTCTCAGTAGTTATTGAAACAATTCCGCCATAAATGGCTACTTCAAAGTCAATCGGAATTGATCTGAAGAAAAAACACACTGTGCTCAAACACTCCGTCACTTTCTTTGGGTTATTAAGATATTCGTCTGAAGTTGTTTTTTCTTCAATCATATATCTTTACTGATTGAAGTTGAAGTATATTGGTATACTAACTGGAGCATTTGTTTTCGAGAACGTGATCTGTTTTAAATTTTACTGGAGCAGGTTTAATTGAACCTTGATTTAAAAATATCAGTTCTGCTGGCCGTCTATCGCAATTTTTGGTTTTAGTTGAGGTGTTTTGCTAGTATAATAATCAGTCAAACATTAAAAAGCCAGATTAATAAAATTATGTTCTGGCTTTTTTTCTGAATCAGTTTTTGCATTTTGTAAAAACAGCATTTTTTACTCTAATTTAACTAATTAAAAGAAAAAGCTAAATCTTTATCAGCTTAATAAATTAAAATGCATTGTTTTTTGAAATACAAAAAGAGTGATGAGCGAACCACTTTGATTTGTTTATCCAAGAGAAATACTTAAGCATGGAAGTGCAAAAACGACCATCAGTATCCCCGTGGTGTCTAGTCTAGCTTCTTTGAAACAAACCAACTTGAAGTTTTGGAATTGCACTTTTGGCGCCAAACATACAAAACTCGAGGTGAAACTATGCTATGATAAAAAGCGTTTTTGAAGTCAAATTATGTAGAACGATTTTTCGGTACTGATAAAAAATAAATCTCAGTGCAAATGCCGGAGAAGCTATTGAAGTCCAATTGCATTTATTCAGAGCATTATCATCTGCTATATTAAACATTCAAATATTCATTAGAAAATAGTTCCAGGAATGAAACTTTTCAACAATCGAGAAAAAGGGCTGTCATTTCGTACTGTTTTGTGCATATGTTGCAGCACATAGACTAGGATTGACTGTGAAAACAGAATGTGTCCTCTCATGATATCTTAGCTTCAACTCAATTAATGATAACTGTTTCCACTGCAGAGAAATTGAGTTTCTCCGTGAATAATCAATTATCTGGCGCTTTAACGTTCAAAAATAAATAAAACCCTCTAACAAGACCGCTCGTTTATCAAAGCAAAGCCCTGAATGTTCCGACTGCCCCTTAATCCATAAAGAACAAATATTTGGATAATATCAAAGATCGAGTATAAAAATTTGAGTCGTGTATGGAATTAATACAACCAATTACGTAGTCTCAATTCAATTTGGCACAATAAAGTTGTGCGGGATAATTAGCGTTACGCTCTCAGTATTATCAACAAATACTTCAAAGCACACATAATTTAGTCCAACAAGACATGACCAAATTGGCATTGTTTAAACCCCAGAAATTTACAAAAAATAATCGGAGTTAAAATATCTTTTCAAATTTGAGCTCAAAAAGTCGATATCTTCAATTAGCTATAATTTTTGTTTTTTCGGTTAATTGTTTGTTATTTCTATAAAACTGTTATTTCGGTCGCCAAAAAATGGCCGAAAAAACCAAACCAAATATAAATATTCCTTTTAGTTCAAAGTCGGATCAACAATCATTTATGGGACGATTTTATGTTCGAAGACAAAAATAGTTATATGTCTATATGGTCTATATGATAGAAAATACTCATAATTGTGTCAAATACTTTAGAATTATAACCGGTTCTTTTTCTATTCAATACCAGGAAAATGTATTTTCTTCTCCATATAATCCCTAGAATCCCTAGAAGTACTGAACTAAACTAAGTTAAAATTTCAATGACAATAGTCATTTGTATACAATGGATATCGAATTGGTTACAAAGTAGTTTCTTTGAATATAAATAACAACCATAATCTTTCAATGGTTAATGCGAAACGAGACAGTGAGAGCCTCAAACTCATTCGTGAAACATTCACTTCAAATGCCAGTATGTTTCCGCCTGAATTTTTGGGTTTTTGGTTGATGATCCGGTCTCTACATCTTCCGGCGACGTTGAGATCAATGATAAATCATCTCTGGACAATATGTAAACCTTCTTCTTAGACTTTGCATGCACTGAACTGGAAGTAGTGCCACTTGGCTGACTTGCTGCTGGAGTCAATGGGCTTTCTTTCTTGACTTGATGACTCTTGTCTTTCTCTGTCCTGAATCTGAGAGTCCCTGATTCAGATCATTTCTCAGGCTGGCTGCAAGAAGTGTTACTTGCACAGTTAACCTCCTCGAAGTCTCTGAACCTTCTGTGTGCGACAATTTTTGTTTCAAAATTCTCCACTCACTGGCCGCTTTGGCCAGACTCTCAAAAACTGCGATCTTCTTATCTTTTGATTGTTACCTTCCGAATTTGAGTGGTGCATCTGTTCCCTCTTTTGGTATCGCCTTGAGTCTGCTTCTGGAGTCCGATTTTCGCTCGTTTCCTCCGGAATTAGAATATTTTTTGCTGAATACTCCCAATCATAAAAAGAACACCATCGACGATTTTGGCACTGGTCAGGTATCTCACGATGCATTCTTGGCCATCACAAATAAGCAGCCGCGTCTATCATGGATCCTTCTTCATCTGTTCTCCTCATGTTTTTATCGACAATTTTGTTATGATCTAAGATGTATCCTTTCAAACCGATTAAAATATCAACTAAAAAGCAGAATACTCAGGATTACCGCCAAATGTATAATCCATCTCCTTTTGAAACTCTTTTGGCATGTCTGCCTATCGGTAAAAGCCTGTTTTGATTCTATATGTGCCAGTGTGTTCTCCACATACATTACTAAAGTTGCAGTGTTTTCCTATCGGTTCGTCAAGACTTAATTGATTGAATGCATCCTTTAGATCTAGAGATGTAAGCCAAATTTTTCCATTGGTATTTGATGTTATGGTTTGGGCTGCTGAACATAAGAGCTCTTGTAGATTTGAAATCAGTTTTTGAGAACTTGATCATTCATCGGCTTCGCGTCCATCTCCAGTTTTAATGTTTTAGCTTCAACTCATTTAAAGATAATTTTTTCCACTGCAGAGCAATTGTGTTTTCACCCTGCATCGAAGTTTCTCCGTGAATAATCAATTATCTGGCGATTGAAATTTCAAAAACTAATTTAAACCTCTAGCAAGACTGCTCGTATATCAAAGCAAAGCCTTGAAAGTTCCGACTGCCCCTTAATCCATATAGAATAAATTTTTGGACAATATCAAGATCTAGTGTAAAAATTTGAGTCGTGTATGGAATTAATACACCCAATTACGTAGTCTCAATTCAATTTGGAACAATTAAGTTGTGCGGGATAATTAGCCTTACGCTCTCAGTATTATCAACAAACACTTCAAAGCGCACATAATTTAAACCAAAACATTACCAAACCGGCAATGTTTAAGCCCCCCAAAAATTTACAAAAATAAAATAGTTAAAATATTTTTTTTATATTTGAGCTCAAAAATTCGATACTTCAATTAGCTACACTTTTTGTTGTTTCGGTTAATTTTTTGTTATTTCTATAAAAATTTTATATCTGTCGCCGAAAATTGACCGAAAAAAAACGAAACCAAGTGTAAGTATTCCTTTTAGTTCAAAGTCGGATCAACAATCATTTATGAGACAATTTTATGTTCGAAGACAACAATAAGATTATATGGGCTTTATGATAGACAATACTCATAGATGTGTCAAATAATTTGGAATTATAATCTGTTTTTTTTTCTTTTTAATACCAGGAAAATGAATTTTTTTTCTCCATATAATCCCTAGAACCCCTAGAAGTAGTGAACTAAACTAAGTTCAAGTTTCTGTGACAAAAGTAAACTGTATACAATGGATATCAAATTGGTTACAAAGTAGTTTCGTTGAATATAGTTATCCACCATAATCTTTCAACGGTTAATGCAAAACGAGACAATGAGAGCCTCAAACTCATTCGTGAAACATTCACATCAAATGCCTTTATGTTTCCGCATTTTTCCATTGATATTTGCTGTTACGATTATGGCTGCTGAAACTAAGAGCCCTAGTGGATTTGGAATCAGTTTTTGAGAATTTGATCATCTATCGCCAGTCTTAATGTACCGTCTTGCTTCGCAGTCTTTACCACCGGGGCTACGATATGGTCTCTTCTTCATTTATCTAAAAATCCTTCCTTGATTAGTTTCTGAATTTCATTGCCCAGCTTTGTTGAATGTGAATCGTGACTCCTCTTCCCTTTTCTTATATAGGTATCAACGGCGATTTGAAAAGAGTTTTTACTTTATGGTTTTTTGACCTGCCCAATCTAATCTTCATATCTTTGATGAAACGTTCTTTCGACTTTTTTGATATTGTCGACTCGATTTCTTCTTCTGATTTTGCGATCTTGCTGACTGTGTTTGGTGGTTGCAGTGGTTTTGTCATAATACCTAGATCAGGTTGTAAGTCTAAGCCTAGTAGGCAACGTGTTCTATTTTCAGAGATTAGCAAATTTGCGTTCTTCTTCACCCAGCCGTTTGAGTTGATATCTATTAATAGTGTTCCGATTAGGGAAAAAAGTCTGTGGCTGTAATCAACGTAAGACGTGGTGATTGGTCTTTCTTGAATTGTTAAGGTTTTTGCTTTTGGTTCCTGGGATAAAAACATATCAGCTGTCTTTTTGTTGACAAAAGATGCCGGAACTCCCGTACCAAATCCGCGCTGAATAGTGCTTCTTTCGCACTAATTGTGGCCTTCAAACATTTTCCCCAGTTGCAACAATGATAACTTCTAAGTTTTTGACTGATAAATATAGTCGTTTCTTCGTCTTCTTCATCTGATATGACATTGTCTACCTGTGGTTTGCTTGAATCGCAGCATTTTGCGAAAGGAGCCTTTTTCCCCACACAGATTACAATTGACGTTTCGAGCTGCAAACTTGTCTTAATGTTCAAGTGTAAAATTAATGCCGCAAAAATAACAATGTTTTAAGGAGCACTGGTTTCCCGACTGGAAGTAAAATTCCTACTTTTCTGGTTTTTGTTGTTGCCCAGGGCCCGGTTCATCCTACTGTGGACGTTTTTCCTCCATTTGGTTTGGCATTTAGGGTTTTTGTTTCACCTTAAAAGGATTATAGTTCGAGTTACCGCCTCCAAAAGTGTTTTTTGCTTTGTAATAAACTAGCTGTCGCAAAATCCTTTTCATGTAAAACGGCTGCATTTAATGTGTCTTCTACGGAGTTGCCCGGTTTAATGCAAATTTTTCTTGTTTTTTGATGCTTGTCCTGCTAGACGAAAAAAAAACTTCAAGACCTTCTTTATCACCCTGGTGCGCGTTGTATAATTGCGTTCTTTCTACAATTTAGCTTTTTTCTCTCCTGATGAGTATTTCGCACAATTTATGAAACTTTTTGAAGCTTAAGGTATTTAAGTTTTTGTGTGCATTTTGTTGGAGAAATCTTTTCTTCCTTTCCTTTCAGAGGGCAAAAAAACTTCTGGTTTTCACCCGGTTGTCCGCTTCGTGGTAATACGAGTTCGGGCAAATTTTTTTTGTCGTTTTCTTCTCCTTTGTGAACTGCTTTCCGTCACTTTCTGGATAGCTGCCGCGCCTCGTGCTGTTCTATTGTTCGTTTCATCTGGTGTTTCTGAGGTTGGTATTGCTTCTGGTTTTGGTGGTGGATCGTCGAATACCGGATCTGGATCTGATGGTAGTACGATAGGGTCACAGCCTTCCTTGAGGGATTTTGCCAGGAAGACAGGACGAATTGTCCCACCCATGTTTCACAAAGAAACGGGGGTTCTGCAGATACTTTTCCCCAGAATACTGGTACTTCTAACAAATCCGTTCTGTCATCCGTTTGTACGACTGCTGGCTGAGCCATGAGATATCCTCAGAAGTACTAAACTAAACTAAGTTAAAAACTCTATGACAATAGTAAATTGTATACAATGGATATCGAGTTGGTTACAAATTAGTTTCTATGAATGAAATATCA
Source organism: Symsagittifera roscoffensis (assembly GCF_963678635.1). Taxonomy (NCBI): domain Eukaryota; kingdom Metazoa; phylum Xenacoelomorpha; order Acoela; family Convolutidae; genus Symsagittifera; species Symsagittifera roscoffensis. Next base: position 80,821,741 of record NC_087064.1, on the reverse strand, counting down.
ACCGTTATCTTTCAACGGTTAATGCAACGCGAGATAGTGAGAACGTCAAACTAATTCGTGAAACATGCACTTTAAGTGGCAGGTGTCAATTAGCAGTGGTAGCTTAGCACCATGACCTTTACTACGGATACTACACCGTATGTAAAACAATATAAAACCAGGAAAATGTACTTTTTTTCTCCATATAATCGCAATATAATCTATTGTGATTTCCTCATATAATCTCAACAAAATTTATTGTTTGTACCATATAATGACAAAAAAAATTGATTTTTCGCCATATATTTGCTTCTTTCAACTATCATACCCTATGGTATCTAGCAAGCTATTGCCAAGCCTATAAAAAATTTCAACGATTGAGAATATGTGAATTTTTATCTCATTAAAGAATCCAAAAAAATCAGAACTCTTAAGGATCATATGTCAATTAGGTGGCGGCTAGAATATGCAAAAACTATATAAAACAAAAATAAAAGTGTTAATATGAGGCAAAATTTTTCAGTATTTTTCAACTATTCTACTTAATGGTACCTAGTAACAAAATGCCACCCCTATAATGAAATATTTCAACGATTAAGCTTGTGTGAATTTTGAGCCTAGTAACGAATTTCCCTCCTTATGCAAAAGGTGGTTTAATAGTTGAAGAGATCCGAATCCGCAATGATTTTCGTGTTTAACATGCCCCATGTAAATAAAAATGTTCAGATAAAACTTTTTTTTGTCACAGTCAATGACAAACGTTTATTGCCGAAAGTTCAACAATTTTCGTTGGAAGGAATGCCATCAAAAAGTGTTATTTTTTCACTGTTTTTGACGTTTGGCCTTTTACTTACAGGTTACTGATCTTTGTCATTGAAAATTTGACCGTCGTACTCCAATCCTTTTCTTAAACAAGTGCTGGACGGAAGATTTCAACTTGGCATCGACCGTTTATTTGAATCAATCCGGGTTGCCATATTTTCCCTATTTTGGTTCTACTCACTGCATTCATGTAGACTTCAGCACGCGCAATTACATGTCTGTAAAGTCTGCTGAAATCAGAAAAATGCTGATTTGGTCCAAAAAAATGGAGGTCGTAAAATAGTACCTGAGGGAAATGCGTTATTAATCAGAATTGAGAGGGAAAAAGTCAGTCGTCCTTAAACCCCATTCACCTCCCCGCTCTACTGCTATAAACAATTAGTATATGTTTCTATGTTCAAGGTCACCGGTCGCATGCTTCCAAATGACGTGTGGTATCCGGATACTTACTTCCTGCTAGTGCGAGACCTAATCTACAGTGACGAGGAGCAGTACATTGTGGTCAGTCAGGAAGGGTCAGTTGAGTACAACAGGAAGGTCAAACTCAGCACCCCCTGCTCCCCCAATGTCATGCTCTTCCCGTTCGACGTCGTCAGGTGCACTTTAGGTGGGTCAATTTCTCCTAAAACAGTCGAAGGCTACAATTTATTCACCTGTTTAAATGTTAAAAGACTAAATTAAACTTAACGAATGTTAAAAATGTCTAGGAGCAAATTGAATGACGAGACCGCCTGCTGTGACCGGATACTTGACCATAATTTTGCCCGGAACACATAAACATTTAAGGACAATTCTTATTCAATTCTTATTCAGAGACGACATTTAAGGACAATTCTTATTCAAGCCATGCATCTGCTCAACAAAATTGGTTTTTACGCGCTTCAAGAAAGGAATAAAAAATGGTTTCGAATATATTGTACTTAAGGTTCATTAAAAAATAATTGGGAAAATTTTGTTGGAGAATTTCGTCTATAGTTTTTGGTCAAATTATCCACGGACACAATTGTGAGATACAAAATTGTTTGATTTTTTTTACAAGTTACCCTCTGCTCTGCAATTTTCTAGCATAATTGACCTTAATTTTTTGCAAGAAGCAACCGAAGCGTTCACAGCCAGCATTGGGAAGAAACCGGTTAAAAACTTCCGCCATTGAGAGGTAGGGACTATTTAGTGAACAGAAGTCTGAGGGGGAGCTTCCGCCTTCAATATGACGTATACCCACTGACCCCGGAACCCATGCCTTTCCTGTTCTTTAACCCGTGGGGTTCCGAATGATGCTAGTTGCATTTTAATGTGTTTCAAGAGATTGGAGAATTGTGTTTTTTTTTTTCACCTTTTGGCCTCAGTAGAATAAAACTGATGGGTTCATTGAATTATCCCACTAGAACTAGAATAATTCGAACCCCTGGCATATAATATTCTGCTTTTGAAACACCAACATAACTGCTCATATTAGGACGGAGCCCTGAATGCTCCGACTGCCTCTTAAGATCTATGGAGTAATGTTCGATTAAAAAAATTGATAAAATTTTCGAAAAAAAGAAAGAAAAATTCAATTGATTTTGAGTTTTTTTTTGCAAATCATCTCCCCACGCGCTTGTTAAGTATAAAATGATCTATTTCGCGTGTAGCAGAGTATTAAACAGACCAAAAACCATGCCTCAATTTAATTTGGAACGATTTCTACGACGGATTAAATCTCTGCATACACGTTAATAGCACGAAATAGCACCCAAATTAGTCAAATTGGCAATCTTTAAAACCTCATTACTTACAAAACATGATCACAGGTCAATTATCTGTTGAGCTTTGAGCTCCGTTCAACAGTAATTTTTTGTCAACAAATGCTAGTTAAAAATCGAATAAGATAACTTTTCAAAATATAATTACAGCCCGCACTGAAGTTTCTCGGATAAAAATAGATTATATTGCGAAAATGTTGCGGAAAGTGTTGCCATTATAATTGATTATGAGTAACCAATTTAAGCAACATTTTCTATTATAATAGAAAGAAAATAGATTATTTTCATCAAGAATATATTTCCTTGTAATTCCACTAAAATGTATTTTTATCTCCACATAATCTCAATAAAATCTATTTTTTTCGCCCTGAAATCGCCATAAAATTGCAATAAAATCATTGTATTCGCCATAAAACTGCCAAAAAATTGCAACAAAAACTAAGGGGTAGGGTAAACTGGGGTGGGGGGTTGTAAACTGGGGGGGGGGAGGCATAACTGGGGGGATGGGTAAACAAACCGGGTGGGGGGGGGGGTAAAGTGGTAAACTGGGGGGCGGGTAAATAGTGGGGGGCGTAAACTGGGGGAGGGGGATGGGGGTAGTAAACTGGTGGGGGTAGTGAACTGGGGGGTTAACTGAGGGTGTGTTTAAACTGGGGGGGGGGGGGGGGAGTTTGTGGTAAGAAAAACAGAAAAATGAAGTGTTAAACTGCGATGAATTTAAAAACAGAGAGCAAAAAGTATAGAAATTTTGTTCTGAAATGTAACATTTTATGACACGTAATACGTAGCAACTGCACTAAACAGGAAATAAGAGAACTTTAAATAAATTGTAAATTTCATGAATAACCCCTCGAAAAAATCCATTTTAATCGATTAAAATCGATTATAATGGATTATATTGACAAAAAAATATTAGAATTATAATCCATTTTTAATGGATTATAATAAATTATTTTGTCATTTTATTGCGGACCATATTATGACAATATAATCGATTATGATCCATGGGCACTCGGTGCGGGAATCTCTTATAATCTATTATAATTCCAATGTAATCGACATAAAACCAGAGTTTTTTAATGGATTTTTTTCTCCATATAATCGATTATTCTACTCTGCGACCACAAAATCACCAGATAATTGATTATTAAAAGAACAATTTTTGGTTCGACCACAAAATCGCCAGATAATAGATAATTATTGGAGAAACTTCGGTGCGGGAGGTAAAATATCTTTTTAATGTTGAGCTCAACACATGACGGTGAAATAAAAGTTCAGAATGGCAATCGAATCTGGACTGTACGTGCTTCTAAGCGAATGCGCTTCGCACTATTCTAACGAGCTTCAACTGAACCTTTGTTGCTTTGAAGAGATAAACGATGATGTGATGTGCGCTCACCTGTATCCAAGTTTGGTCGTAATAATTTTGTTCGGTTATAACAGTTGATTATATTGATTTTTTGACGATTACAATTTTTGATATAATTACAAAATAAGCTATTTAAAAGATTTTTAAACGATATGAATCGTGATTTTTTCCAACAGATTACAATCTCTTATAATCGATTATAATTGATTATAGTTCATACAAAAAGCTCTTTAAATCGTTTATAATTCAGAGAAGAAATGCCACATCTTTGAGAGATGTGTTGTCCCAAAGTGAGATGCATTGTCATACTTTGGTTCATTTAACACAAAATTCTTCCACGAAAAAAAAGTTTAATAGAGATTTTTTTCATATTAGTTGAAAAGTTTCCATGATAGGTAAAAATTAAAACTTCCAAATAAAGTTAAACAATGTGCTGAAGTTTTGTTGGTTAAAAAACTGAAAAATGTGCATCAAAAAACAATTGTAAAAGAAAAAAACGAAAACGTTTTAAGTTTGAATTCATTTGAAATTATTTAAAATAATTTATCATTTTTTAGATAAACCAAAGTCCACGAAAATTGTAAAATATAAGCATTCAGATGCAACGTCATAGATGAAATGGGCAAACAATTAGGGTTATAATCAATTATAATCGAATATAATGTTTTTTTTGCAAAACACATGAATTAGAAATTGGGATAAAAATAATTGATTATAATCGATCATAATCGATTATATAGGCTCATAACTGATCTTAATCGATTATAGTTGTATAAAAAAAAAGATAAAATTTTAACCGAAGGAAATCAATCAAAATGTATTATAATTGATTATAATTTGATTTCTAAAAGAGTGATTAGAATGGCTAGCACTTTTTACCAAACTGGCCTAGCACCTTTTACCAAACTTCAACCTCAACATAATTCCCTCATCACCCAAGAAACTGGCCAAAATTTGACAAAATAATCAATTATTGGCCTTCTATTTTTTTTCTGCAGAGGTCGGAATTTCTGTACTACTTGCATATAGCTACTACCAGGGGCGGATTTAGGGGGGATGCGGGGGGGGGGGGGGGTGGGGGGATCGGATTCTAGTTCTGGCCGACCAACCCCAAAATTTTTCTAAAGGCGCCTTTGGCGCCAATATACTAATTTTGAGGGAGGAGTGCGCCCTTCTGGCCTGTTTTTTTCAAAATTTTGCCTGCGGTGCAGAAATTTTGGCAAAAACAGGGTCTTTGTAGTGCTTTGCAAGAGCTCAGAAAAGCAATTCGGTCGACCCTAAAAAAAAGGTCGACAAAATTTTCGAAAATTTTTTGAAAATCCGCCCCCCCCCCCCCTCGAGAAAATCCAAGATCCGCCCCTGGCTACTACTACCTTGCTATAGATAAGCGCTAAACGTTAAATAGGTGGAGAGCTATGAACTCTTGCGAAGCTCAAAAATAAAAGATTCATTGCACTGTCGGGTTAACATGGGTCTCATCAAACAGATCGTTTTATAAGCTTTTTCAAGCATGCTCAATTGAGCGAGAACAGAATCTAAGGAAACACCTGTCATTTTTATACCGGCTGAACGAAGTTTTTATTGGTTTCATTTGCCTAGCCACTGGCCATAATCCGGATCATATCAAAAATCTTGACTTAAGTTTTAACCTTTCTTCTGCAATCGTTGACTGATTCGAGGCAATACTTTTAATTTGTTACGGAAGAGTTGATGCTTCGTGGTTCAATGCGCTTGATTTATTTTTTGAAACATGCAGGAGTTCAGAAAACTTTGGCAAATTTTTGGCGCCAAGGGCCATTTTTAAAAAGGTAAATTTGCAATCGAAGAAAAGATACTCAAATTTTGAAGCATGTAATAAAATTTATTCTGAAACGCCAAATTTCGGTTAACTTAACTTGTCAAAGAATTTGCAAATCATTTGATGTTGTTGAAGAAAATGGTATAAAAATACTTCGCTGGCACTGCTTTGAGATAACATTATCCTAGACGTACCATCTCTCTATGTTATAAGAATTAAGCGCTATATCAACCTACTGCTACTGGTAATATCATTTCATCTCTTTAACTGTTAATACAAGAAAACATATTCATGTACTTGGCGTTATAACTGATGTGACTGGCCTTTGGCGCTGTCCATCACTTTGAAACTTTTTCATCAATTAGCTAATTGGCCTTTGAAATTATACACAGATGGATGAAACCAAACAAAATCAACTAAATTTTGCGACACAATCTATCATTTTTGAATCCTGATTTTTTGAAGCAGAACATTTTCTTATGACATAATTTTCTAATGACATAAGACATACATAAAACTATACAACAGGGTTGACGCAGTTTCGAAAAGAAAGGGGATTTAAATCAAGCTGAATGAACATAAACTGTTTTGACCTGAATTTTCAGACACAGACGCTTTTATAAGCCCAATTTGTTCAATTTGTCCAATTTGGTCAATTTTCACTTATTTGCCTAGTCTTTAGAAAAAAGAGCCCAATATCGGGTACATTGTGTAAGAAAATTGAACTCATTCATCTCCATTTATGGCAAATTGCGGAGCATTAAAGAAGACCATTTTACTAATAATTAGGCTCATTCATCGCCCAGCCATTTTAAATTTGAGCCCAAAAAGTTTGGAGTCAATCAGCCCCCTGTGCTTAAATTTGAGCTCATTCAGGTCCTAAGGTCAAAAAAATTTTGCTCATTCTTTTTTTAAAGTTTTGAGCTTATTCAGCCCCATACTGATAACGGGGAGCATAAAAAAAGTCCCAATTTGTAAAAAATTTGACATCCTCGATGGAAAAAATGAGGACCAAGCACGACCAGGGCCATCAAAATGTTAACTTTGATTGGATAAACATATGAAGCGAAAACTTGACTTTTGTCAAAACTTTAATCATGACTAATTATGTTCGCCCCAGGCATTAGCGCCCATCTTGAGATGGTAGCTTTAAACTAATCTACAATATTTTTTGGTGCAGCTATAGTGGTAGAAATGAGGCTTATTGCTTGATATCTTTTTATTAACATTCAATAAATAAAACGAAGACACTCATGGGGTCGTGTGGTTCTTTGTTGTTTTCCAAAAAAATATATTCAAAAATGCTCATGCTGAAAATTGATTTTAGCAGGGTTTTTGACTTTTTTACGCTGGTGATAAGCAAGCGTCATCAAATCGGAATAAAGACTTATTTTTGGGTTAACAACTAATTTAACAGAATCACTTGAATCATTTCACCTTAGGTTCATATGAAAGCAAAATACGATAATTCGCGCATGCGGCTAAGAGCTAACGAACGTGTCTGTAAATACAATTCAGTGTGTTTAGCGGTTTTGGGCAAGTAATCGAGTTCCAAGAAATTTTGCTTTTTTTTCTGCTACTTTTCGATGTTTTAATGATGGCCTTGAAAAGTTTTTGGTAATTGTTTTCATTACAAACTCTACAATTGTTCTGTGCATTTGCAGCAATAGTAACACTTGTGCTGAAGACGTCAAATCCCAGAAATTTGATTCCAATCGGGACCTGTTTTTTGCTGAAAACTTTTGAATTATTTAGATTTGTATATTTGCTAATCTATATTACTAAAAATTTTTGAATGAATTAGATTTGTGTATCTGCTAAAATTTGTCGGCTTAGGTTGCGCAGAAAGGATTGGTTTATTTCAGCATTTTGAAAACTCTTCAAAATTTGTATTGGTGCAGGCATTTTTTTCCACGAGTTTTTTGTTCTTTTTTGTAATTTTTATAAATTATTTTTCTACACTGGCAACCTTACTAATAAAACGTGATTGAATTTTATTTCCAATACAGGATTTAGCCTCAAAAGTTTCCAGCAGAATAACATTGTAAATTTTAACCTAAGTTTCTGAAATTTGGTCAGTATTATGAAAAAAATGTCAATCATGAAAGATTTTGAAATTCACACATTTTAAGGTGATATTTATTTTTTTAAAGTTGAAAATAGATTACTAAGACAGCCTTTGTTTTTCGCTCATTTTGATTTTCTTGAAATTTTTCCAATTGTTCATTAGCTATTTTGAATTTCGATTTGAGAATATATTTTCTTAAAGTTTAACTTGTGTCATCTAGAAATCATTGACACTTCTCCAATTGTCTGTGAGCTATGTTTTCTTGTTCCGATATTTGAAGAAAAGTGAAATGTTTACGCTTGGGGGTTTTTCATTCAGTCAATTTTTGATTTTTCAACTGCATTTTTTTGGAAGTTTTTTTGTCACCTGAAAACATAATTGTTTGGATCTCAAATGTACAACAAGTAGCACAGAATGTTCCGACCATGGTTTTTGGAAAACTACGGCTAAGAAAGTTTGTTCCAAATTATTGCATTTCTTATTGATGTGAAAATTTAATTTAGACATATTAAACAGTCAGAGTAATATCGGCAAATTGGACAAAACTTTTGTGGAAAAATGACAAGAAAAACTTAAAATAGTTTTAAAAAAAAATTTTTAAAATTTTTTGCAGAAAGTTTTTGAAATTTTTGAAGATTTTGGTTCCCAAAAAGAAGCTAAAATTTCCAAAAACTCGTTTATTTGCTTAAAAGTAAGTTTTAAGGACTGAAATTAAAACGAAAAATGAAAAATTTCAAACCGGTTTTTCTCGACATTGGAAAATTTTTTGAAGGTTTTTAACGAACGTAAAAAATTAAGTTCTTTGAGGTGGTGCCCAAAAACTTGGTTGACTTTAAGCTGATTGAAATATACCTATTAATCCAATTGTCTCAAGTTTGGTTGGTTTTATAAAAAAAACCGATTATAGAATATTGTTGAACATGTCAAAAAAATTTTACACATGCATTAAAGTCGAAGTTTGAGGGAAAATGCTGAGGCAAGCTAAAAAAGTTTTTTGGCGCAAAAGGGACACTTGAGTTTTCATTCGGCATCAACATCATGAATTTGCTGATGACAAATTTTCAGTCTGCTATTCTCGTCTAAATAAAATAGATTTTTTGGGGGTGGGGTGGGGGAGGGAAAGCAGTTGAAATTAAATTTCAAGAATTAGATCACGACTAAAATAACCAAAAAAATAACCAAAAAAGAAAATAACGTAAGAAAATAACGTAGAAAAATAACCAAAAAAAATTGCATGTAGTTCTTAAGCAGGGGCACAACAGCGGTTCGCCGTGATGAGCTGTACAGCTCGTATGTTGGTCCTATCCCTCGTGGATAAAAGATCTTAATAATTAATAATAACTAAAACGAATTCAACGCGACTCAAGAATTCATTCAAGTACTCCTTTCCTGAAAAATTAAGTTTCTAACTGAAAAAAGTCTTCGAAGAAATTAGTTAATAACTTTCACACTCGTACTAGTTGCTTAACAACATTTTAATGCAAAAAAGAAACAAGGATTACCAGTTGCTGTTTGAATAGCGCAAAATCTTCCTACCTCCGAGAAAAAGTAGAAAAACATTCAGTAATTGTCTTAAAAATCTTAATATGATACTAATTATTACCTCGTTACGAGCATTCTTTGATGTAACCAAAATCCTTCATAAATTTATCCTTCGTGAAGTGGTCGGAACAAAAACAAACATGCGTATTTGTCAAATCTAGATGGATTTCAGCTGCTTCTGTGTTAAAAATGGGTACTAGTTCGTATTTTAGTGGATATATAGACTCAAAAATAGTTCTCAATATAATCAAACAAGCTCTAGAATGACTAGTATTTGAAATAATTTTTGTGTCAGCTTTAATTTTTTTCTACAGTTCTGACGAGTTTCGGCTACACGAGCAGAGAGGTGAACTACACTTGGTTCCGACAGGACGGCGGCAGTGGCTGCTACATCGACCGGAAGAACAACAACGTCGACCACCTCGGCTTCTACCTGATGGGGGTTGAGTTGAAGAGCGGCCAGAGCATCTACGGGGGGGCTAATTACTCCACTTTGGAAACTGTCATCTATCTCAAGAGAAAGTACTCTGCTTACGTCATGCAGGTACTCTTGTTCAACTGAACTCTTTTGGCTCCTAACTTTTTGAGCATTTCAAAATAAAAAATAAAACAGAAAATACACTGTTTGAAATTGTTGTAATATTTGAAACTGTTTGAAATTGTTGTAATATTTGAAACTGTTTGAAATTGTTGCAAGATTTGAAACACTGGTATTTATCTATCACTTTTGAAATGTACTAATACTTTTATTGAACTAAATGTTTTTGAGACTTGAAAAAAGTTATTTAAATATTTATTCAGTAATAAATCCCCAAATCTGCTCATTTAGGTGTACTTCCCGGCCGCGCTGATTGTGATTCTGAGCTGGACTATATTCTGGATCAACCTGCACGCGACACCCGCAAGAGCCAGTCTGGGAGTGACCACCGTCCTCACTATGCTCACCCTAGGTTAGCCCAAATCGGTTTCTGATCCTGGTTAATCCTAGTTGAACCTAAGGGCAGAAAAACCTAAGTTAAATGGGATTGCAAAATCAACGCGTCTGCGGCAGTTTTTAACAGGGTGCGATCATTCGCAAGAAGCATGCTTGCACTTTTATTAGGGCACTCATTTTGGTCTGTGGCAAGGGCGGATTTAGGGGGGACCCCCTTCCCCTCTAACCAAGGATTCGACCACCTCATCACCCAAAGGGTCAAAGCCCTCCGAAAATTGCTCTTTATTGGCCTGTTTTGCAATTGTTCACCAGCAGCGGAAAAATTATCGTCAAAGCCCGGTCTCTCTTGTGTTTTAAGAGAGCTCGGAAACTCAATGTGGTTGACCAAAACAATTATGAAAATTTCATTCAAAAAAAATTATGAAAATTTCATTCAAAGTCAGCCATTACAAATAAACAGGTCAGATGGCGTCTAGTTATAAATAATATTGAAGCACTTTCGCTTCCGGTCGTGATCTGGATTCTAAAAAATTCAGAAAAGTTGTTTCCACTGTCTAGAAAATCCGTGCTGATTTTTTTTTGCCTTTCGGACCCAAGTTTAATAAAGAGCAGAAAAAACGTATAGCCATCATTTAAAATCGTTTAGTAAATCAACTGTTTTTGTTCCGACCATTGAAAATGGGGAGGAACTTTGTGTTCGGGTGTTTTAGTTTTTTTGTTTTTTGTTTTCCACGCAAAATCAGGTACCACAAATAATCATCGGACTGTGTTAGGTGATATGTCATCTTAAAGCCCTCTCAGTCGTGATTCGATCGAAATTTTAAAAATTTTGATTTTTTTTTCACAGTGTCGAGAAAAACCGTTTTAAACTTTTTGGTTTTTGGTCCAATTTCGAGCTAATTTCGAGTCCAATGACCGTATATGCTTACACAAGCTGATTTAAGCTTCATTTCAGGCGCTAAAACTTAATTTTATTCAAGTTAAGATAGTTCCTTAAGATTTTTAGCGCGATTTTGAGAATACAAAAACTGGAAACTTTTTTTCGTTTTTCTAGTCAATAACTGTTTTCCAATTGACCTATTTTACTATGACTCTCAAATATGCCTAAATTCTATTTTTTCGTGCAAATTTTTTATTACAATATGCAGAAAAAAACGACACCAGTTAGGTTTTTTTAAGGCTGTGGTCGGAGCATTCTGTGCTACTTGCACAATAACCGGCTATACGTGTTTTTTTTTCTCTCAACATATATTTGGTTCTTTTATTGTTTCAGTGCATATTACAAGATGCCAGAACAGATGTGTAGCATTTTCCGAGGGCTTAATAAGATACTGTCAATTTTTGTCATCAACTAAAGTTAATTGAATTTTACCACCCGAGAGCAGAACTATTAATCATAGGTTAGTTAAAAGAAACATTTTATAATATGATATTTCTGATAGTGAAAATGGACTAAATTAGATTAAAAACATTTCGCAAATGCTTCTGCGATTGGTCAAATTTTTATTTCAAAATTTTTGTGCACTGTAAAAATTGTTTTTATTGAAGGCGCCATCAAAACTATTTGTAAAATGATAACATTGATGACAGTTCCAACTGATTTTGTTTACTTATTTACTGTATTTTGACTTCCACTAAAACCGAAAAAATGCATCAAAGGAAATGAAAAACTAAATGGATCTCGATTCTTTTCGATTAAAAGGCATGAATAAATCTAATGTTTTGACATCTGCATTTCATTGTTTCTATTTTTAGCTGAAAGAAAAGCTAATTAAACATTGATTGAGAAGCAAGGATGTTAACTTAATTTTTTTAAATACATTTGACATTAATTTGTGAAAATCATCCCCCTACACTCCATTTAAAGTACAAAGTGATAGATTTCTCTCCTAGCAACAAATCAATTATGGCAAATAAGCTTCCTTCAACCAATTTGGAGCGATTTCTAAGACGGATTAAATCTCCGCTTGCGCGCTGATAGCGCAAAATATATCGCGCGTTAATTGTCCCAAATTGGCCAAAATGGAAATGTTTGAAATTCCATAACTTTACAAAAAATTATCACAGATGAAAAATCTTTTCAAAGTTAAGCTCAAGACATTAAGACTTTTTGAATGATAAAAAAAATTCGTCAAAAGTGGTTAGTTAAAAAGACGTATTTTTCGAAAATAAAACCACCCCGAGCACAAATACTCCGCTACTTTTGTTACGAAAGTAGGAACAAAAGTAGATTTTTAAGGTTTAGTCACACGATGAGACATCAGTTTGCTAGTCAGACAAGCAGTGAATAATCGGCCAACTTCAGGGGCGGCTACATTAAGCGAAAAAAATGTTGAAATTAAGTGAAAATTTTGAGGATTTCCCTCAGTGGCAGTATTGCCCCCCTCAGTAGCGAGCCGAGTGGGGGGCAGGGGCCAGCGCCTACCCCTTTCAATTCTGGTTGCCAAATTTTTTCGAAGGTCCCATTTTACGAGATCCATTTTTGTCTGGCCAAAGTCAAAATTTTTCTAAAGGCACCTTTGGCGCCAATATACGTAAATTTGAGTGCACGTCGAAAAATTGCAATGTTTTGGCCAAATATCAAAAAAAGTTTTAGCCTGTTCAAAAAAATGCTCAAAACATCATTTTTAGCTTGTTTTTTTCCGAAAAAATGGCTGTCGCGCAGAAAAATTGTGACAAAACAGTGTTCTTTCACTATTTTAGGAGAGCTTGGAATATCAAATTAGTCGACATATCGACATAAATAAGGGGTCGACAAAATTTTTATTTTTTTTTTCGAAACACCGCCCCCTTAAAAACAATTTTGCGAACACCACTGGCCCCTTAAAAAACCATGTAAAAATTGCCACACCTAAATTGATTGCCAGCCCTTTAATTAACTAATTCAATAAATGAGCATGTAAGAGTTTTTATCTAAGTAAAAAATTTCAAAAAATCCGGAATTTTAGAGGTCATATGCTCAATTTGGGTCGGCTATAATGGGCGAAAATAAAAAGTGTTATTATAATGCGAATTTTTTCAGGATTTTTAAACTATTCCACCCTACGGTGCTCAGTAAATAATCGCTACACCTATATTGAAATAGGTCAAGAGTTAAGCAAATGTAAACTTTGCACCTAGCAACGAATCCTTCATTTTCGCATTAATGGGGAAAATAGCCGATCAGATCCAATTTTGATTTTGAAAAAGGTACATTTTAGCAGAAGTTGTGGTTACATCTTTCGGTTGCTTCATACTTGCTTGATGCAAGCAATGTAATTCAAGTCACAACAAAACTAGGACCACTGCAGTTGCACAAACGTGTTGCGATGCGTGCTTGCTAAGACACGGTAGGACTCTATACGAAAATTAGAGATGATTATCGCCGCGAAAAAGCAACACCCGCATAGCGCGTCTACCGGTAACTTCAAACAATACCAAGCTTTTCAGTCCTCGACTACTTCTTGCTAATGGTCTCTGAGGAGTCATTGGGTGAATTCTGCACAATTATACATTTTTATGTTAAAAAAATTTCGCTCAAAAATTATACTTATTTCGCCTAATATGGTCTTGGCCAAATATATACAGCCCTCGGGGCGGCTATATCAAGGAAAAACTATATTGGGCAAAAAGTATCAATTTTAACCGAAAATTTTCAGGACGTTTTTCGTATTTCCTTCTTATTGTATTTAATAAACATTTACGAACCTTAAAGAGAATTAAATCAATGATTATGTATGTGTGAATGTTCAACCTAGCAATTAATCTCCTCCCATTTTCTCTACAGGCTATTGCTAAATAGAGGAAAACTAAGTTACCAAGCACAGAGCGATTAGTCCTTGAATTTGAGAAAGATTCCTAAGCTGGTGAATTTCTGCTAAAGTGTACACTCTGAATCAACTTAACAATCTCTCCCCCTTTGAAAAATTGGGAGGGGGGGATTTTTAAAAAGATTACGTCAGTCTCAAGCTACTCTACACACTTTATAAACCAAAGTTTTTTGCCTTATGTAAACAGCCCCGGTTTTTACTCCAATCTTATTTAATTATAGCTGAAAACTTCTCAAGAAATAGAATTCGTAAACTTGGTAATCATGAAATTAGAGGCCACATACGACAAAATTTAAATTACACAAAATTGAAAGTGTTACTATTATGCAAAAATTTGGAAGATCCCTTCAGCTATGCACCCCTATGGTACCTTCGAAAGAATTGCGATGCCATTTTGATTTTTTATAAAACAAAGAATAAATTAAAGAGATCCAAGCTAAGTTCAAAATCAAAAAATTAGACCAAAACGGTCGGTATTAAGCCAAAATAAAGGTCCAACATTATCAAAAATTTTGTAAACAAAAAGGCAAATTTTAGCAGAAATCCCCAGACGGAATCAATAAAAAAAGGTTGAAGACTTCAGAACCGAGTGTTGGTTCATAATCGGCGACGGGCTCTGGCCGCGTGTCGACGCTCTGCGCTTGTCTCAACACGTTTGCCCGTCTGCAGTGGTCACTATTCGCAATCATTTTAAAAAACTTAGCTTTTTTGGTATGCAGTAACCGATACCCAGCCATTTGATATGCTTCAATTACGTTTCTAATCTAATACAGTTTTTGTCAAACTGTTGAACCAATTTTGTTCAAAATTGGGTTTTTTCTAAACTACTTATCCGCTTTAAAAAAAAAGGAAGGTGATTCGCTCCTGGGTTCACAATTGACATAAGCTTAAACATTGATTTAGTTCAATG